>NC_137909.1:5392955-5485455 GCF_963457725.1 Sprattus sprattus | reverse complement strand
GATCAGGAAATACAACGCTACAGCACCAATAACCCATGTTGGCTTGATTCAAAGGAAAGCACAATTGGAATTTGCATAGAACTAACCCTCTCTGCCCTATGTGTGTGTCTCTCTCTGTCTGTCTCTCTCTCTATGTCTCTCTCTCAGTGTGGACACATGCGTCCAATTTCCGATTTCAGTCCGATTTAAATTGGATATTGGACACATGTGACTCCCCAGAACTAGTTTCATTGTGTCCAACTTGAGTCCGACTGGACTCCGATGTAAACCCCCAGACACACGATTCGATTCCGCTGGGAATTGGACTGGGCGCGCATGTGTCTCTCGAAACTAGATTGAAATTGGACAACAACAACTTTTGCACGTGCTTGAGCTCCTGCCCATTTCCCCCCCCCCCCCCTCCCTCCCAAGCCGTGCCCCGGAAGTCGAAAGGGAGATAAAACGTCGCTGCCAGGTGCCTGCCGGGCATAAACAAACAAACTGTGTTGCCATCAGTTGGAGGTAAAATTGGAATGTGGGTTCCATCGATGCACCCGATTATCTGGGGGATGTTGAACTTCTGTTCGAATCTTTTCGCTATGTTGGTGGCTTCTTCTGTCGTCGGCATCTTGATGAAGTGTCCCAAGGTCGACGTAACCATTCCTGTGCAGAACTGGTACACCATCTTCCTAACCGTTGGTTTGGCGACGCCGAACTGGTTGGCCACAACTCTGTATTCTGCACAGCTGGCCAGCTTGTACAGAACGATGGCGACCCTCATCTCGAGCGGTATTGGTGCGCGAACAGTCACATCATCGGGCTTCATGACTCCTTCCATAATCCCACATAATTTGTGGAATGATCTGCGAGTCATGCGAAAGTTCGCTTTCCAGTCATCGTCATCAAACAAGGTCAAAACATCTCTCTCCCAGAAGACTTTATTTCTGCTCTTCATCCAGAGTCTTCGTTTAGACCTTTGCGGTACAGTTGAAGATTGCAAAACCCTGTGCATCCCTGCTAAATTCTTCAGGGTCCTTCGCCGGCGGCGTTTTCCCTCTTTTAACACTAATCTTACTATTTGCTCCAGTTGCTTTTGCAGTAATTGCATAGTTAACATGCAACCATCTATGCACATGTCGAACGAAGCTTCTTGGTTCGTCATCTTTCTCGCATACTGATTGAAGGGTGTTGTTGTCTGTCGTTGACAGTTGTGAAGAGGTCAAGCGGAAATGGCTGTATCGCCACCAGCTGTAATGAAAACAGCGCCACCTATTGTAGTGGGGCATGACATGCATTTCGGACAAGAGCTGGATTCATCACACTGCCATGTGTTTGGAGATACACAGTTAACCCCCCATGGAGACCCCATGGAGAGAATCGGTTCGGATCGGAGTGCTTGCCATCATGTGTCCGCACTGTCTGTCTGTCTGTCTCTCGCACTGTTGGTTTCTCTCTCTCTCTATCTCCCTGTAAGTATCTGTGTCTCTTTCCTCATGGAGAGAGCTTTGCCTTCCGGCCCTGCTTCCTGCAGGGAATTACCTGCCTTGTGACAGATGGACAGGCCCTCAGCGCCGCGCGGCTAAAGTGCATTGGAGGGCTGTGCCCTTCTGTTCAGGGGTCAGGGTTCAGGTGGGAGGGACTCTGCCCTGCCGGGGGAAGTGCATCACATTAATGGAAAAGCTCATAAAGACCCAGACCTGACCCACTTCACGGGCCCAGCCCACAGCCCACAACAGCTGGAGGAATCAGACACGGCCGCCTCAGGAAGAGAATTTGAAGTTTGGACTGAACTACAGATAATTATATCATCTATGGAAATGTACATTTGTCCGTACAAAGATTGTCTTCTAGGTTTCAATGTAATGGAATTAATGAAACTTCAAAAGTAAGTTACTTCAAGAGGAGGAATGTAGTCCTAATTCAAAGCATAAACCGCTAAAGACAAACAAAACATGTTGGAGCCATATAAACAGCTACTACGTGGAAGTGTTGGCACAGCCTGATGTTGGTGTGTGAGTGAGCGTGTGAAGGAACGCTCCTTGAATATGACTGAAAACCTCAGAGTAAATATTTCCCGTTAAGACGGTAAACTGGCACAACAACAGAACATGCCGGGAGCCAGGCACTTTGAGTGCATCAAACGCTAACCCCTGCTGTTCGCACAGACCCAGAGGGAGAAGGGCTCATTCTCATCCTGCCTTCACATCCCGTCTCACTCGGAGCCAGGCACACAATTGGCATTAGAAAGTCGGCCAACGCTCTATCTCAGCGTTGCCATCTCTGTCTCGCTGAGCAGGGTTTGTATCGGCAAGGTGTGTAGCTTCAGCGCAGAAACAGAACTCGTCCCCTGCCAAGTCATTCAACCGCACTGAAAGAACAAGGTGGAGGAAAAAAGATGAAAAGGTATGGTTACAATTTCCATGCAACTTCCTCTTGAGAGAAAACACACATATTTGCATGTATAAGACCATTTTAATAGGCATACACATGTAGTGTTCTAAGGAAACTGGCTGACTTCATAAAAGGGGGAAAAACAGACGGCCTGTGTGTGTGTGTGTGTATGTGTTTGCACGTTTTTTTGCCTGGGGAGGTTCAGTGAGACAGCTCACAGAGCAGCCAAGAAGGAGGCAGGCAGGCGGGCAGGCTGGCCCTGACACAGGCACCCCTTTGTGAGAGGTGGGGGCCTTGCCGAGAGGGATGATCAAAGCAGCCCAGGGGAGGCCTGGACACTGTCTGGACAAAATGGCTGACAAGCCGGCGAGTGATTAAGACTAAGAAACCCTGGAATCAGTGAGTCTGGGGCCAGGCCTTTCCCAATCCAGTTTCTATTGTTGAACTAGAACAAGGTGTTTTTTCAATACATCCACAATCTGAAAATAGGTAAATAGGTGAGTGTCTCGTCTAGACGGGGTTCAATATTAGACTCACCACTAAAGACCCAAACTGGGAGCAAGAGCATGGAGGAGCGGGGTTAAGTGGGAACTAGGAACTCAAGCTCCAGAGCTGTTAGTGATCTAAGCCCAGAGCCCTGTGCAGCCTCACATATGAGCCTCAATTAAAGTGACAATAAACACACAGGGCACACGGCTAATGCAAGCATACATATCCATTTCCTGAGGAAAATTCATTTCTTCTTCTAGCTTCATATTGATCTTCCATCTTCATAATTCTTTATTCAGTTTTAAGACTAAAGTTAGTGGTGACATCGTTTTTTTCCAAAATGAAGTGTTCAAGTGTTTTTCTCCAAATCAAGCAATGAGAAGACAGTCGCAGAGGCACTATTTTTGTCTTCATAAGCTGCTGTTGTGGAAAAGCCATGTTCATTAAGACCGTTGTTGGATGGGAAAATAACTGACCTGTACATAGTGTGGCCTCTGCGTGCTCATTAGGAGTAAAAGCTCATATATAAGTGCCCAGGTAGAGTTACGATGCTGAATTCTGATTGTGTCTTGGTGGTCCTGTGTAATTATTTAAAGGTTCTCATTCCAGCGGTCTCCAGGGAGACCGGTGCTTTAAGCCTTGTGTAAGACATCCCATAATGACATCCCCTGGGACCACAGCAAGAGAGGCCAGGGCTCAGGTTACACCTGACACACATACACTAACATACTCTGCACCCACCACAGGAACTCATCACTCTGTGTGCACAGACACACACACACACACACACACACACAGACACAGACACAAACAGACACAGACACAAACACACACACACACACACACACACACACACAGACACACAGACACAAACACACACAGACACACACACACACAGTTTGTGGCTGTTTGTGTGGCCACTTTAAATAACTTGAATGTCCAGTCTGATTCATCACAGGCTTAATCCTGTGAAGAATAATGCCGTCATGCAGCATCCATCACACACATGTCATGTTTCAGAGTAGATCTTCCACGATGATAAACTGCTGCACACTCATGCCAGCTAACATCAATCTCTGGATCATAGTACAAACAACAGTCACTCTCATTCTGGGTCCTGTATCCACCTGCGATGTGGAGGCAGAGGCAGAGGCAGAGGCAGAGGCAGAGGCAGAGCTCCACGAGAGACACCTGTAATTAGAGAAACCGGTTGAACCAGGGCCCACCCGCCCAACGCTCCACTTCACACCTGGCCGGGAGACAGGCGGCCATGTAAACACACGGCTGTACCTGACGGGCGGACGTCTGCCTGGGAGATGCCTGGGAGCGTGCGAGCACACGCACAGAGACAGACACACACACACACACACACACACACACACACACACACACACACACACACACACTATTTGACAAGCCTGATATCCGCTCCCGCTGAAAGTCTCTGCGTGTTGGGACAAGGCTGCTCGGGTGCTTTTTCTTGAGATGAAAGCATGATTGGGAAGTGCAGGAGCACACAATGGCAGCCATGCTCAATGCTACACAAAAGTGCTGCAGGTTATGACTGGGATTTTATCAATATTCTGCCAATGATAAGAACAAGAGGGGTATATTCACAGTACGTGTATTTTCTGGAATGTGACCCCCCCCCTCAAACAGCAGCAGGGGGAGGGGAGTAGAGAGGAGCAGAAGGGAGGGGAGTAGAGAGGAGCAGAAGGGAGGGGAGGAGAGGAGAGGGGAGCAGAGGAGAGGAGAGGAGAGGAGAGGAGAGGGGAGCAGAGGGGAGGGGAGGAGAGGAGAGGGGAGCAGAGGGGAGGGGAGGAGAGGAGAGGGGAGCAGAGGGGAGGAGAGGAGAGGAGAGGGGAGGAGAGGAGAGGAGAGGAGAGGAGAGGGGAGGAGAGCAGAGGAGAGGAGAGGCTGGTGGCACCAGAGCTGAAGGGATTTGCCACAGACTGACTGTGGGTGGAGCTCTTTGGTCTCTGTCCTTTTTCAATCACTCTCCTTTCTCTGCAGGGTTTCTCTCTATCCACCGTTCTCTGTCTCATCCTCCGTATGATCCCTGTTCTTTCATTCCCCATCTATCTCTCCCTGTTTTTTTCTCCCTCTCCCTTTCTTTCTCTCTCTCTGGCTTTCTGGCAGCAGCCATGCGTGGGTGGGCGTCATTCTGATTTCACACCTCTACCACAGAGAGAGACTTTCTGCTCTGAGGACAACCTCAGCTTCCTGCTGAGGGAAGCGAGAGACAGCTGACGCCTGTGTGTGTGTGTGTGTGTGTGTGTGTGTGTGTGTGTGTGTGTGTGTGTGTGTGTGTGTGTGTGTGTGTGTGTGTGTGTGTGTGTGTGTGTGTGTGTGTGTGTGTGTGTGTGTATGCATGCGCTCCTGTTACTATGCCAGAGAATGCCAGAGAAAGAGGATGGTTACAAAAAAGCAAAAGGTGTTTGGGTTATTCTAATTTAGATTTCTGATCCTGTTTCTGATGTTTCAGTGTAAACAACTCAGGAAGTTTTTGTATACGCTTCTCCATTTCTGTACGTTGTGTGTGTGAGTGTGTGAGTGTGTGAGTGTGTGAGTGTGTGAGTGTGTGTGTGTGTGTGTTTCTGAGTTCCTCTGTTCTCTTTCCACTCTCCTCACTCTTATGGGGAGTAGTCAACGAGGGGCCGGAGCATCTGGTTTACATAAGTGAGGCATCAATTACTGAGCCATCACTGTCTGCGCTCATGTGTGTTTGTGTGTGTGTGTGTGTGTGAGAGCGTGTGTGTGTGTGTGTGTGTGTGTGTGTGCATTCAGCATGCAGAAGTGTGTCTGATCGAGTGCTCCTTTGCGTCTCTGTTTGAGACGCTGTTTGAGACGCTGCTTGAGTGTGTGTGTGTGTGAACATGTATGTGTTTGTGCCTGTGAGCCTATTTCTAAGCCCAGCTCTACTCTGAGTTTGGAGCATCCCCCTCAGAGTTAAAACAACACCTAAAATCAACACACCCCAGTGGGAACACACACCAGCCACCTTGCCTCATTCCAGAAGAGCTCTCTGTGTGTGTGTGTGTGTGTGTGTGTGTGTGTGTGTGAGTGTCTGTGTTGCGGGGAGATCAAAAGGACATGTAAAAATTGCAGGGGCATTCCTGAAGCACCCCTAATGTGGGCTACACAGCGTGTGTGTGTGTGTGTGTGTGTGTGTGTGTGTGTGTGTGTGTGTGTGTGTGATGGAACCAGTGTTTGCGTACATTAGTGCATGGGTGGCTGAATATAGGATGTCACCATAAAAACCAGACATAAACACACACTGTCGCCATTCTCAAGGGGAATGGCTGCGTCCAACACCCCTCTTCTCTTCCTTCCATTTGAACTCTGTTCATTTCAACCCATTAGAATTCTTTCTTTTTCACTGGAGCTCTCCCTGGGTCTCCCCCCCCCCCCCCCCCCCCCCCCACAGATCTATTTCTGTTTGATGTTCTGTTCCGTTCTGTTCTTCTCTCCTCTGTAGATCTACAGCATACTTCAACGTCTCACTGGTGAGTCTACTGCCAACGAAGCTCATGTATGCAAGTTTACTCTTCAGGATGGCTCACCTTTACGTCTCCAAACATGTCTCCCTCTCTCTCTCTCTCTCTCTCTCTCTCTCTCTCTCTCTCCCTACTCTTATCCTACTCGACGTGCTCTCTCCAGCTGCCGCCTAAACACACAGAAGACAGAAACTTCCTTCGACGCGAGGCAAGAAATGTTTGTCTCTCTGGTGTCTGTGGTTTCCATGGCAACACCTTCCACAGTGGCGATCTCAAGGCAGGTGTTAGTGTAATCTCCTATCATTATCTTTGGCGGTGCTCACTTTGCAATCTCTAAACACAGCCTTTACGGCTGAAGGCAGCGCGCTCCCTCACACTGCAGCCTGCCTGCCTGCCGCAGATGGCCAGAGAGGGACCCACGACCCATCAACAGTGTGGATGAATATAGGATAAACAAGTGATGCAACAGAAAAGTATGGCCTAAATGAACCATACCCAAACAGTATACTACTTCTCCACTAAGCTGCAGAGCCATTTGAACACAGTGGAACTTGTGGTACAGAGTCTGATATCTAAGTAATACACACAAAACAGCCAATGACATTTTGTTGTGTATTTGAAAGATTTATGTTAAAACATATATGGTCCACATATGCTGTGCTAGGTGCATTGGGATGAAGGATCATAGGACTATGATGGATCTCACTGGTCTCCCTGAAAGAGGTGGAGATGCAAGTGGGCTACACACAATGCTGCGTGTAGTATTGTCACTGAACACTACTATACTGAACAAATACAGAACATGCCTGACCTGCCTGAGAAGAGAGTAAGTGTACTTGGCTGTGTAGTGTGTAGTGTGCACTCTGTACATAGTGTGTACTATGTAGTGTGCACTGTGTAGTAGGGCTGGGTGGTAGGGCGGTATGACGGTATACCGTGCAACGGTAGAAATGTGTCTACCGGGAGAAATTTGGCTATACCGTTTCAACTGCGGTATACTCTTATTTTGAAATTCAATCGACGTTTTTTTTCGATAATGACCTCCAAACTATACATCATCCGGCTCCTTATACAGTTACTCGCCAAAACGATAAAAGACATTCCTCCAAAATACCTCTTTAACGATTTTGTTGCCGTTTCGTGATTATAGACCTTTAAAGTTTCAGGTGTTGCGTAGCAACCCATTACTTGCGGACGTTAAATGAGGGACTACTTGTGGAATGATATGAAAGACGTGCATTATTAGATTACATTTCCCAGGATGCCTTGCGAAACAACTTGGTAACCGACTGACTCCAAACATTTTGAAGAAAGATGGCTGCCAGTGCAGACAAATAAGTTTACAAATTTAAGTATATCTTCGCAAATAACTATTAAAAAAATGTGAAACACATCAGGATATCTAGCAGATCATTATGCAAAATAATATTCCGTACAGTTGAGTAGAATATGATTGTTAGAAAAAAATTGCTATTTCACAAATTAACGTCTGTCTATGCTGCTGAGAGTAGCCAAGTTAACGTTGTCCCATTTGGCAGGTTAAGATTTAAATCCCTTAACACTTGAATGAAGTGGTAGGGTGAAGGGAAGATATTTTCATAATTTTTTAATTTTTATATTTGGCCATAGAAGAAAAAAATATTGCGTTATCATATGGACAAACATTGAAAAGAACGTTTTTTAACACTTGATTTATCTTCTGAAAGTACATTAAAGAACCACTGAAAGCCCAAGCACTAAACTAAATGGCACTACATGCACTTTGTCTTACTATAAATTCAATGGAAACGTTCAGTACAAAGTAGGCCTATACTGGCCACTATTGCTTAGGCCAATAGCTTATTGAGGCAGTATTGTTTCTGCAACTTAGTGTTCATAAGGGTCAATAAATAAATGATCATAGTGTATAGCCTATGTCTGTGGACACATTTAGCCACCGCTGAAGTGTCCTCTTTTTCACAAACTCAAATCTGGTCACCCTACGTATAATATACCGTGATATATACCGTAACCGTGATATAAAATTACAAATACCGTGATAGAAGATTTTGGCCATATCGCCCACCCCCAATGTGTAGTGTGTCGTACTGGCTCTGGCTCTGGTTAACTTCAGGATGATTGTGCTGACTGACTGACTGAGTGACGTACCTCCCTGAGGCAGGTGTAGATGGGGCACACCAGCACCCTGAAGGGCTCTCCTGCGCTGCTCCTCATGGTGCCGAACACTTCACACAGGAAGGTGATGAAGCCCAGCCAGCGCTCCACGTCCGACTGCTGGAGCTCGTCTCGACGCGTGAAGTCCTTCTGCTTAGCCACACACACACACACACACACACACACACACACACACACAGACACACACACACACACACAGGGATAGAGAGAGAGAGAACAAAGCGTCAGAAAGAGAGAGAGAGCAAGATGGAGAGAGACAATTATCAAAACAAAGCAGACTGACTTGAATAAGGAAGGGTAGCAGAAAGTGCAAGACAAAATGAACAGGGGGGGGGACTCAGTCAGATATAGGAAGATAAAGAGGGTGAGGAATGAAGTGAGAAGGGTAAAGACAGACAGCAAGAGTGAGAAAGAGAAATCCAACCACCGGCAGACATTTGCCATTCGGGTCTGGACACAGTGAGAGAAAATATCAACATATACATTACACTCATTACACATCATAGGTTCACATGCACCGGGGACTGGGACTTTCCACTGGGCTTAATATCAGCTTCTAGCTGAACATTACCCTACAAGTCTGGGGCATAGAGCCACCAAAACAAAACAAATGAACAGAGAGAGAGAGGGAGAGAAGCAAGCTTACATGTACAGAATAACCATGTTTTCATTGGCAACTGAAATGTGAGGGATTTTTTCTGACCTCCTACACATGCTTGTATTCAGAACATCCGTGAACAAGGAATGCTATGTAGGAGGCAGGGATGATTAAAATACAGTGTTAAAAATCACTAGAGTAGGCAACGTTTCTAAACCTACACGTTGAACCACGTGGAACAAGGCATGAAGTCACTGCTGGGACACTGTGATCTTAAGCCTGTGGTAGTGGAGGCTTTGAACAATATGATATTCATTTCTGTGGATGTTGGCACTCCCTCCAAGGGTAATGATCTGGGATCTGATGGAGACGCAAGCCAGAGGATTCATCATATTAGTAAAGAGGCTTACCTCAGACAACAAGATGGGCAAATACAATTGTAATGCCTTTCATAATAAGATACGAATAATAATAATTATTAATAAACATGCATGTAACATTTAATATTTTCTTTACGGGGGTTCAAATAACTTCGATCAACACATGGAGACGTGAAGGTTGTGCAGATTTGATCAAATGCACACACACCTTGCATGAAGATAACACTAGGTTCAAGAGGCAACTGCTAACTTATAACTGTTTCCATGGTTACTGCACACTTGACCTGCTATCTTAATCTGAAATATATACATGGCACGGCTGGCTCGGGCTGTCTATATTCTTATCACCTGGCATTTAAAATGCAACCAGTACTGGGGGATTTCCACAGGTTTGCTATTTGTGTAGGCTGCCTTTAAGGGATCCTCAGATGCATATTTAACTTCATCATGCAGAGAGCAGGCAAAGATCTTAAGACTTGAGTTGAGTCTGTATAGGGGAAAGGAAGAGAGAGGCTGCCAAACCACCATACTGCAGACACACAGGCTGACCACAGACGAGAGGTCAGACTTGAGAGAGGAAGAGGGAAAAGGAGGGGAAGGGAGGGAGATGGAGAGAGAGAGAGAAGGAGAGAAGAGTTCAGGGCTGCAATAGAGACGTGCACGTTGTGTTTAAGCTCATGTTGTGTGGTCGCAGACTACCTTGTTTGCGAGATAAGACTCTAAGCACTAGTCTCACATTGCCTATGAGAATGAGCCCAACTATGTACGGAACCTTGCGGAAGCATTCCAACGCCGTTCAAAGTGAGTTTTTCACGAGTGCGCTGTGTCGGGATGGTGAATGTTCAAAGCCAATGAAATGGCAGCGGTCAGGAAGGGGAAGCGGGATCACCCAAACACAGCCCAGAAAAGGCTGACGGAAGCCACAAAGAGGCCAACAAACATTTAGTAGCATACAGCAAATGGTGACACCTGTCACTGGGCTGAATATGTTTTCAAGCCACTCTACATAGTAGAAGCTAAACTCTTCATGTCACGTGTCAGTATGCTATGGGAGTTTTTAATTATGAGTATTATGTCTTCAGATGTTCCATGGCAGCCATTTTATGGTAACATTATAAGTGCGATACAGCGTTCTTAATAAGCTGCCCTCGTGGCTCTGCTGATTCTGAGGGAGCCAATGAAGTCACACAGAGAAAAGGGGAAGTCCTGAAGACAAGCACGGGCAGAGAAGAGAAGAGAAAAGAAGAGAAGAGAAGAGAAGAGAAGAGAAGAGAAGAGAAGAGAAGAGAAGAGAAGAGAAGAGAAGAGAAGAGAAGAGAAGAGAAGAGAAGAGAGAACTCTAAAGGTAGACACGGCAGGGCCATGAGCAGCAGGTGGGATGACATTTAAAGTGGCGTGCTCGTCAGAGCCCCTCCACCACCTCCATAAAAACAGCGTCTCCTAGGAGGAGGTGTCTGGGGGAGCGTCTGGCAACAGGGCGAGGCAGTAGACGCGGAGCCCCGCTGAGCGCGGCAGGAGCCTGCTGTGCCAACTCCTTGCCAGCCTAAGCCCATTCCTCCCTCTGCCGCCGAGCACACCAGGCCGCCTCAGATGGCCAGACACACAGCGCTGAGCTGAGCTGCGACAGCCTGGTCTGGTCTAAGTCTGGTTTGAGACGCTGACAGATAAGCCAGGGCTTGACTATTCTTTTTCCCAAAAGAGGCCCAGTCTTGGGAAAGAGAGGCTCACAACTAAAGGGAGGAGACCTTGAACAGAAGCGAAGCTGGCTTGGGGCTCGACAGCGCCATGCTGTTTTTGAGCTTCCAGTTTGAGCTATGTCATGCCGTGCTGCGCGTGAACACGTGAACACGTGGCATGCTCCTCTGTTCCCTGCGGAGAAGGGGGCCGCCCATGCCAAGTCCTATGCTGTTCCAATGTGTCATGTCATGCTGCCACTTTCACATGTGCCAGGTTAGTGCTGGGTGTTACCTGTAGGCTCATGCCACCGGTGCCCAGTGGTATTTGAGCGTCACATGGTGGCAGGGGCCACCCCCGGGATCACGGGTTCTAAAGGAATACACCAGACTAAAAGAGTCTAGAGAGGCAAGATTTCTAAACCTTTTCATTTTCTTAATCTAAATCTGCTCTTCACCTCTTACTGGGTTGGTGGCCAAAGTAGCTGGGGTTCCATCCAACACATTTGCATATTTAAACGCATTTATGAAAATGTGGCTGAAAGAAATCAGAGCATATTTCTATTCGCTGTTATCCAAATTAAAAATGGACACTCTCCTAATCAAGGGAGGAGCTGAGGGTTCAGAGCTCAAGGTGGCCAGGGCTATGTAATGTAATGTTAACATGTAATAAAATCACAACAAATACGATTTGATTCTAATAAACTCGCTTCCATCAACCTTAGACGCATTACCCTACGCGAATCAAGAGTTAATCCAACCCCCACTAAATTTGCATTAAAAGGTGGGATGGAAACCCAGCTAGTCTACTGTTCTCCATTGCCCTGAGCTCATTGAGACTCATGACTTTCTGCCTGTCTGTTAGCTGCACACTCTCTCTGACCTGGAGCATGTTGAGGAGGATGGACCGGAACTTGGTGCCCTCGACCATGAAGAGCGCCATCTTGTCGCAGAGCTTGGCGGCGGTGGCAGCGAAGCTGCGGTCCGTGACGGCCTTCTGATAGATGGTGCGCACAATCTCCTCCAGCATCTCCTCGGAGCTGGCCGAGTTCTGCGCCTCCTCCATGAAGGAGCTGAGCTGGCTCTCCACGCCGCTGCTGTTGTTGCGCATGCTGTTCAGCAGCTCCTGCAGCCGGTCCATTCGGCTCCGCTGGGGAGCCATGGGCAGCACAGGAACCTCCTCCTGAGGGAGCGAGAGAGACGGAGAGAAAAGGAGAGAGACATAGAAACAATGTAGTTAGGGGATGGGAAAATACTTCCCCAGGTCACAGTATGATCCACAATGTAAGTATGATTTAAGCTTAGACCTGTCCATCCCTCTACCCATGTATCTACTCATCTGTCTATCTATCTATCTATCTTTCTATCTATCTATCTATCCATCCATCTCGCCATCTGTCTATCTATCTATCTATCTATCTATCTGTCCACAGGCTAGGTTTGAATCTTCATTTTGAACTTCAATCAGAGCATCCATTTCATCAGATGAGCACAGACTCAGAGGCTGTGCCCAAACAAACTTCCTGTTGTTTTGGTAATTAAAAGAGGCATCATGTGTGATAATAAGTTCATTAGAAAAGCCTGAGAGGTCTGAGGATGAAGAAAAAGAAGGAGGGTTGTTGTTCATGCTGCTCGAAAAACTCAAGAATAACACCAGACACAAACATGCAAGCATGCACACAGAAAGACACAGGCATCTCTGCATGTAACCACACGGACATACACACACACACACACACACACACACACACACACACACACACACACAGTGAAGGGGTTAGTGGGAGGAAGCCTGTGGTGCTGAGAGAAGCAGTACAGAAATGAGCACACAGTGGAAAGCTCCAGCCAGCCACTGCTGCTTCAGCCATTTATCCGCTCTCTCTTTCTCTCTCTCACACACACACACACACACACACACACACACACACACACACACACACACACACACAACTAAAGTAACACAGAACATCAGTCTCCGTGTAGTGGCCCCTTCTAATGATCATGTTTAATGAAACAGGGGTCTAAATATGCATCTATGTAGGTTTGCGTGCATGTATATGGTTACCTTTTCTGTGAACAGCACATTTTTAGTTGCGGTTGTGTTTTCGTATATGCAGCATAATGAATGAGAGAGAATGTGCTAGGGAATATTGTGATTACTTTTAGAGAGAGCAAGCTTACTTCAGAGAGAGAGCAAGCTGTGTGTGTGTGTGTGTGTTTCTGTGTGTGTGTGTGTTTCTGTGCGAGTGTGTGGATAGGCCCAAGCCTAGCTGACATCTGATGCTGATAGTAGCTGACACTAAAGAGCTTTACCTTCTCCTTGAGCCTCCTCCTCAGCCTTTCCTTGGATGACTGCAGCAGGCTGACTCGGGCCCCGTCGCCCGGGGCCTCTCTCTGGGATCCCATCTCTTTGGGGGCCCTCTCTCTGTCAGGGCCCTCCTCCTCTGCCTTCACATTCTCAGAGTCTTTGGCATTGCGGGGAGCCCCCTTGTGGCTGGGCGAGGCTCCTTGAGATGCGTTGCCTTGGTGCTTCTGGGGGTGGTGCCAGCGGCGATTCTGGCTGTAGCCGTGGTGTGGGCGCTGGCCACCGCCCTGGTAGGGACGGCCACTGGACTTGGCATTGCCCCCCTGCTGCTGCTGCTGCTGCTGCTGCTGCTCGCCGCCCTGGGGCTGGCTCTGCTGCTGAGGCGTCGGCTGTTGCTGTTGTTGTTGTTGTTGTTGTTGTTGTTGTTGTTGAGTGTTCTGTTGTTGAGGTGACTGCTGCTGCTGTTGCTGAGGATTCTGGGCTTTCCCTCCCCCTCCTCCTCCTCCCCCTCCTCCTCCTCCACCTCCTCCTCCGGTGGGCGGCCGCTGCTGTCTCCTGGAACGAGAGCACGCTTCCGTTAGCCACATGCCAACGACCAAGCCGCTAACACTTTGGCCACCAACCCAGTCACAGACAGGGACAGTCATGTCCATCTTGTCCACATAGTCTCTCTCGCCCTGCTCCTCTACCCACCCAAATGCTCTCTCAGTACGCTCGATTGCTTTCTAGGATTCTACCGGTCAGTGCAGACTTCCACTCCCTGCTTTCATATGGCAGCCAACTGACTGGACTAGAGCTTAATCTTTCTTCAGTAGCTATCGGCCTCTTCGAGTGTCTGAAGTCTGTGAGTGCTGCTGTTCCATGTGGGGTTCAGCTTTACGCAGGACTTATGCAAAAATAGGATTAACTGAATTCCCTCATCTTCCCCTGACCAGTCAAGCATGTGAGCTCACACGAGTCTGTGCTCCCACCACTGAGAATGGACTGGACATGTGCCATGTGTGTCTGTGCACATACAAATGAGTGTGTGTGTGTGTGTGTGTGTGTGTGTGTGTATATCTCTGCATGCCTACAGTGTGATCTGGCTTGCATAGGAGAACACACAGTGTATATGTGCTATAGTATCTCTGTAAACGGCTATGTCTTGATGTAAGAGAATAAATAATGGATTTGTGTGTGGGAGAGTCAATATCATACACGCACTGTTAATGCCAATGTTGCAATGGGACTGGAAAGAGATTTTTGTAAGCACAGCAATGTAACACTTGTTGTAACAAGCTCCATGGCAACAGGTACCTGAGAGAGCAACAGATGCCGTGTGTGTACGTGTGTGTGTATGTGTGTGTATGTGTGTGTGTGTGTGTGTGTGTGTGCGTGCACGTGTGCTTGTGCCAGTGGAAGATCAAAGGAAAGCAAAACCAGGAGATAAAACAATACCAGTCTTCTGAGACTGAAGCTTGCCTTGGCAATACAAACACCCTGTACACTCCTATCAAGTCTCTGACACACCACGACTTAAAGACTTCTGCTGCTCTACCCAAGTTGATTTCTCTCGTAAGATCTTGCCATTCTTCCCTTTGCTGTCAGACCCGCGAGAGCTGATCAAAGTGGATTTCATGGAGCTTCATTTGAACGCTTACAGCTCTCTGAAGAGTCAAACGCGAGACTCCACCGTCTTCTGCGAGATCAGATGACTGTAAGACGTCACGTGTCACAAGATTAACCAGTGCGAGGAATGAGTTTCTCTGAAGTGAAGGAAGATGGCGGATGAGTCAACCAGGAGTTTGCCACATAAACACAGAGCAGGGGGAAGAACAAGGGCACTCTTTACATCCGATGTGACCTGCAGACCAAACCGATGTGGACTTGGTGAATTTTGGCAAACTCACCCTCACCCATTTATAAAAGAGACCCGCGGGCGGTGGAAGATTCCCGCTGGTCACATTCCTCTCTACAGCCTGGTCTGCAGCCTGACATCACTGGCATCAGCCCCCCCCCATCTCTCTCTCTATGTGTCTGTTTCTAACTCTCTCTCTTTCTATCCCCCGCCGGCGGCGCATCCCTCCGTCCCCAGCCGAGCGAGTGCTGTGGATCAGGCCTGACCTACATTCTGTCTGGGAGCAGCCTGGAGGACGGCCCCACACTTGCTAATTGCTACATTGGAGTTCTTTAGTCCATCACTTACTCCACACATCCTGTGGATCTATTTTTACTCAGAAGCTGCCCATAGCCACTGGAGTCAGCAGGCGTTTGGCTGGGCTGTGGGGAGGGGAGGGGAGGGGGTAGTCTGGTGTGGTGCTGGGGGGTGGGGGAGCGGGCTGAACACACACAGCAACTGCAGTGGTAGATTCTCACCCCGAAGCCTTCAGGCTAGCATAGATTGACCCCTACGCTGTTTGAAACCCTGGGACGTCTGTGTGTGAGTGTCACGCAAGCTGGGGAGGAAAAAAAATGAAAAGTCCCCTTACACATCACCAGCAGAACAACCCACTGATGAGACCCCTGAGAAACAGGAGCGGGTAGTCTTGCATCGCTGAAATGACACTATGCTATTATCTACGTTTTCAATAGATATCTATATTTAAAAATGCCATAGCACATCTCAACAATTCAATATGTGAGATACTTAGGCAGGTATTTGGAATGCAGGAGAATAAAGGCATTGTATGAGCATGTATAATGTGCAAATAAGTGATTTGATGGCACGAACAGAACGATCACTAGAATCCCATCTGCAGGGACCTGACGGATGAGACGGACCAATCAATAAGCTCACGCATGCCTCCATCAGGAGAGATGGTTTCTGAAGCAGCCCTGCCTCAGCCACACAAAGACTAGGTGAGAATACAGTCCAAACACTTTGGGACTTATATATATATATATATAAAAATGACAGGTCAGAGAAGCATGGGCAATACTTACAAGAGCGCACTCTCACAAAAACAGCTGAAAACACGATGAACACATAACCAATAAATCATGGCCTTCTGGCCCTGGATTAACCTGCCGGCGGCCACATCACAGAGATGCCACGGTAGCGTGGTGGGCAGACATCAGACAAGAGGGCCCCTGTGCCGCTCACCTCAGCCTGCCCTGCGTGCTTCACATCCAGTCAGCCCTGCTTAGGAGAGAGAGCCCGGCCCCCAGAACCAAGCAGGAATCCTGACCTTTTCCAAGTGCGACCAATCCAGCATGCTCTTTGACAGCCTCGAAATAAAGACATCCAGTTGGCTGGCTTGAGCATGGCATTCAGCCACTTTTACGAGGCTTAACCTTTTCTGACCCACACAGGCAGCCTTTACATGTACCCCCCCCCCCCCCCCCCCCACAACACAGACAGACAGACAGACAGACAGACTGACACACACTTCATAAGAACATTTTTCAGGCAGATGCTTCCATTCCCCTCAGGTGTCCTCTTGTGATTTTGCATTTCATGGCCCTTACCTATCCCAACGCCCAGCAGCCTCAGAGGCTACAGCAGCAGGAGGACAAGGAGCTCAGTGAACACACACACACCGACACACACACACACACACACACAATGTCTGAGTGGGTGGCAACGATAAAGGAGAGGAATTAAAAAGAATAAAACGCTATGGTTTGACAGAGAGGAAGAAAAAGTGTGAGCAAAAAAAAAAAAAGATCCACTCCTGTGTTACTTTCAACTAAATGCTTTTAGCTAACACTCCCATTACAGTTTAATAACACATGCACAATGCCCTCAAGATGACAATACAAATCAAGAGCCTGCTTTTAGCTAAACAAAACTGAAGGTGATGTGAAGGCCATTTTTGCCTTCAGAAAAAGTGTGTCATTGTCATAAACAGAGAACAAGAGTTGCTCTACGCCGCAGGAAAGTTTGGTGGACCTTGAACATTCACAGAACTTGATTTCTTTTACAGTGAGTGCAGAAAACCTGGGCTGCAGCTCATACATAAGCATGCGCACACAAAACTCATCAGACGGCACATCACAAATGCAAAGACCTGACCTGAAAATATGCTCTGAATTGTGCTGACCATCTTGTAAAATGTCTTCAGCAAGCTTAATGAGCTGGATGAGGCCATACAAGGATAGTGTATGAGTGTGAGTGTCAGTTGAGGGTGTGCCTTAAAGTAAGGGATAAGGTTGTGAGGTGTCCAATTTACAAACATATTTCACCTAGTGGAGCCAACTACCTCCAAGAGGCAACACTACCTACTTCCGTTTGTACCCCAGTAGCCATACGTATTTAGCCTACAAAGGAAACACTTGGTTTAGTCTTAAAAATAAAACCAGTTTAGCCTGCAGGCTAGCACTACTGTCTTTAGTGAAAGATAATAGAGGCTGCTCGGTTAAAACTGGCTCCATTATTTCTAAGCCTGAATCCTTGCTAACATTGATGTTAGCTGTTTCTAATTCTATGCAAGCTTGCTAGCTCTCAAGAAAACAATGTTACTTAACCATTTTAACGAGTTTATACCACTTGTCGCAATGAGACAATACGTTTATTTTGTTAATTCAAAGTCTGCCTAAACAAACTCACTGTGGAAAAAATGTCGACGGGCAGTTTACCATTTACTATCATTGATGTAGTTACTATTCAAACTTCCCAGATTGAACCTTTTAACCAGATCCGCTTCATACATGTCTTGATATTTAAACAGACAAAATGGCAAGCGCTGTATGATGACTGAGGCAATCACAAGAGAGATAGTATGTTCGATGTCATTCTGTGCGTCTGAAGGCGCACCCGGGGCGGCCCAGGAGAGGGTCCAAATGAGTGTGGCATGGAGCAGTTTGGCGCTGTTCAACTTGTAATTGAAATGCAAATCAGCTTGGCACCTTCCGGCCTGTCTCGGCACGACCAAAAGTGCCAATGGAAAGACCCAATTGATTACTCAAAGTCTTTTGCCAAATTTCATCGCAAATTGCAGTGAAGACGTTTTGCTACAAAAAAAAACATCCTTTTCAATCTGAGACTTGATGCTTTTTTTGTCACTTATTTGTATACTCTGTCAGTGACAAAACTTTGATCAGGAAATTTTATCTGAGGTTTGAGTGATTTATTATTATGAGATATTTAAAAAAAAAAAATCGAGGGATGTTTTCCCAAATCCTTCAGAAAAGACATTGCAGTGTAAGGGTCCCAACATGTATACCTAATATATAAATAGTCCTCCTTTCTGTGTCTATTATTTGTACACATTGGTCTATGCACTGTACCCCTCCATCTTCTGTTATACTTATAGTAGTCTACAACCAGCTCATTCCATATTATATACTAAATACATGGAATGAATGCTATTATATCTATACCATGACATCTCCACATCACCAAAGTTGTATTCCACACATTTCCCACTTGCTCCAGACTCCGCCCTCCTCAGTGCCCGTCCTGTCCCGGCCCTGACCCTTCACCCTTGACCACTGACCTGGTTACATGCCGGTTCCCCTGGGCAGACAGCAGCACCGTTAACTGGTCCTGGTGAACGTTTCTAAAAGCATGAGAGGGCATCTAGGTTTCAATGAATAGATGGATGATTGGCAGGGCTACAGGGCGACAAACACAGGCAGGAAGAGAAGAGATAGGGAGAGAGAGAGCGGCGGGAGAAGGAACATGAGAAGAAAGGGAGCTGATAGGACCCAACAGGCACATGCAAGAGGAACGGAGGAGGGAAATCTCAAGGCAAAACTAATGACTGGATGAACAGATGTACGGGGATGCCAAAACTAATGACTGAATGAACAGACCTACGGGGATGCCATCACAACTCAGAGTGCAGTGAGATATAAAAAACACTACTACTAAATCAACTAAATCAGTGGTGACCAGGTGACCTCCACAGTCTAAGGGCACGCGCTCACCTGGGTTGGTGCTTTTTCTAATACTCTTTTGCACACCGTGTTCCCAAACGCCATTGAATCAACATCATCATCATCATCATCATCATCATCATGAAGCGCAGATGGAAATGAAACTTCCACTTGTATCCTGAGAGTGTTGTCTCAGTGACCTGAGACAAGTCTGAGACAAACCTGAGACAGTCACCTCAGTGAAGCATGACTGTTTGTTGTGCTTACTGGCAAAACCCTAACAAACAAACAAACTAAAGGTCACAAAGGTGAAGGTATGATTATGGTTTAAGTGGATGTTAATACAAAAAATATTGTACCACTGAAAAAGTAAGTAAATTCATGGTCTTCTAAGAGGATAAAGGGCCGGAAGACTAGGTGATGTTCAGATGTTGATGGCTGAAGTAATATTTGATTGAATGGTCTGTAAGATGTGCAGTGATGCAGTGATATAGTGATTGTGAAACACTTGAACATGTCTTGTCACATTTGCCCAGTCTATTCACTTCTACTTCATTACTGGGGCTTTACATTAAACAACAAAACTCCCAAATGGCAAAGAAACAGAAACAGTGTGTGTGTGTGTGTATGTGTGTGTGTGTGTGTGTGTGTGTAAAAAAACAAGAAAAAGAAAACCTGTGGTATTGGCACAGCATCTCACCAGAGACTGTTGTGGAGTAAGATTGTTCTGGGAGAGCAAGACATGGGCACTGGACATTAAGAAACAGCTAATAATAACTAGAATGCGTTTCGTGAACGAACTGCGAGAGTGTGCTTGCTCTGTTGCGGCCATGACCGAGAGAACAAGTGCCTTGGAATTGGGGCAGGTGTCAGCTCTCCAGCTCTCCCTGCTGGATGAGCATGCACAAATGAGTATGCACAAATGAGTATGCATGAGTGAGTATGCATGAGTGAGTATGCATGAGTGAGTAAACATGAGTGAGTATGCACGAGTGAGTATGCACGAGTGAGTATGCATGAGTGAGTATGCATGAGTGAGTATGCATGAGTGAGTATGCATGAGTGAGTATGCACGAGTGAGTAAACATGAGTGAGTATGCATGAGTGAGTATGCATGAGTGAGTAAACATGAGTGAGTACGCATGAGTGAGTACGCATGAGTGAGTACGCATGAGTGAGTAAACATGAGTGAGTAAACATGAGTGAGTATGCATGAGTAAGTATGCATGAGTGAGTATGCACGAGTGAGTATGCATGAGTGAGTATGCACGAGTGAGTAAACATGAGTGAGTATGCATGAGTGAGTAGAGCCCTGGTATGGAAGGTGTCTCTTAATATTCCTAGTTATACAGTTGAATGGAGAGGGACAGAGAGAGAAGAGGAACCGTGCGCAGGTGTCAGTGAGAGTTGTCAGTGAATCACAGGTGCAAGCCAGTTTAATGAGCCTATTATGATGTCATAATGCCTCAAAGTTCTGCCATGCAAGTCTATGGAGAAAAAAGGTGATGGAAAAAGAGGAATAAAAAAGGAGTGGCAAGGAGTACCGCCACGAAAAGTCATAGCAGCTTGCACCGGATCGGGCCGGACGTTTTGGTGTTTGAACGGCGTCTCTATCTCAATCGGGCGAGGAGTAGTTAGCTGCAAGAAAAACTACTAGAATAAAAAAAATAGTAAAAAACGAAGAACAATAGTGTGCTTCCCTTCGGGCAAGCACACTAATTAGCAACAGCCAAAGTATCAGGTAATAGCTCACAGGCACCATAGGCACCCTGCATGCTGCATAGTCAATTCAGTCCATTCCTCAACAGAACTCCTGGTGTGTGCTGCAAGCACAACTATACACAGGTAATCTCTTCTAAATGAAGAGCGACATCATTTCAATTTTCTAAAAAGCAAGTCATTTCAAGTAGACAAGACATCTTTATCTACCACCTGTTAAATCTTGAACAAAATATGAACAATCAGGGAAACCAAATAAGCCCTTCACCCTAGGACTGGACCATAGCTCACCTTTCTCTCAGGCACGAGGAGCGAGAGGAGCCTTTCCAGGAGCTAAATGCATGCCTTATACCTTCCTAAAGACATTCTGCTCAAGGGCCTGGACAAATAGGCACTGTACATATTTCTTTCTGATCCCTGGCTCTAGTCTCTTAAGGCTGTGGAGCCTCGACATGCGTGGATGACAGTGACAGCAGCAGGTCAGGGAGAAGATAAGAGGAAGCCGCTCTCCCCAGACAAGCTCAGCAGACGGGGCCCGGCAGGCCTGATGAAGCCATGTTTAAGGCACAATAAGGGACAGGCATGGTGCATTTTAAAATAAACAACAAGAAGAGTTGTGTGATGTTTGTACATGCAGATGGAGGTTTGTCTATTTAATTGAGAATTTATTTACAGAAATTTGCCAAATCCAAGATGAGAAATCATTGATGAAATGATGAAAGCCTCTGTGCCTCTGTAAGTCAGTGGACACTAAACCAGGAAAGGAGAAGACAAGGTCAAGCAGAAGGCACAGCAGACAGATACAAGACAGAACGCAGGAGAACAGTGTGAGTGTGACCGTGAACGAGTGCGACAGTAAGAAAAGACCGAGACAGGAACACCAGCCGTAGGTAAGCTCTAACATGCCACCGACTCTCTTCTGTGGATCAGAGCGGATTTCTTATCCAAGTCAGTTCAAAAGAAAATCAAACAGAAAGAGGAAGAACAAACAAAAAAACCGAAACACAGAAAAATGAACAATGTTTATCATTCCCAAAAGGGGGCCTTGACATTCTCAGTCTCCTTGATGGTTAAAAGCGACACAAAGATGACAATCTTTCTGTCTAATCCTGTCCGTTTTAGCACATCAAACGTAGCAGGGGGATACATATTCATGACGGGCGGGCGCATGTTTGCCATCACAGGAAGCGTGCACATCGCCACAACATACAAGGATTAGACTGTTTGAAGCTCAAAACCCCCCAGTGCCAGTGTTGACCACAGCATGTGGCAGGTGTGTGCCTGAGGACAGCCAGAGGAGACACATCACTGGCAGAGGTAAGGCTCCAGACTGCCAGCAGCATTAAGGGCCGTCAAGGCAGTGTGCGTTTTACACACTAGTTGGACAACACGTACCGGATTCCTCTTTCTCTACAACGTGCTGTAAAAGGAGCATTATCTATGACACATTCACACTTGTCTCCCGTAGACAGTATGAAACCACAAATGCGATATCATCTTCACATTTCTCCTATGAATATGATTTCAGAAATCTATTTCTTCTTCTCAAACTAATTCAAAGACATCTTTGCAACAAATAGAATCCTGCTGACAACCAACTGAAGATCAACTACGCAGAGGGGAGCAGAGATGGTCGTTAGCATGCTCCTGTCACAGCGTGATGGGCTCTCCCAGGAACAACCTCTGCCCTGCGTGACGGAGTCATCAGCTAATGGCCTGATTACCCAGAGAGGACACAGGAGAGGGGGCCACTCTCAGACTGACAGCACTAATGTGGCCACGTGGCTCATGGTCAAACGCAAACGTTGCACACAGCACCTTGCATGCTCACGCTTGGATGCGTCAGGAGTGAAATGGGAGTGTCTGGCGTTTGCACATTTCTTAATGCTTTAGTGAGTTGGCGTAACTTACATTACTAGTTTACGAGTCTGAGGGCCTTGCAAATGATATGCTATGTATTACAGAATCGAATAACAAATCGCAGCCTATAAGGGGTTCATTCCAATGAAAAGAGAACGTGTATTTAGAGAACGCGCAGATGTTTTTGTTCCATGACTGGCTTATCAAACGTTTCCAAGAGCTATCCTCTGAATTGGGTGTGGTTTTAGTGTGCAAAGTCACGCATCTGCACATTCCCTCTCCACCACACTGGGCTTCTCAACAACATTCCCTTACCACCACACTGTACTGGGCTTCTCGACGACATTCCCTTACCACCGCACTGAGCTTCTTGACGATATTCCCTTACCACCGCACTGAGCTTCTTGACGATATTACCTAACCACCACACTGGGCTTCTTGACGACAGGGGCATTCCAGAGGAAACTGGCAGACCGGTTTGGATGGCATGGGATAATCTGTATGTCAGCAGGTGTATATAGTTCCGATATGATGTGGTTGACCAGGCTAACATTAAAACTCAAGTTGCAGTGAGAGCTGCAATGTAATCAGAGCGACTGACTACACTACTACTACTATTACTTCTACTACTACACACACGTAGAATTTGAAGGTAGAATTTGACTTGGTTAATAGAAGGCACTTATTTCATTAATGCAGAAATGTAAATATTGACTAATAGTGGCAAGGTGACAGCCCAACCCACCTCCATTCGCTGAAGTTTTTGACTGATTTGCTGCCTGCTTTTCCATTAAGTCTCAATCTGAACACAGGGGTAGCCCAGGCCTATTTATTCATTAGCGTACGAAAATGAGCGTAATTGAGGGGTGAGCGAGTGGAGTGTGGTGCTCTTGCATGTGCGCTCAATTTCTCATTGGTCGGGATGTACAAATGAAAGGCGCGTGGAAACTTGCGTGCTCAAGGTTTCATGCACCTGAATTGTTTTGTGTGTACGCAGCTTTTCAGCTTTGTGCGCGTTATGTTATGTTTTAGTATAAATTCTAAGCAAGGTATTGTTCATGAGCCAGATGAACCCTCAGGCATTCAACTGTCCAACTGTATCTACTGAGGGGGGCGGGGGGGAAGGAGGGAAGCTGGAGGGAGCTGGAGCTGGAAGAACGAGGCGGCTATGTTTGCACCCCTGCTTAGCCTAGTCTTCAACTTTCCTCATTCATTTAGTTTAGCATTTTAAAGCAAACCTTTATCTGAAGAATGCTTAACCTTTGTATGTAAAAATGTCATCCTCCTCACAGAGCCCCACTTTGAACAGCACTTGGGTTCTACTGTAAAACACAACACAGGCTCAAGGCCTAAGGCACGACAGTGTTGGCGTATCAATCCTTTGGGAGTTTAACATCATCAATTGGAAATATAGCAAACCTAAAAAGAAAGATTTCATAAATAAATCTTTAGCATGAGTGGGTGTCCTTTTTTTTGCTGAAATACAAAATATACATTAAGTCAGTGATTCATCCATTCAAGCCAGGCGACACTGGCAGTTGGCTGTTTGATAATGCTTTTGGAAACAAAGCATAACAGAGTGACCTTGATTTAATACATCCTCCGTGCTGAAAAGCCAGGGCCTGCATATGTCCCTGATTTCCAGAGTTTCACAGCCTCAGGCTAAGTGTGTTTGCAGGTCTGCCAGCAGACTTCACCCCAGAGAGAGAGAGAGTGAGTGGAGGAGAGAGTACGAAGGAGAGAGAGAGAGAGAGAGAGTGGAGGAGAGAGAGAGAGAGCAAAGGAGAGAGACAGAGAAAGAGAGAGCGAAAGAGAGAGAGAGAGAGCGAAGGAGAGCGCAAAGGAGAGAGGGAAGGAGAGAGAGAAGGAGAGGAAGAGAGAGAAAAAGAGAGAGAGAGCGAAGGAGAGAGCAAAGGATAGAGAGCAAAGGAGAGAGAGAGAAGGAGAGAGGTAGACAGCCTTCCAGTCCTTCACACTTGCTTGAAATACAAGCCCCCAGGACTGGCCGGTGTGCCTCTGCAGTGAGGTGTCCTGCCAGGGCAAGGATTTGTCCTTCGGCCAGAAACTCTGACAAACAAGACCGCAGTGTCCTCTCTGCCAGCAGCAAAGGATTCTGGGCCACTGTGCAGACATGCTGCACTAACAGGCAAGAGTGCCTTCTGTCAGGCTGGGTGCAGAATCAGAGAGAGAGAGAGATAGAGAGAGAGAGACAGGGACAGGTAGACAAAGGGAAGGAAAAAGTAAAGGCAGACCAAGCAGGTGAAGAGAAAGAGAGGCAAAAAATGGTGAGAGTGCAGAGGAGAACAGGAGGAGGGGAGAAAAGATAGGAAATGTGGCAAAGAGCAGAGGCATGTGGGGGGAGAGAGAGAGAGAGAGGAGAACAAGAAGAGAAAATGAGAGACAGAAGGAGATTCATAACTTATTCTGTAGTGTCCTTTCCTACACAGCCAGACTCATTCACTCATCTCTCTTCTCACTTCTATTTCCACTTCCCATCTCTCTCTGTCTGTCTGTCTGTCTCTTCCTCACTTGTCTTGTCTTCTCTCTCTCTCTCTCTCTCTCTCTCTCTCTCTCTCTCTCTCTCTCTCTCTCTCTCTCTCTCTCTCTCTCTCTCTCTCTCTCTCTCTCTCTGTGTCTGTCTGTCTGTCTGTCTGTCTGTCTGTCTGTCTGTCTGTCTGTCTGTGTAAAGGGCAGAGTCCCAACAGAACGTGTACAGGGGCGGACATAAAGCAGTGGGATGATTAAATCCTCACTGGAGTGTGTGTATACCAATGGGCACCAACCCACACCGCCTACTGGGCGGGTGGGTGCACACGCGCACGCGCACACGCACACGCACACGCACACGCACACGCACACGCACACGCACACAAACACAAACACAAACACAAACACACACTGCATCAGTGCTCCAGGAAGGTTATTGTGGCTTTGCCACTGAAGAACCCCAACCCCATTGCGTGTGCTGCTCTCTTTGCCTTCCCTGCGGGGGAGGGGAAATCAAATTAATTGGAGTCTCCAAGCTGCATGGGAAATTATGGGAAGGAAGGTGTCACAGTGTACTGCTTCACAGCAAAGGAAACGCACAGACTGATGCATACCAATTCCACACACGTTTCGGCACACCCAAACACAAACGCTAAACATCTTGTAGAGAACAAAACGTCCTCCGAGCTAGGCTACAGCCCTCCTTGAAGGAATGAGTGATAAAAGAAACTCCAAAGTGAAAAAGCAATTGAATATAGGAGTCGAACAGAAGTTTGTAGTTTTCAGCTTTAGCATGTTAACACTATCTGGATCAAAAAAAAGATAAGAAAAATCCCTATAGAAAAATGAACGAGTTTTAGCCAAATCTGCAACAATAAAGGCCAATTTAGGGTCGTTTTAGACGCAAGCCCCCTTGCGCGGTAAAATATCCCCCCTTACGTGCTTAAGTGCGTCGCCCAAAATTCCTGACTATGCGACTAAAACACTACGGCCCTACACAGCTCGCAAAGGCTGTGATTGGCCGGCTACCACAGCCTTTCACAGAGTCTCACGTTTCCGGGTTAATAGCATACAGTCTTTTTTAGACCCAGACATTTTTTTAAATCATGAATACCCTGCAGACCGTCTCACAAGCCTTTTCTTCTGGATTAGGAACAAACATAACAGAAGAGGTCCGAAGACATGAACTCCTTTACAAATCCTCTTTAAACACTTATAAGGACGCTCAAATTACCGCGAATATCCCATTCTCATCCGCGATTGTTTGGAGAGAATGTGGTCATTCACGAACAAATAGGTACTTTCATATTCATTTTCCGCCACTTGTGAGTCATGGTGATATCTTTCATTGAGTTCATATTGACGTGAATCCATCAATTGCACCAGCGAGTTTGATAGAATGAGCCCGGTCTGCTCATATACAAAAGTTAACAGCAACCTGCCGTTACCTTGTGGCCAGCACCATTGTAGTTACAAACATTGACAACATGATGAGATTCTCTCGCCGTTTACCACCTCATCTTTGAATAATGTAACTCATAAACACATCGTTTTAAAGCCTGTCGCAGTCATTAAAAGATGTCAATAAACGAACTTTTGCGTCATGTGCTGTCTTTTTCGCCACTGGTACTGAATTGCCAACATTTGTATTTTGTGTAACACATGTATTCATAACATCAAGGCTTTCGCCCACTACACTTACACTTTTCCTTTGTCCTGCTGCAATAAATAGGCTTACTTAACTCAAAATAAATCTACAGGCGTCAATTTGCTTTGCAACACGCAACACGGCTCACAAGCCTTGCAACACGGCTCTGCGTCTTAAACGAACCTTAAATCAAAACTTGTCTAAAACAAGTTCCTTGTGAAAATTACGTGCTTACGGCTCTGCGTCTAAAACGACCCTAAATTGGCCTTAAGGTGTGAGCGAAACAACGCCAGTAGAAAACCTAGGCAAACAGTTTGGCGAGTATGTATTCATCAGTAGGTCTTATGTAACTAACTGTTAAAAGGATGGAAAGAAAAAGGATGGACTACTTTGAGGGACTCTAGAGTGGTATCCATGGTTACAGACAACTCTTAACTCACATCCCAGTTTCTGGTGAAAGTTAACGTTACACCAGCCTGTGTCTTCCCCACTAGCCATCCAGGAAATGCCCTATGTACAGTAGTTCTGTGTAACGGGCTGGAACACCCTGTAAAAATGGAAGAAAAGCTTTCACACGCATGACATTGCCAGCTATACTGCCAAAAGACACCAGTTAGCATATTGGCAAGCTTAAATCAGCATCAGCTGGACTGTTCGTGGGGTTTGCAAGGTTTTTGTATGCCTTTTAGGTAGTAATCTTACTAGTTTTGGACCAGAACTCCGTATTGCTGCTTTAAAACAGCTGATTTATATTATTGTGGCTATCAAATCCTTAGGTAATCAATGTGTTTACTTGAATTTGTGGTTGTTGTACGAACTAGCTATGGTTAGCTTCTTCTAGGGATTGCAACAGACATATTTGACAGATATAATTGGCCCCCTCGAATTACAAACCCGGATTAGGGAAGGGTAAGGGAAGAGACTGGGATGTAGAGCTGCAACGATTAGTCGACGAAATCGACTAAGTCGATTGTGAAAAATGGTCGACGCGTATTTGTATCGTCGACGCGTCATATAATATTTTAAAAAAATGTTTGCAGACGCTAACAGAGCTACCGGTACTTTTCATTCGGAATTGCATATAGGAAGTGCGAATTAGCTGCGAAAAACAAATGATTCTGAGATGGCTCATGTTACCATGGAAACAATAAACAAAGCTTGGTTTAGCAGCTGCTGCATATCAGATATGGCTAACAGAAAAGTTGTCATTTTCTCAATGATGGTCAATTATTAGTAGTTTAAGAAGTACTACTACAGTATTTCAAAGAGAATGGGCTGTGGGAGCATAAGAACAGTAAGTGTCTAGCAGCAATTATCATAGACATATATCTATAACTTATTGTAAGGTTTACTCTTAAATGTTTGAAAACAGACCGTCTCATGGAGGATATTTGCTAACGCTATTTCAGTTATGTTAAGTGCAATGTGGTAAATCAGTGAATTATCAGAGTAGCCTGTATTTTCGTTTGTTCTGAATAGATAACCTCCTCCACTTAGCAATCTTCAAACAAAAGACTGTGGATTTTTTTTTTAAAATTTGAATGTCACCTGCAGCTCAGTTATGATGCACTTGCAGAGGCTTGATTGCTATTTTGAGTTCCTTTTAAAACTTTCTCTTTACTTTTAAAACTTTATTTGCACTTTCTCTTTACTTTTATAAGCATATTTGCACTCTTAATTTGTATAACTATTTAATGTTTTTATTATGATGATTACATTTGTATTAACTTGTTACTCAAATACATTTGAAATTCAAATTCCAACATTTTGAATCATTTTTTAAATTTATGGAAATAATCGTTAGATTAGTCGATTAATCGAAAAAAAAGTCGATAGATTAATCGATTACCAAAATAATCGTTAGTTGCAGCCCTACTGGGATGTGAACCAAACCTTTGCGGCAACAGGCTTCTTCACGTAACACAGGTAAATTCACATAGTCTGAGTGCCTCAGCCATAACCACTGGCTCTCTTTCCCAGCATTCCTCCTTAAAGGTTCCTTTGAGTGACCGTCCTCAAGAGTGAATATTTCACTGGTTGCCAAACTAGTCATATTGCATGTCTCTGTATAACTGCTGTGTATCACAATAAGCTGCAACCCATAACATATCCTGAACAGGATTTGAAACACACACACACCCTACCCACTCCCCCAACCTGGGACCATCCAGTTCTGTGCTCAGTTCTGTACACAGCACCCAGCATCAGTTAATCGTCCAATCAGGTTATCAGTACAATCTGCCAATCAGCTCCTGCAGGCACGCAAACCCCAGATCCATTACCTGCTGTGCTGCTTTTTCTCAGCACAAAAAAATCAAACGAAAGTGGGAATGACAGACAATAAGACGGTAAAACATTTCAGCTTCAGAGCTGTGTCCTAGCAACAGAAAATGGCAACTTCAAACTTTCCACTGACGTCAGGTGAAGGAGAAAAAAGATGAAGCTGAGAGATCCGACTGGGAGTGAGAGGCATGGATGGGTTCCAGTGAGTGAGGCTGGCACACACAGTCACGTTATTAGGACTGACAGGAACAATGCGCTCCTAATCCCAGCATGTTAGGAGAAGAGGAAAAGCACTGGAGGAAAAACAGTGTGCCCGAAACATCTGTGTGTGTCGGAGATTGTGTAGCATGTGGCCTGGCTATGTATATTTGATAGTATAAGTATAAGTGTGTGTGTGTGTGTATGTGTGTGTGTGTGTGTGTGTGTGTGTGTGTGTGTGTGTGGGGGGGTTTGAGCGCATAAGTATTGGCCTTTATCCTGGTCTGTATATATGAGGCATGCATTCTTGAACTGACGTTGTTATGGCTGTGCCTGTGAATTAACGTTAGTGGTAAGTGCAGCTCAGAGAGTGGGGGTGTTTGAGTGTGTGAGTGTGTGTGTGTGTGTGTGTGTGTGTGTGTGTGTGTGTACAGTAGTGTATCAGTGTTTCTTCAGCAACACTCCATGAACATCCCCTCCATATTCCCTATAAAACCTGCCTAGAAGAAAGAGACAGAGAATAGAAAAAAGTGGAGATAGATAGGCAGACAGACAGATAGAGAGACACAGAGACCATCAGACAGACAGACCAACAGAGAGACCAGAAGGCAGGCAGACCAACAGAGAGACCAGGATGCAGACAGACAGCCAGACAAAACCACTGACAAGGAGGGAGAAAGAGAGTCAGAGAAGCAGACAGAGGAAGGAAGCGAGAGCGAGACCTAACTCACCGCCTGTCATTGCGCCGTCTTCTGAAGAGCTTTTTGGTGTGTGCGATCTCAGCCTCATTAGGCAGAGGAGGAAAGGCCTGTGGTGGAGGAGACAGAGGAGAGGACAAAAAAGGATTCACATTATTGACAGGAATGGAACATCTACTATATGTTTACCCAAGACACGTAAACTCACACTCATGGTTCTCTTTGAACGAAGTATATGCATTAGGAATATCCATGATATGCAGCTGTAATCCTAGTCTCCATTTGATACCTGGTGATAAAACATGTGTTAAGATCCTTAAAAGCCAGTTGAGGCTCAATTTGCCCAAAAGCACATAGGCTGGCTGAAAGGGCTCCCAGTGCAACAAGGAAACCCAGACCCAGACCCTGACTGAGAACCTCAGCCAATCAGTCAACCTGCAACCTCTGATACTGTGTTCCTCAGTCAACCTGCAACCTCTAATACTGTATTCCTCAGTCAACCTGCACACAGAGAGAAGGAAAAGCAAGGCCAGAGGGGTTAGAAGCCAGCAGTCGGCCCTTTGATTGAATTCTGAGGCCATTGGAATTCCAGAGGCACTTCCCACTCTGGAAGCCGTGACATATACCATTCCACTTATCCAGGGAGACGCCGCTCATTTTCAGCTGGGCGCGGGAAACCAGCACTGGTGGTTGCCACAGCAACAGATGGTCAGCACCCCTTGACTAATGAAGAGGAGGGCGGGAGGGAGAGCGTGTGCATGTGCATGATGTTCAGTATTCACTGAGTGTCCGTGTGTGCATGTAACAATATATTGTGCTGTACACAAATTATTTTTGTGTTGTATAGCAAATCCTCTCACGTGCACAACTGAGGTAAAAGATGGGGAGCATCATCAGTCAGAGCCAGGGAGAGTGTGAGGTGTTTAGCATTACTGACCTGGTAGCCAGCATCATAGATGCTCTATGAGCTCATTAACTGATAGCTAGCCAATACTCTGCTTCAGTGTCTCCAGCTCAACTGTCAGCACTTACTGAATGTTGTATTTTTTTCAATTTTATTGTAATGGGAGGATTAAGTGTCAGGTAAGGTTTTCTTGTTGGATTCATCAACTTGGTTGGAGTATTTAGAGTGTACAAAAAGGGAGAACATTCACAAAAGCTGCAAACATCATCAGCGGGCGTAGAGAGTCAATAGTGGAGCAACCATTTTGTTCCAAAGCACCTAAAGATAAAGGTCAACTCAATCATAAATCTTTAATATTAAATAACTCGATGGTGAAATAGGCTATTGACTGGTTCAAGCACTCAAGTGTGTGGTAAGTTGTAAATGGGGATAAAAGGGAACCAATTTCCTAAATGCTATGTTGTCCAGCTGTCCATAAATTAAAAACCAAGAATATGCATCAAACCATTTGGGATAGTGCTGTGAGGCAGGTTTGATGTGGCAGTGGGTTGGTATGCAATTAAACTGGGTCTTGTGTATTCCTTGCCTTCTTCCAAAAAACATGCCAAGTGCAATATCACAACAGCATGTTTCTGAAGGATCTTAATGACATATAGTCCAATCGTATGTGCAAGCTCTGACTTGCTACAACTTCTTTAATGTTTCTGCATGTTTCTAATGTTCCGTTTCTTCATTCCTCCCCCGTAAGTTACAGCGTTACAACTAGAACAACGTACAACCAACCCACACTGAAAGCCAGAGGTGAAAACACTGCTCTATGGCTTTCCCGAGCTGTGTTGCTGAGGAATGGTGTGTGTGCGCGCGGCTTACTGACTGAACGTATTAGACATGGCTCTCCTCACACGACGAGCAGCTAAGGCGCGCCCTGGTCCTCCCATGTTGCAAGTTGTGTCTTTTTCTTCTTCTCCAATGTTCTTTTCTTCACTAAAGCCAGGCCAGCCAAACCGCTGGGCTCTGATTGGTGCTTGCTGATTGGTCCCAGATGTGGAGGCCCTGCTCTTGTAGCATGGTTTCCAGCCTTGTTGGCATGGAGATAAAGGCTTCTGACACAAAGCACCACCCCAGCAGCAGCAAGGCTGCCTGCCTGAGACCAGAGCAAAACAAAATGGCCTCTACAAGGGACCATTACTGCTGTACAGCAACACACACAAATAGAGACACACAGACATTGGAAGCTAGAGAAAGAGACGAGTGACGGAAGGAGGGAGGGAGATAGAACAGAGAGAGAGAGAGAGAAAGAGAGAGAGAGAGAGAGACAGAGAGAGAGAGTTATTATTATATTGTTATTATTATTAGTGCTTTGGCAACAGTGCATCGTACATTCATGCCAATAAAGCCATTTGAATTGAATTGAAATTGAATTGAGAGAGAGAGAAAGAGAGACCTAAGAGTACCTAAAGTACTAAAGTCACCAGCTAGTCGTTTTGTTGGAGCAGGCTCAAAAAAAAAAAACGGAGGAGAGTTTGTTGCGTGTGTGCTGACTGAGATCTGAGCCCATTAAGCGTCTCTGCTGAGCCAGTGTAACACGCCCTGGCACAGGCTTCTCTGCAGCCCAGGGGTGAGTCTGCTGAAGTGTCACTGTGTCGTCTCTGAGTTATCACAGAGGCAGATGGGAGTTAAGGAGCAGGCTCATCACTTCAGACACGCAGCACAGAACACCCACAGTCACCCAAAGTGATGAGCAATGGTCTCCGCTGCCTGCCTGCCTGCCTGCCTGCCGTCGCTAGGGTTTGCAAATGCAAAATTCTGCCATGCAAAACCACACCACACAGGGCTGCCTGGAATGTGTCTTGGCCCAGAGCAACTGGAGTACATGGCAACAGCTGTTAGAGTGTGCAAGGAGAGAAAGAGGAAAAAGAGACAGAAAGCCATCAAAAGAAAGAAAGACATTGAATGGCATGTTCAGCTACTGTTGCATTCCTCTGGGAAACCATTAGGAATAATTCTCCTTCGTAATTGTTACCAGATGATAATCTCAAATGCTCTTCACATCTGCCAGCTTCAAAGCTGAAAAATGCAAATATTGACACAAACAATATTCAAAATTTCACAACAGAAAAACTGTTTATTTGTAACACTGAAGTGTCAAGAATGTATGGTTTGCCGTGTGTAAAGCTCTAATGGTGCCCTAAACTGGTTTTACAGCTGCCTTAACCAATTCAGCTATTAAAACCAATATTAAGGTTTCAGTTTGGAGGGAAAAAATGAAATGGATAATCACTTCTGAGCAAATAATCACTGCTAAAACATAAGGGCGAATGTGAACGCCTATGTTTTGGCCCCGTTTCAAGCGCAGGGGAGGGCAGGTAGCACACAGGGGACACCCCCAATCAGAGAGGAGTATGTTGAAACATACAATCACCCACACCCAAACGCCATACACACAAACAAACACAAGGGGCTCTGCACGTCTGCACTGGCAGTCTTGACCTGTGACGGGACCGCAGACGTGACAATGGGGCCGTGAGCCGGCGGGAGCAGGAAGCTCATGTATGGGCTGCAGTGAGTTCCACAGGTCAGAGGGGTCCCTCTGTCTCACACACACACACACACACACACACACACACACACACACACACACACACTCCAGGCCTCCTTTCCAGACAGGATGTATGAGGAGCTCAGGCCTTCTTACTTCTGCCTGACCAGCAGCGAGCCAGTTAATGATGAGTCATCCGTGAGGTCACAGCGGAGCTGAAGCAGCCTGGCATCAACATCACTGACAGAGCAAACAGCCCCACCCAGTGTATCCATCCAGTAGAGAGGGACCAGAGCACCTTCTTCCACCCAGGGAATTATTTCAGATACATATTGAACAGATCCATACAGTGACCTCTTAAAGACACGCATAGATCACGTCACTTTGGCTGAGAATGAATGAGAGTAGTAAAATGGATAGAGCTGATCAACTAATTAGTTCAGTCTCCTTGTTCTGTTTTTGGCACCATGACGGATCTTCCAACACTTTCTACCAATGACCTTCCTTTGCCCCGAGACTGTGCTTGTGGGACAGGCTGGCCCTGAGTCTGCATCTCCCCACATCCACACACACATCATGACTCAAGACATTCCTGCTCTCTCTCCTGCTGCGAGGCGCCACACAGGAAGTCATGTGGTGTGGGCCTGAATGACAGACACACGACTCACTCCATCATGGCTCTGGAAGCCTGGAGCAGGGAAGCCTCACAGACAGAGGTGTGATGGTCTAGTTAAGAGCTCCACACAATAAAAATGGGTGCATTTGAGTGAAATGCGTGCATGTTTGTATGTACATTTGTGTGCAGTTTGTGTTTGTTAGCAGGGTGCATGCGTAAATGCAGGTCATTGATGCAGTGTATGCGTCTGTATATATTTGGGGTGTGTATGTATGTGTGTGTGTGTGTGTGTGTGTGTGTGTGTGTGTGTGTGGGGGGGGGGGGGGGGGGGGGGCTGAATGGCTTGTTTGAGGCGAGTTCCCAGCATCCTCTCTGTGTTATGATCCTTCTAGATTAGGCACATTCAGGGAATGAACTTTCCATTGTTCCTTTGCATCGCATTTATCTTGGCCACCAGCCAACAGCAATATATTACAGCCGACATACATACAAAGCAATGTGTGTATTATATATATATATATATATAATATATACATTATATATATATAAATATATGGTCACACTGGGCTTTGACTTTCCTCAAGCCAAGCATACGCCAGAATGGAAAGAAGGGAACACCCAGCCTGCTGTGCACAGGAAACCAGAGGAAGTTTTTTTTCCTTTTTTTCCTGATAAAGGTTTTTCTTCAGGGTATAGTTAATGAGATTAAACAACAACACAAAGAAGATTGCAACTAATAATAAGATTTGGCAAACACAGACTTTATTTCAAAAACTGATGTCAGAATGGGCATCTAAGCATTAGAAATTAGTGTGTCAGAGATCCTGTCTTCACCGTTAAGGCTAAGAGGAATCCATGGGCTCTGATGAGACCTTTCCTCATGCAAATTTCTCTTTCTTATTGTGTTCTTATAATTTACTTGTTGCCATTTCGTTAGCAACCAATGAGGGATTCACTGATTTTCTCTTGTATATGAGAACATTTTTGAGAAAATAAAGGTCGATTAAATAAACCAAAACATCTAGTTTTCACAGTCCACAAATACAAGGAAACACACGTCTTAAATTTGAGGAAGCAGGCATGAAAACGGGTCAGGGGTGAAAAAGGTGAGGAGGATATAACCCCTCTAGGGGGGTCCGGGGGCGTGCTCCCCCGTAAGTACAATTTTAATATTCCATGTTTTAAAGCGTCAATCTGATGCAGTTTGAGATGCTTTTTTTTCAACCTGGGGAGAGCTGGAGAAACTTAGCTTCAGCCATGAGTCAAAAATGATTTTGGCCTCCTTACTTAGTATTATGCAAGCCATTTCATGCCAGCCTGTCACTGGGTCTATCATTTACAGCAGGGGTCTTCAACAGGGGGTCCGCGGAGGTACTGCAGGGGGGTCGCGAAATCTTTGGTTGATAAGATACATTTTTTTAATATTTCAAAAAAAAAAAAATAATAATTTCCACAAATTTAAATGTCTTCCAAATCAGAATTGTATTTATTCCCTTTAAATTGACATTAACATAAATCCGACATATTGTAGTGAACATATAAATTGATCGAGAAGACGTTATCTTTCAGTCCAATCGACACATTCAGCTACCCACAGGAGCTCTCTCAAGCTGGGCACCGGTTCACTCACAGCACCTTTCATGCACAGGCACTAGCCAATCAAGAAAATATGATTCTATTGTTTGTTTCGCCGCTGATTTATTATGTTGAATAACTGGATATAACTTCCAGTGGCACTTGCTCTTGACTGCTTTGCCTCATAGCTTGGCGACTTGGCCTTTTTGCGCAGAGCTCACCTTTCTTGTCACCAAAGTGCTTGTCATGTCAGTGCTCAGGGTTGCTCTGTATTGGGTCTTGTTTATGGTAACGAGACTGAAAATCGTCATCTGACGTCATGAATCATGATTTGTTTTATACCTGCAAGGCTTGTAGGTTGACTGGATGCAATAGCAGGAATTATTTGCTACGTTAACAGTCTGTAGTCAAACACCTTTGCAATGGTCACTTTGCCCTAACAGAGCGATTCAAAGTTAGAACAGGGAGTCTCCGTGGCGTTTGAGTTATGTAGCTAAATTAGCTGACTCTCAGTACATCAGTTATTCACACCGTAGCCGTCTCGTAACCAGGCTAATCACATCATATGCGCTTGCTAACTTTTTTTATACAAATGTATCTGGAGGTTATACCCCTTGAAATGAATCATCTGGTTAAGTAACCGAACACATGTTTTAACATTTTATATGCTTACATTACGGTCAGATAAAAAAATGCGTCCAGCAGGGATTCCAAAATTGTCCGGGATTTTGCCTCGTCGGATATAAGTGTTTCTCTGGGTCTTTCACAAATTAGTTATTACGTCTTTACACGTTTTGGAAACTGTATCTAAGACTTATGTTCCACCGTCTTGCGCGAGCTCTGACTGTATAGACAGAATTGTCATTGGTCAAACTTTCCCAGTGTTGACAGATTCATTATCCTCCAAATACGATCATTTTGAGCCTCTGATATGATAAGCCATTTACAATCTGGCAACACTGCCTCCTGCCGCCACTGAATATGTATATATATATTTACGCTGATGTCTGAGCTGATCGAGAGAGGTAGTCTATGCCGATTGGTAAGGCGCTTAAACAAGGCCGATGTAACATGGGGCTAGTGGTGACAGGTAAGCCGCTCATAGGGAGTGTTATGCGCATGCGTGCCTATGTGGCAGTAGACCACCAGGCTACAGACCGTAAATGTAAATATCAGCAGTAATTAAACAACTTTACTGGTATTAAATGTACCAATAACATGCCATTCTCAAATTAAAGCCAGGGACATGAGTATTTTGACGATGTATACCGACACCAATAGCTAGCTGGCTATTCCACCAGCCGGGCCTCTAGCCATCCCGACGAAGGAGCACTTTTTACCGGACACTTTTCGCTTGACGAGCGGGGGCAATCAGTATCAGGCAATCCATCAGTAAGGGTCGTCATCATATCAGCCATAAAACAGGGGCAGATATCTGGCTTTTAAAAGCTGCCATCGTTCAATGACAACAAGACCACTGAAAAGAGTTAATCATATTTTTTGTACAGAGATTTGAGAGTGTCAGTCGGGGATGCAAGTTTTTGATAACATTAGGTGGATATTTCATGTTTGTTTTCTGTCTTTGTTAACGGGGACGGCCCAGTGTTCAAAAAGCCTAATATTCTGAAATCTCAATATTCCGAAAAATAGTCCCTGGCATAATTTAGAAATATTTTGAGTGGCACAAAACATTGACAGCATTTAATTTGCGCAGCGGAACGGAGACGCTCACCGGGCTATCACCCATATCACTTTTCCTAGGCAATATTTGTTAATTTAGCCAACTCTGGTTTTGAATATAGGGTACAGTTTGTGCAAAGGAAATCCCCGGCAGATTGTCGCAGGACATTTCAAGCACTGATAAAGCATGCATGCGTTGGCTATCATAAAAGTATTTTTATCATCGCAATGCAAATGCCATGTGTGTATAATAATAATCTGAATTAAAGTTCATGCTTGTGAAATAAATGCATTTATATGTTTATGAGTGTGTGTTCAATTCATTGGGATGTGCATGTGGGCTATAGTGGTTCACGTTGCTGTGCTCACAATTTTGGAACAGCGGGCTGTCTGAAGAATGGGCTTTCGGAACATTAACTGCATGAAATGTGGGATTTACGACAGTCTTCGACCCTGTGTATTGCCATAGGAGCCCACATTGGTGTGAAAGCCCCCCCACCCCTTCCCTTGGCCAGGCCTTGGTTTTGTTATGTTAATTGAATTGACCTGGATTGAAAACAACCCCCCCCCCCCCGCCAGGAGAGGCACCCGTCACTGCTTCACTGATTTAAAAAACCTGAAAGTCACAGGTTCGATCCCCACTAGTGGCAACCATGGCCCAAGTTGCTTAACGACTGTTAACGACTCTTCATGACTTATCAGAGTAAGCCTGACTGTATAATTACATGCCAGAAACGAATATCAAGAACATTAAGGTGAAATAATAATATATAAGTTAGGAGCATTACACATAGCCTAAGTTAAAACTTTTAAACACATACCACCATAAACATGTGAGATAATTCGACAAGAGACATTGAAAGACAGCTAACTCACTGCTTCGTCAAATAAGAGAGATCAACTATATATATATATGGAAACCACTTACAGATTCCGATTAGCTAAATTTGCGTCTGGATGGAAAGGTGTTATCTTTCCCCATCCCACCCATGCTTAGCCATTTCTAGCATAACATGCGATCTACCGTGGAAAACAGAAGGCAGGCGATTTTTTTTTTATCAGTTCTCACCACACAACGACGTCTCATCTTTGCTCCTTGAATGTCCAGTGGTGTAGTCCAGTGTATACGCACGTATACGGAGTATACCCACTTATTTTTCAGTCAGCATTGGGTATACCCACTTCTTAAAACAGGGTATTTATCCTGTGCTGTATAAATAAATAAAGAGTATACCCACTTCTCCAGGGACCACTACACCACTGTGAATGTCGATGGTGTCGATGGTCGAATGGTATGGTGTTATTGAAACTTACTACGTGTAAAAAAGACTAGAAATTGAACGTTTATTATTCGAGTCTAAAGTTTCTAATGTTGCCTCGGGCGCCTTTACGTAAACATAATTAAAACGTCACATAAGTCCACTAAACAATTCCCAATTCGCTGGCTCCAGTAACAGAAGAGAAATACCCCAGAGGGGGGAGGAATGATAAACCAGGTACTTAGTCACACCGACTAGCTAAATCCTTACCAGAAAAGGTGGCTAAGTGGTTAGTAACAGCACCATTAGGTACATCGTACCAATAACCTGAAGAGCGCAGGTTCAAATCTGACGAAGCTCGCGTAAAATCTACCTGAAAAGACACAGGTTAGATATGTACGAGTGGCAAACATGTCCCAAGTTGCAAAATGACTATTTCAATATCAGAGTAAGCCCGACTCTGTATAATTACATGCCAAAAGTGAATCTCAAGAACATTACCGAGAGGAAGCTCCGGAATATGAGTGGAACAGCCTCGAAAGTACATGGGAACACTCGAACTCTGAAACTGAAAGGCAAAGCAAGAATCGTGATATCCCCGAAATCAAAAACAGAAGTCTGAAAACGGAAGGTGAATCAAGAAATGTGATATCCCCGGAGCAAAACCCTAAAGACAGAATATTAATTAAATTATTATCGAGTACATTTTAATTTCGTTTTTATGGGGCAATAGCTGTAAATGGGAGGGGATACGTTTTGTCAGTTGAAAGCTGACCTATAGACAGAATCTCATTCCGTCTCATCACAAGACGTTTTAATTCAATTCCTTGTCGTTTTCAACCAATGGCTGCAGCAGGGTGTGTGTGGCTAGACTGCTGACAGTCAATATGCTAATAAGAGCATTTCGCACCTCTGTCAGCGGGAGGTGAGAATGCTAAACACATCGGCCCCCCTCCCCTCGCAGGTTCCTTCCCGGGAAATTCCGTCCGTATGCGGCAGACGGATATTTCGGGGGAATTTCCGCGGTCAGCCAGGAATGGTGATCATTCGCGGCTGTATCACAGCGTATACGGGCCCGGTAATCTTGCTTTTCGTGCAGTGATTGACATGGAACCTTTGTTAACATGAGGCGTGAACTCTGAACTTGTGTTGTCGGTAGGCTCGTCAACTAACAGTAAACGAGCTGCAGATTGCAAAACGTCTTGGCACATTTGAGCGTGTCGAATATGAATGATTTTGACGCAGCGACCGGCGTCGGAAGCTGCCTGTGCACTATGCGGATCCACGTTGATGTTGTTTGTAAACAAATAAGGTGGGAGCACATCTCCGCCGTCTTTGCGTATGCCCCAGGCAAGGTAAGCGGCTTAAATGTTGGTTCATGTATCCACTTACCAACAAGAGCCGCTTCCCTTAGAATTTTTCACACCTACTTGCGAAGACGATTCCGTCAGAGCGGCTTACAAAAAAAGACACATGTATACGCAGCTAATGTATTAATTCTAGTTTAGCTCAACAAGAAAGGTAAATGTTGGATTTGTGAATATGGAGTGCAAACTAGGTTGGATTAATGACTTCAGTGATCTGAAATTCTTTTGCAATTGGCATTTGTTGAAATGAAGGGAAATACATCAGTTCTCTGGGCGATTTATTCACCAACACTGACCCTTAAAATACACTGACCACAAATACGCAGAAAAAACTATATCAGACTTTATCGGAAAACCAGTTTTATGGTTGAAAGCCAAATGAATATTTTTTTTGATGACTAAAGAATGGGGAAAGAAAAGTATTCTCTAAAGGTATTACCTGCATTTGTTTCAACATAAACCTTCTTTAATATCTGACAAGCCAGGTCTGAAGGCTGGGCCAATGTTTTGTACAGTGGATGCAGTGGGACCAGGCTCTCTAGCAATCACTGTCCTGGGAGGGGCACCGATGGGAGGGGTTGACCTTCCCCCTGTGTGCTGTGGCTGAACTAAAAATCAGACCCATCCAAGCACTGTGGAGGAACCCTCTGCAGTGCATCCTGAATCACATTTTGACTAGATGTCCCATAGCACTGGGAGAAGGCAGATACAGGTGGAACCATGACAAGGTCCTTACAGAAATTGTCAAATGAACAGACCTGCAGAGGGTCAAGACAACAAAGACCAGGCATCACCACCGAAACTAGTCTATTTCCAAGGGGAAGGTGATAAGGCTTCTAGGGCAAGAACAACGGCCAAGAACCCATCCTCCATTTTGCATGGAGCTTCTGACTGGGAGATGCCAGTTGACCCTAAGAAGATATTTTACTTTATGGAAGAGGTGGCAGTAACCTTACTTCAACCAGACATCATTCTTCTATCCAGGAAAACAAAAAACATCTGACTAACCAAACTCAATGCCCTGGGAGGACAGGCTAGCCATCTCTCATCAACTGACGAGAGCAAAGTACCAGAATTTGATCAATGAGGCTCTTGTCAAAGAATGGCATGCAGCCTTTCTCCCCATTGAAGTTTGGCTTCAGTGGTTTCCCAGCATCATCAGTGCGGTAGTCCTTGTAGTCCTCCAGAACATGGGTTTGGAACCCAAACAACTGGAGAGGGCCACTGGGGAGATAGCCTTGGCAGTAGAGGCTAAGGGACAAAATGCTTATGACCTTGAGATACCTGCTGAAGATGCAGAAGGTCTCCCAACAATGTGAATGCTCGGACCAACCTGCTTCCAAGGAATGCCATTAAGAGGAGGAACTTGCAACACCATATCTTAAGTAGGTCCTGCAGTTTCTGCTTGTAGAAAAGCGTCTCGTTTTTCCTCAGTCAGACATTAAATCAATCAAGTAACCTCCATTTTTGAAAGGATATTTGTGTTTGGTTTGTTTGTGAAAATAAACACATTGACGCCTCTGCAACTGCCTCTCAGAGCCCCAAACCTTTAAAAAAAAAAAAGTCAGCAAAGATGTGAGGGCCGGAGCCCGCCCATGAAGTCCACAGTATCAGTGCCACTTATTGAAGCTAAGAGGAGAGAAAAAGGAACATTCAGTGAACTGACGACTTGTACTTCTTCTGGCTAGAGTCATTGTTTAACTCCTGAGGATGGAGTGTGGCCCAGCTGAAACAGGAAGGAAGAGGAAGCGAGGCTGGCCGGTTTGATAACAGAGTTATTCGACAAATCAAGTTCTTTTTATTAGCCTTGTATGACTGAGTTTCACAGAGCACTGCCAAGCGATATCCTATTTACTGCTTCTGATTACCTTGGGCAGCCATTTTGAAGATCATTTTTAGTCCCCCAGAGTTTGACACAACCTGCTGTTTTGTTCCTGAAGGAGGGGATCAAGTGCTCATCAACCTAATGCGGTGTTCCTCTCAGGCTATCAATACATTGGAGAACAAATACTGAGTTTTTTTCTGCAAAAAGATGAAGATGAGGTAATTTGTAATCATACGAGAGGTGATGTTGAAATGAACATAAAAATGTTACCTTACACATCTTAGCAGCCAATGGAAGATGGTGAGGTACTGTGAGGAAATATAATAGAAAGAGGGAAGAAAAGTTGTCCTCCAGAAGTGGTCTCAGCTGGTCTGGTTACTGGAAGCAAGCCAAGCATGAAACAGTTGCATCTTGCACACATCCATCCCCCCCCACCCCCTTCAATGTCCTCCTGTACGGCCACTGTTCAAACTCTAGCGGCTCTCTCATGTGGTTGCCTGGCAACAGCCTGACAGATGCTAACATAATCAGGCTTCTCTGTGAGTTTCTCAAAAACGAAGAATGCGTTTCGTTATCTCCTCGTAGGTACAAGAATGTGACATTTCCACCTCAGATTTTTCCTCCATTGTCTAGAAGCCTCAACGAAACACACAAATGTATCTTTGAGCGTGCACCCACAAACGCACCTATCACATCACACATATTATTGCAACTATCCCAAAGTCAGCTCCCATATCGTTTTAAAAATCTATTTTCTGGAGTGGAGAGAGCACAATGGGAACTAGGTACACCAGCCAGCTGGCCCCAACCACGTGTCCCCTCGCTCCCCCTGAAGTCAAGGCTCCCCGTCTCCACGTCTCCCTCCCTGACCTCAGCTCAGCCGCTCGCTGCCTTTACTTCATTAGCGCAGGCATGCAGGCGTCCCGGCCCAAGCCCAGTGGCAGCGCACAAACCAAACAGGAAACGCTCTGGAATGTTCTTGTCTTGGGAGCTTGAAAGGAAAACTCTGCCAGAGCCCTTGCTCTATCTGAGACCACGGGGCATGCATGCATGCATAAGGAACAAACACGCTACGTCTAACATGGAAACTCAAAAGACACACAAAGAAACAGCAGCAAACACTACAACTAGACCAATTGAACACAAACCAACACTGATTTGCAATTCATATACGTCCTGTATACTTGCTCCCAGTGCCGCGTGGCCCTGCTGACAGTGACATACTCATGATCAGACGGCACGCAAACTTTAACTGTGTTCCATTTTTATTTGAACATTATACATCTCACAATGCAAACCTTTCTTTCTGTGGATCTTGCTCAATGTCACTCTGTCTATCTGTCTCAACATCCATCCATCACTGCCCCTCAGACAGCCGCCAGCTCTGCTCTGCCCTGAGCTTCTTTCCTCCTCTTGTGTTCTGTTTATTGTTTAGCATTTTTCCCACCAGACTCTTGGAATTGGCTGTTCTGGCTTCTGTTACATAAGCACTGATCCTGCTGCCACCGAGGAGGAGTTCACGAGGGGGCTGGACGACACAGACCACACACACACACACACTCACACACACACACACACACACACACACACACACACACACACACACACACACACCTCCCCTTCTCCCCTATATTCCCTCACTTCTACTCCATTTCTTTCTCCTTCTGCCACTCTCTCTTCTCTTTACGAATCTCATCTTCAACAGCTCCTCCAAAAATCCTCATACTACCTACTTGGTGCTCCACGTGGTCTTTTTTGGTAATATGGAAAGGTTTGATTGTTTGCAGTGGCTGTAAAAAGGTAATACATCTGATAGACTGTTTTCCCTCCTGACCCTGAGAGCGAAAGTGGTAGCAAAGAATGGAAGGAGAGAAACAGTGCGACTGATATAAAACTACTTTTGCTAACATTGAGTACGCTTGATCGTGTGTGTGAGAGTGGTGGCAGTGATGTGAGGGGTAAACCGATATAGTGACCACACAGGGTGTTGCCCACATAGACATTGTTTACAGTTGTCATCCATCGCCCACCCCCCCCCCCCCCCCCCCCCCCCCATCACTCTCAGTCTCAGTCTCTGCGGACTGTAGAGGGTGGTCTGTCTGGTCTGGGCTCTCTCTCATAAACACAGGCAGCAGAGGCAGAATGAGGATCCTCTGTGCTAGTCTGCAGGATTTCCAGGGCTGGGCCCCGTAGAGATGTGTTCAGACATTCACCCTGACCACCGTGATGCAACAGCCTCTTTATTTATCCATAATCCCTCCCTGCCGACACGTCCAGGATGAGGTCATAATGAATAAGGTACATCACTGCTTCCGGAACAGACATCGTGATAAAGCGTGTGTGTGCATCATAAAGTGTGTGTATGTTGGAGAGGACGTAACGCCTATGTTAAATGTATAAAACTGTGATAGTGTGTATGCATTCATACATTTGCCTATGATGGTAATTGTGTATATGTGGCGTGAGTGAGCATGTTGCACAAAAAAACCTGCGTGTGTGTGTGTGTGTGTGTATGTGTGAGAGAAATGAGTGAACGCAAGTGAGTTTGGCAGTGAGCAGCAATTGCAAAGTGGGTGTGTTTGCGTGTGTGACAGTGACAAAGTATGTGCGTGGTCTATCAGTGAATGTGTGTGTCTGGCAGTGAGCATTAGTGTGTGTGTATGTGTATGTGGTGTGTGTGTGTGTGTGTGTGTGTGTGTGTGTGTGTGTGTGTGTTTCGTGGTCTCTCCAGCAGCCCTGCTACTCACTGGGCTGGCTGACTGATGGCAGTCCTGACAATGGCAGGAAAAGGGTGTAGGAGGGGGCATCCCGCCGCCCTGACCTCTTTATTGTTCTCCAGTGGACGTGGAGGAGCAAGGAGGAGGGGCTCCCTCCGTCTCCCTCCGTCTCCCTCATCCACCCCGCCTCCCTTAGCGGGAGCACCTCGCTTGAAGCCAGACCCCGGGGCCGGCATGAGCTCAGGCTCCTGTTCCTCAGCACGTAGGCCCCGGGGCCTCACTGTCTGGCCACACCGGGCCTTTGTTCAGCAGGAACCGGACACATCCTCACTGACTATGTGGCAGACGGGGTCAAACCCCCATGAACACCACCAAAACTGATCTACTGGGGTCAGTCTGGCCCCGAGGGAGAAACAATAAGAGCCATCACACACACACACACACACACACACACACAGACACCCCCCCCCCCCCCCACCCCACACACACACACACACACACACACACACACACAGATGGGGGAATATAAAGAATAGTTTGATCCCTATGACTGAAACACTTGCAGGAGAGAGAAGGCAACATGGGACACTAATTAATGCACCACTGCAGAGACTGCAATGGATGCTGACTTATATGGTAGATAAACTTGATAAACTACACACAAGCACATGTGTACAGCTCGACTTGGGAAGAGACAGCCAGACTCATCGGCGGGTAGACAGAGTGCTCCCTTTCAGAATGGGAAAAAGTACAACGTGATTCGGAGCAAGCCATAACTGCCGGAACAGTCAACATTTCCGTGTCTTTGTGCCAGATCACACACAACAAGGCAACCAGGTCAAACAATAAATATTTATATAAACACACACACACACACACACACACACACACACACACACACACAAAGACACACATAAGTGCACAAACATCCGCTCCCATCCCCCCCCCCACACACACAAATCAATCCACACACATTTATGATCATGACTAGCCCACGTCGACTGGGGAGCGTGTGCACTGGGGGACTGTAACATGGCTAGCCCCACGCACAACTGTGCTCACAAGCATATTCTAGGTCACTTCATCTACTGACACATACATGATAAGGTTAAGCTTTCAATCACACACACACACACAGACACACACACACACACACGTGTGGAAAGCATCACTGTGCCTGGAGGCTGGAGAGCTAATCAGACGTACGCTGAGCAAACCCCAGGAACGCTGTGGATTCTGTCTGTGGCAACAATGGCGTCTTGTTGACAACATCAGACAAATGACCCAGGCAGCCTGTTCAAATTCACTGCCACAGGCTACATGAGAATGAGGGCTGAGGGTGAGTGATTGTTGTTGAGCGTGTGCGCGTGCAGGCTGAAAATGACAGAGGGACACTGACAGCAGTATGTGTGTGTGTGTGTGTGTGTGTGTGTGTGTGTGTGTGTGTGTGTGTGTGTGTGTGGCAGGGGGTGGGGAGGCAGTGTGTGTGTGTGTGTGCGTGTGTGTGTGTGTGTATGTGTGTGTGTGTGTGGCAGGGGGTGGGGGGGCAGTGTGTGTCCTCTCAAAAAAAAACATGGACTACACAGTCTACGTCAGTGTTGTGCTAATATGGCACGACAAAACAGTGACTGAGAAGAGCAGCGTCTCATGGTGACGAAACATCTGGATCAGACAGAGAGGAAATTAGTCTGAAACGGTGACGAAACATCTGGATCAGACAGAGAAGAAATAAGTATGAAATGGTGACGAAACATCTGGATCAGACAGAGAAGAAATAAGTATGAAATGGTGACGAAACATCTGGATCAGAGAGAGAAGAAATAAGTATGAAATGGTGACGAAACATCTGGATCAGAGAGAGAAGAAATAAGTCTCGAATGGTGAAGAAACATCTTGATTAGACAGAGAAGAAAAGTGTTTCTAATGGTGAAGAAACATCTTGATTAGACAGAGAAGAAAAGTGTTTCTAATGGTGATGAAACCGCTCGATCCGGCCCGAGAGCAGTCAGCCAGACCCGATGGCATCGGAGCCAGTGGAAGTTTACTGTGGTGACTGACCTCAGACTGTCTGAGCAGTGGTGAATGTCATCACAAAGGTTAGCAGGAGACTCATCGCTGATCGCACGTCATCTTCCTAGTGACAGTGTGCTCATTCAGTAAGTATGTGACACAGGATTTGTGCATCACAGCACCGCCTGGATGTTGTTGGGATTGGAGGAGGGGGGACTGACCCTTCCATCTCATCCCCTAGGGGAGGCCTCTTGGCTGGGGCTACCCCTACGCCGCTGCAGAGGAAGTCCCCTTTCCTTCACTGCCATTCCGGCCCATGTACTTTCCTCATTACGAACAGGTTGCTGCTATTCAAAGAGCTATACAGGAAGTGCGGCTGGGGGGGGGTGTTCCATTAGACAAGACTCTGATTGGCTGACCGCGGCCCTTTGGGAACTCGCTACCCATGACTACGTGTTGTTATAACTTGTCTTAACCTGTTGATTGTGTTAACCTTATTAAGTGCATTTTCCCTGATTGTCCTACAATAGCAGTTAGTAAAACTCAACATAAAAGATGAGAAATATAATAAAATAATGAGGGGTCCTATTTACAAACATGGTGATCTCTGCTTTGTATAAAGGCAGTTGATAAGGCTGCTGAAATCTTTATGTTACTCTAGACCTATCTAGACCTCTGCACTTTACACAAGGCATGTTCCCATGAGGCCTGCCAGACAATGTACTTCTCATGGAGAGGTTCAGTCAGGTCACCGCAGCAGGGCATCTGAATGTCACCATTGACAAACACAACAGGACTCAGGCCGTCCAGCACAGTTTTGGCACAGGTCGTATTAGATATATTAAGCACATAAAGATCAAGGGAGGAAGCAATCACTCCTGCCTGCTCCTCCTGCCCTGAGAGGACATCAAATGATTTATTGGAGGGGATGATGATGATATTTAGATCTTAATCTTGTTTGGTATGAGCTGAACACCACACTGAACTTCCCTCTAATAACTCCTCCATCAGACTCCTCTCTCTTCAATGCATTATCGTCTCAGGTCGATAGACAGGCAGTTTTTTTTTTCAACCTCTGCAAGTGGAGCTCAGGCCAATGAGACAGACATGACACAGACACAAGTTGGCCACGGACTATGGATCATAGGGGACATCATGTACCAGGGAACATCATCCCTCTACAGCTCAAATCCATTTCATAAAGCTGACTGTCTGCTGCCCGTCCCCAGCCACTGGGCTGACCTGGTGGACCATGTCAAAGAGCTTCCAGGTCATGGGTCATTCTATGTCCAAATGTGCAAACCATTAAACACCACCACAGACAGCATGGAAGCCAGCGTGACACTATATGCTAGTCTGTGGCGACGGCCTGTCTGAGATGAGTCCTCCATAGCACAAAGGCTCCCTCTGTCCCCCTGTCTGAGCCCTGCTGCTGCTCCTGCTGCTGCTACTGCCCTCCGCCATCACCCTCCGTCATCAACGTCTGGAAGGGCAGGCCAGAGGAAGGAGGCTTGCCTACGTCATTGTCTCCTCACAGAACAATGGCCTGGCATGGCGTAGAGCCACGCGCTGACGTGGACACCGGGCAGGGAGGCCATTGGCTCACATTAGCACCATCATAGCAGGGTGGGCGGAGGGGCACGGCCCAGGGCACACTGCTGACCTCCTGCCCTCTGTGTGCCACCCTGCCTGTTTCCTGCCCGTAACCAGACGATTAGATTGGCACAGAAACAAAGACAAGATGGCTGACTGATGCAGCAGAGATAGACATTAACTACAAACTGCGATACAACACAACTACAGTCAGGGAGAGAGTTGCAGGCAGTTAAACACAGAGACATAAAGAACACCAACTGCCCCTTAGAGACACATGCTTACTTTTCTCAAACCCTTGTGCTAGTGCAACGTACAGCCAGCAGAGGGCAGCATACTGTCAACCTGTTAATATCATCTGCCAATTTTACAGCCTTAATTTCTTGGTGTTTGATAAATTGTATGAAACAAATTACAAAGATTTTATATTGATATGTTCCCTTAAAACATGTGATGTTGCAGCACCTAATGAAACACAGCCCAAGTGCTCAGTAATAGCTAGTCTGTCCTTCCTCCCTACAGTGAGAGAAGGATACCAATACTAAAAAGCAACTACTATGGCTAAAAACATCAGCATGAAGAACACCATGTCTGCATATTACAGCTCTCTGAGACACATGTCAGCATCTTACATCATTGATCTGAATCAGGGGCTTTACACAGGCTGAAAGTTGACGGACAGTGTGTTGCAGTCATGGTTTGTTAAATAATGAAAAAATATACAGACATTTAAAAACATCAGTCAGGATAAGCATTGTTAGCATTAACCAATAACCTATAATGATACTTCCCATATAGTGCCACAGCTAAAGTCTAACCTCTCTACCTTCAAGAAGCTCTTGAAGACCCAACTCTTCAGAGAGCACACCTCCTTTCCTAACTAGCACTTCCTCTACTTCTCCTTATCTTTCCTCTAATGCCGACTCCTCTAACTAGCACTTAACTTGCACACACAATAATTACATTCCTGCACTTTTTATTCCTTATTTAAAGTAGTATTTATTGTAACACTATAGGTCTCTATTGCTCATAGCTTGATTGTTTTCTCCTTTGTACGTCACTTTGGATAAAAGTGTCCGCCAAATGTCTAAATGTAAATGTTAATGTAAATGTAAGTAAATGTAAATGTAAATGTATGTAATTGTAAAGCATTCGCTCATGGTGTGCGGAGAACAAAGCTTCTCCACTAGATGGCAGTGTGAGTTCATAAAAAGAAAAACTAAATGGGCAAATTCCACCACCACCAGATGGCCCCCTAAACCATCCTCAGTGCTGTGACCAGAGTGAGTGAATCCAACTCCATCACATTGTCATAAGATAGATAAGAAGATAAGATAAGCATGTTATAAATTGAATTTGATGAAACTTCTAGAGGACTCACTCTTAAACCAGGAAGAAATTTCTCCATTTCAGTCAGGTCAATGCCATCATCATCATCAAGCTTGCCCTTCATCATCCTAGGAGGGGAACCAAGGTCAGAAATAAGAGATCAACTTCAGCGAAACATCTATGAAATTGATCAATCTAAATACAACGTGCATGTTTTTTTAGCAGTATGTTTCTCTCAGCAATTTATTTCCTTACCTGTAATTTGAAGAGAAGTTAAGGAACAAAAATGTGTATGAGCTTACCCCTCACGATCAATGTGTGGGAGGTGCTTTGGTGTCCCTCGGAATGGCTTCCTGTGAAACTGAGAGAAATCCAACTTCTCTGGCTGCAGGTCCCACGTGGCTCCACTGGACAGAGCAAAGGCAGACATGTAAACCAACACAGAGAAAGACACAAAACACACCAAAGATGTCAGTCATCAACACATATGCACAGTGTCTTGATAGAAGGTTGTCCTGTGACTTGCAAGTGTATTTACTCTCAGACAAGTTTGGATTGGGTCCATAAATCTTTCCATCTATATAGGAGCATCAAGCCTCATGCAATATGGTTCATTCTTTCAAATATGTACCCTTTCTGATCCACACCTTTTGTGCAAACATGCATCTAGAAATCATCCTCTCAGGACGACTACTATCCCATATCCTCCAGACAGAGCACCATTTGCTTGATCCTAAACACAGCCCAACATATGTGACCCGCTCTGGCGAAATGAGTCGGAAGTCGCAACGTTCTATTTTGAGATATGGCCGTTTACAGTAAGAAACATTGAAAATATTGATTTTTTTTTTTTTACCTTATATGAAAGAAAAGGTCTTCAAAATTAATCTCCCAAAGTTTCATCATCACAGTAATTGCGAAAATGCACTTAAATGGCTGTTTAGGTTGACTTGCAACTCTTAATCTTACAAAGAATGTCTCGAATAACGCTGTTTTACCAGCCGGCTCGACCAAGGATTTCGCACGAGGATTTTCCTATGTTTTGATATCCCCTGAAACGTCATGCTCTCAGTTATCCAAATATGGTGTGAAAACGTCAAGTCCTTTCTTATTAAACCTATCAAAATGTTCACAGAGCCTCCTCAATTGCCAATAGGAAGCCCTGTTTACAGCCTTGTGCGACGCGATTGGTCCACCTACCATCCTGTCAGATTAGCAGTGATACTGAAGTCTAATGCTAGCAACATTTTCTCCAAAATATCTCCTCAAAAAGTTCGCGTTTCACTTAATACTTTGTATTCAACCTTGTCATTTTTAAAGTGTAGTGTGCATTACGTGTGTTTGGTAAAGTGTACCATACCGTGTGATTGGTAATGTCGTTATCTAAAGAATGTGAAATAGCTAATGCGTTAAACTCCGTTGGCGCCTCTAATTTGCGCTCTGCTACTGGCCAGGAAGACTGGATAAAGCTGGTGAAAGACTACTTTGGATGTATTGATCCATGGCGTCTCTTTCTGAATACGAGAAAGACCTAATTCTTCTGGGGAAGATCAGCTGTCACTTCCAGAATGATAAACGCACTTGTTCGACGAAGAAAATCCAACGAGAGCGTCAACATCAAAGGTCGGAATATTACTTGGATGGAAGAAGAATTTGCCGTGAAACATTCAAGTTCATACATTGGTAAGTAGGCTTTACAACCATTACACTTATGCGACTGATCAGAAGTATGTTCTTGATTTTACTGACAGTAGTTTACGTGATGTTCCCGTTTAATTTCAGAATCAGCCAGAATAAACTGACAGCTCTACTTAAACACTACAAGGAACACGGCTTGACCCCACGAGTTAAATGTCGTAGTGGTACAATAAGAGGGGGGTAAATGTAGTAGGCTATGCAGAATCAGATGTTTAAAAAGACATGCAGACATGTTTGATGATGGAAGGTTATTGCTGTGATATTAATCCTGTAAGGCCTGTATACTTTTAAACTTAATCTTTATCATAGTCTGATGGCTTCCAGGCCAGGTGGGTTCAATCTTAAATCAGGATAATGCAGTGGGATTTGGCAATGTTAATAGTTGCATTTGGCACATAAACTCTATTAAGATGTGGATAAACTGTGTTTACTTGCGTTTAGCTACCACTACATCCTTGCTTATTACTGAGCATTTGTGTGCTGAAATTATGTAAATAAGCCGTTGATGTAGGTAATTGTTAAAGTGTGTGTGTGTTTGTAAGGATGGATGATTTACTCATTTTTTTTTCTCAATCTTCTGTATTTTCAGAATGACCAAAGACTATCCTGGGTGGGTGTTCTACAAGGAATTTGCCAATTCTGAGGAACGTGGAATATGCCTGCTCAAAGAGGATGCACCACCAATGCAGAGGCCCCCTGCTGTCAATCCTCCTGGTTTGGATTTGAAACGTCAGGACTATCTTTACCAACACATTCGTGAGTTTTGCACCGACAATACAAGGGACATTACATGCCCAAAACCAGCTGGGAAGGTGAGCTGTTCCACTGAGAAAGAAGCTAAGAAACGTGATTGCAACAAGAAATATGATTGCAACTATGTGTCTCTGTGTTTATGCCACACACACTCTCTCACTAACTCACTGACTCTCTCTCAGTCTTCCTCTCTCTCCCTCTCTCTCTCTATGTAGATACATGTATATAGTCAATGTCTCTCTGCCACACACACACACACACACACACACACACACACACACACACACACACACACACACACACACACACACACACACACACACAGACACACACACACACTGAACACTCACTCACTGACATTTTGCCACTCTCTCAAAGGCTTTAAAGCGAAAATGTAGTACGTCTGTTTTGACTCTCTCTCAGTCTCCCTCTCTCTCTCTCTATGTAGATACATGTATATAATAGTCAATTTCTCTCTGCCACATACACATACACACACACACTGGCATTTTGCCACTGTCTCAAAGGCTTTAAAGCGAAAATATTGTATGTCTGTACAATCTTTGGAGGTATTCATCAATGTTCCTGTTACACATCCAGACTGAGGGCACACTATTGTACCTAAAATGTATGTATGTTTGTATGTGACATTTGATCTACTTATGTTTTTATAGTCCTTTTTAATATATATCTGTTCTGTCTTTTGTTGTTTTGGACATGAGTGTGTCAAATCAGCTGAATTGAATTGTATTGAATTTAAATGAATTGAATCTCTGTAAAACGCGCCTTAAATTATTATTGAATTATTTGATAAATATTGAATAATATGTAATAAATATTTTGAAATAATTGATGTTTCAGTCCAATTTAATAGCCTTTTCTAAGTATCTAAATGCCTTAAGTAAAATCATGTTGTAAAAACACTGGGTGCAGCTCTGGATGCCAAGGATTACTGAAGAGGTCATCAAAAAACGGACGGAAAACTAAAATGCGATTATCTCAGGTTTTCAGTTGGAAAAAGGTGCTGCCACACCATCATTCAAATTAATGTAACTTCACAACCGTTTAAGATAGGACTTTGACCAATACATCATTTAAAAGCTTATTTTCCCATCTTTCCAAAGATACCAATATCTCAATTTTGAGTTCTTGGTCACTGTGACTCATTTTGCTGGATCAGGTCACATATGTAGATCAGCCTAGGTAGAGTAAACCCTGTTTTTAATCTGATACAGAACAAAAAAAGCTTGTTTGTTAGCAGATATGGACCTCTGTCACTACAGGGATTTCCCAAGTTAAGCTGATTATGTCAGAGTGGGGTGTAGGCAGGCCGGGGGCCGGGGAGCGGCAGTGGGAGCGCCTGAACCATGTCTGATGGGGTCTAACCGCAGCTCTAACGGGTCCCCCTGTGGACACTAGGGACATCTACGGGACCAATCAGTGTCTATGTCTCATCGTGTCAACAGCAGCATCTTCAGAGGGTTACTGTAGACATGAGCCTGAAATGTCAGGTGTTTCTCAGAGGCCTATTCTTATCCAGACCAATCATGCTGTTTATTTTGGTTGAACAGTGGGTGGGATGTTGCCAGTTACTAAACACACACTCCAGTGAAGGTATGGGGATTCATTAAATAAATATAGCCTGAAGCTAAGCTAGGTTTAATTTAGATTGTTGTTTTCACAGGCCAGTCTAGATGTCCAGATGCTCTTGTGGTACCAGGTGGACATCACTACACAGTAGATACCCCAGACAACATCACTGAAGATGTAATGGACATCTGGGTTGAAATAGCTACATTAACTACTCGTCGTTTTTGTTCATTAAAAAGGCAATAAAGACCTCTAGAACTTGTATCACAGTGTAGGTCTTCACAGTGTATCCTTACCCGTCCAGAGTGTTGGCGGCCCAGATGTCCGTGCCCAAGATGTCAAGGGAGCCTTCTTTGTTTCCATTCTACACAGCAGAGAGGAACAACATTAATCAGGGTCCATCTATTCTCCTGTGCAGGAGCCAGTAAACATCATGAGGCCATTAACTGATTTTTCAAAAGGTGACCTTAGGCGTAAGATCTTAGAATAAGTGACATGATTTGAATTCAAACTTCATATGAAACGGCATCACAACAGTGGGTCACACCCGGGGTTCCTCATGACTGACAACTCATTGTTCAATATGGTGGCATTCGCTGATTTATGATATTTGCACATCACAGACCTACATACCAAATGATTACGTATTAAAAGCACTATACTAATGTTAATACCTACAGGAGTGAAAGGAGGGTAGGTCAGATAATCTCCAGACACTCTCAAGTAGTCCTACTGAGGACAATGCAGAGGGGTAGAGATTTATCTCAGCTTAGAGAGGTGAACCAACTGTTTCTGAAACAATATGTTCTGCCTGTAGTTTATAAGAATAGCACTGGATTCACAAAACTGATTTAGGGTCAGAAGGGGAAAGAGGCACACAAGTCTTGAGTGTGGTACCTTGGCTGGAGCTCTGAACTGATTATTCCGACTGCCTGATCTAGAACCAGAACCAGGTCTAGACCCAGAGCTGGGCCTCGACCCTGTGCTCCCATTACTGCTGTGCTCCCACTCATCCTGCAGAGAGAGATAGAGAGAGAGAGAAAGAAAGAAAGAGAGAGAGGTCAGGTTTGTAAGGTCTTTGGAAATCTATTTTCAGTACAGTGGAGATTGTTTGAGTGAATGTCTTGTAAAGTTGGTGAGACCAAATGACAGCTGAAAGTTTGTCCCTCAGTTCTGGCTGTGTACTGGGCGGTGCAGGGGCTGTAGCTAGCCTACATGGAGCCTCGGGATAAATGTACACCATAGCCCACAGACTGCTGACAAGGCCAGTTACCCCTAGCAACCTCTACTCCGGGTGCCTTTGAGAAAAACATCAGTACACAAAGGACTGCTGCCACAAATATTACTCTCTCACACACACACATACACCCTGGCCCATACAACTGAGTGCATTTTTATTGTTGTTAGTATATGAGACTACAGCACAAAAAATGAATTCGCTTTTCATCCCATGTCGAATACTGACTCCTGTCTTGACCCAACCCCCATTTCCTGCCAGTTTAGCTTTTTTCCCATGATCCTCTCTGTGGGCATTCCACACAGTGGTTCAGAATGAAACCTGATATCCTTCAAAGCCCAGCCCTTCTTCATCCTCCACTCCAAGAAAAAAGGGAAGGAGGCCGACGGGGGAAAAGAAGGGAAGAGAGATGAGGAGAGAAGTAATGAACGAGGGAAAGGGAAGACTTGTCTTTGCTTCCTAGATGAGATGTAAATATTCTAGCTAAGTACCATAATATCAGACTAGATTTAAGTTGACTCGTCACCACTTTCTCTTAAGTCCTAGAACTGAGGTGAAAGGGTCGTATTTTGTTCAAGTTCCTCAGTCTTAATGCTGTTGACTTCTTCTGGCACTCATCATGTGACTGGCGTCTGTTCCTTCCTCAGACCGCAGCCGTGGAGGTTACAGCAGACACTGCAGTTCTGCTGTTTGCCCCTCAGATTAAGACACGTAATCAGACTAAAATCTGACTGCAGTTCTGCTGTTTGGCCCTCAGACTCAGACATGTTATCAGACTCAAATCTAAGTGCAGATGAGAGAGAAAGCTTGAGGCTCAGACTAATGTGTACACCTAAACATGCAATAATCAGCGACAGACCCACAAACACCCTTTTGTCTGGCCTATATAAAACACTCCTCTCAAATACTCACACACTAATACGCAGACACATGATTCAAATCCAATCTTTATCCTATAAATGCTGCTTTCTCCATCTCACACATACCCACACACACAAAACTTAACTGCAAACAGCTACCTCCTCATATGAACACGTACACTAATCCTTCAGACTTTGCATGTCAACCACTCACAAGTGTGAAGTCTGAACTGTGAACACACACACACTTCAAAGGCTCAAACATGGACTCAACTTACATAAGACAGCCCACTGGAAGGAGCAGAGACAAGCAGAAAAGAGAGAGAGAGAGAGAGAGAGAGTGAGAGACTAATGAGAAAGAGATAGAGACTAGAGAGACTAGAGCGAAAGAGAGAGATCGGCTGGATGCCACCAGCATAGCCACCCACCAAGGGCCACACAAACTAAAGCCACCTCTGTGTGTGGGACCAGAAGCCACATCTTTGTGTGGGACCAGAAGCCACATTAGTCACTGCACCTGTCTATCTGTGCAGACGCGTTTGTGTGCATATGGGACAGTGTGAATGGGTTTTTAGAAAAACTTAGTTCATTTACTGACAAGAGCTGTGTGTGTGTGTGTGCACAAAATGCAATTGTGTTAATGTCTGGTCAAACACAGTTACGTATGAGTGAAAAAACATTCAAAATGGCAGTGGAAACAAAAAGGGCCACAATTCTAATGCCTCTGAAAAGCTCAGCCAGGTTAATGAAGGGAGTGAAGTGAATTAAAATCTCCAAGAACGAATTTTGACGGGTTTCTCATCAACCTTTTTGGACCTTCTTTTACTGAGGGTGAACCTCAATGTACCCTTTTCCACCCTTCAGCACACACCTGCACCCGCTTTGGCGAGTGTCTGTTAAATGACTAAATGTAATGTAATGAACAATTGTCAAATTTATTGAAATTTTCAATTTTCTTTTAGGTTGATTTTTTGGTGGATCAGCTGTCATTTTCGCCACAGGTACTGAATCACCAACCTTTGTATTTTGGGTCACAAATGTATCCATAACGTAAATATTAGCCTTTCGCCCACTACACTTTTATGCTCCGGTAAAAGTTTTTTTTTTCATTGTCCCGCTGCAATTAATACGCCGACGTCAATCAATACGCCGACGTCAATCAAAATGTTTGCACTATGGTTTGAGGTCATACTTTCATCCCGGTCCCCCATCTAATGTTTATACAGTGTTGCATAATGGTGCTGCTCCAATAATGTACAGTGCCTCGCATAAGTATTCACCCCCTTGGATGTTTTACCCTTTTATTGCTTTTATAAATCAGTCATGGTCAATATAAGATGGCTTTTAGTGAAATGTGTCTCAAGTGATTGTAGTATAACGACACCTTTGTCTGGAAGGTCCATTCACTGGTCAGTATTCAGTAATCAGTATTCTTGGCTATTGTTAAACCATTAAGACCCAAGATCACTCTAAGCAACTCAGAGAAAAGGTTGTTGCTCTGGCTCTCTTCCATGAAGCTTTGATTGGTGAAGAACCCAGGCAACAGTTGTTGAATGTAGAGTTTCTCCAATACCAGCTGCAGAAGCTTGAAACTTCTTCAGAGTAGTCATAGGTGTCTTGGTGGCCTCTCTTACTAGTCTCCTTCTTGCATGGTCACCCAGTTTGTAAGGATGGCCTAATCTAGGCAGATTTACACATGTGCCATATTCCTTCCATTTCTTGATGAAGGATTGAACAGAATTTCAGGGGATGTTAAGTGTCTTGGACATTTTGTTTGTATTCTTCCCCTGACCTATACTTTTCAATAACCTTTCTTAGAGTGATCTTTGGTATTCATGGTGTAACAGTAGCCAGGAATACTGATTACTGAATACTGACCAGTGAATGGACCTTTCACAATGGACCTACAATCACTTGAGACACATTCACTGCACACTGATCCCCATTTCACTAATTGTGAGACCAAAAAGCCAACTTATATTGACCATGACTGATTTATAAAAGCAATAAAAGGGTAAAACATCCAAGGGGGTGAATACTTATGCAAGGCACTGTATAAGGTATAACGGAGCAACACGTAGGCTATAGGGTGGGTGTGGTAGAGCGAAGGACAGAGAGAGAGAGAGAGAGAGAGAGAGAGAGAGAGAGAGAGAGAGAGAGAGAGAGAGAGAGAGAAAGCGAGTGAGAGTGAGAGACCAGTGATTCACACGGATAGATCAGCAACCGGAGCAAAGTTATGTTGCTGTAACGCTGAACTCTGTGCAACCAGTGTGGAGAATAAATCCTCGGCCCAAATCAAGTTGCCATTCATTTGCTCATCAACCGCAGACAGAAGGGAAAGGGAGATAACCCCGGAGTTTAGAATATAGAACACTTCAGACAGAAGGGAAAGGGAGATAACCCCGGAGTTTAGAATATAGAACACTTCAGACAGAAGGGAAAGGGAGATAACCCCGGAGTTTAGAATATAGAACACTTCAGACAGAAGGGAAAGGGAGATAACCCCGGAGTTTAGAATATAGAACACTTCAGACAGAAGGGAAAGGGAGATAACCCCGGAGTTTAGAATATAGAACACTTCAGACAGAAGGGAAAGGGAGATAACCCCGGAGTTTAGAATATAGAACACTTCAGACAGAAGGGAAAGGGAGATAACCCCGGAGTTTAGAATATAGAACACTTCAGCCCTGAAGCAGTTAACAAAAGACTCCCCATAGGCCAATTAATTGTTAAGGTTAACAACAGGCTAATTAATACAAAACAATACTTAATAGGCTAACAAATACAATATTTCTTTGTTTGAGTGTGGTTGCTTAGTGCAATGGGAGTGTATAATTAAGCAATATAGCACGAGTGGGAGTGGGGTAGGTAAGGGATAATCCCATGGGTGGTGGTCGGCCATAGCCACCGAGGCGGGAGGCAGAGTGGCGTAGGCAACAACACACATGGGATTATCCCTTACCTACCCCACTCCCACGAGTGCTATATTGCTTTTATAAAACAATTATACAGTCAACAAATAAACATTTCAACACAAAGTTATTGATTAAAAATGGTTTATTTCGCCATTGTTTCTCCTCAACAAAAAATAGTTCCATTGTCAACGTCTTGGTTTGGAATTATAAGAATTTTGACTTAACGGTTATCATCAACGCGCTATAGAATATTTCATCGCGGAGTGATTTATTATTAGCTGTGAAAAGTCCCCGTTGGTATGTTGACGGATAATCTATAGCATGGAACGTTTCTTGTCCAATCAGAAACAGCTAAATAACGCGATAGAACCCAATTGTTTTATAATCGTTATTGTCTATAAAGGAAGGGATTGAAACAGGAAAATCTCCCGTTCATCCGAGTCCATTCGCACCCCACCTGTCACGTCTCTGCCCCCCACCTGTGGGCCGCGCCCCACATTTTGAGAAACGCTGTGCTAGCAGAATACACTCGCCATGATATACTGCAGATTATTGGGTCTTGCCTCTCTTAACGTACATTTAAAATAAAACAAATTTATGTGGTTTCCCCTCCAGATTACCAAAACATTTTTTAATTCCATGCGGGTACATCACATCACACTGCAGACCTACTTAAGTATTAAAGTAGGTGAATACTGAAATAGTCAGAAACTCAGCCAAGGTGGCATAGGATGACCACAGACAGCAAACGCAACTCCACAAACACAAACTGTATGGCAGCCAGGACTCCAAACTGGTAGTGTCTGCCAAGACAGGGCTGCTGCCAGGCCCACGTGCGCCAGCGTCCGACCCCATGTGTGGAGCGCCATCGTGCTCAAATGAAGCATGAGATGGGGAGGGACAGAAGGGAAGCCCAGGAGAGAAACCCTTTTTTTGCATGAGCTTGTATGACAAAGCAAAACACAATACTATGCAATTTTTATCCTCTCCCAAAGGTGCTGTGAGGTGCTGAAGAGGTTGAACACACCACAGCAGAGTTACTGGACAGTGAGATGATGGGATAATAAATCATATTCTGCCCACTGACCTTAATGGTTAATGAAAGGCTTTTCCAAAGACTGGGGGAACTGCCTCTCACAACCACAATTCACCCTGGCAAATCTATGCTACAGCAAAGTAAACGTGATCAATGCAATCAATCTAGCTGGACATGCAGGCTTTCAGCACAGCCACACACAACATTGGCACGACACAGAAACACAAGGGCATTGTTTGGTGCAAAGACCTCAATACAAAAATGTAGCTTTTGAAAGATGATAAACAGTTATAAGGTTTTCCACTGAACCAGGCAGGCCTTGCAGACTCTTGTTTTGTATTTTTGTTTGGGGGGGGGCAACTTACTGGTTTGGATGAAGCTCTCCCCCGCGAGGAAGACCAGCTGCCATCTATCTTATCACTGCAGTCCTCCGTCCACTGTGAAAAACACAAAGCAAAAAAAAAATTATAAATTAAAAGAGGAGTTCAAAGCAAAACAAAACAAAACAAAAAGAGACAAACAAAATCAATCAACTGTAACAGTACAACAAAAACACAGAACTGGACACATACACAAATAATCTGGACAGAAACCTCATAGGCCCTGTTCACACCTAGTATTAACAAGTGGACAGCTGTAAGTACTCGTGTGAATGCACTGAAAACACATTGATGACGCACCAAGATCCGATCACTCAGACCACATTTGGAGATGGTCATATGATAATACGGCCACATTTTTTTAGTAACGTTTACATGTGTCCTGGGCCACACTAAAGGACCGCCTACTCGACTGACATCCTCTGCATACGCTGAAGCACGTACTCAAAGCTGGCCTTGTCCACGACTTCTAATATCTTACGAGTGTAAAAGTTGATTTCATTAAGAAATAATGCACCAAGTAGGCCTGATGTCTGCTGAGTTACCCTCCTCCCTTACCTCTAGACAAATGAGGTGCAAATAATGAGCATCTTCCCACAAGTCAGTTGATAACACCCTTTTACTCTATTCAAAGGCAATTCAGTATTAACCACAATTACATGATAGTGTTAGCGCGCAGTAGCACAGAAAAACCTGTTCTCTTAGGGGCCGATCACACAGGACGCGACTTTTATAAGCGCAGTCGCATCGAAAGCGCGTTGGCAAGATGCTCCTGGGGAAAAGCGCCTATGCGCCTGTGGAGTGGTGCCTACAGTTAGCTAGCATGCTAGCCTATTTGTTTTAAAGGCATTTATAAAAGGCATAGTGTAGAGACGGCCAATTGGTTGCTCACGCAGGTCCACGCATGTGTCCGCCGTATAGAATTCGAATAATTCTTACATCTGGAGTTATACAATTCCTCATAGTTATAAACTGCTAAAATATGCGCCTCCGCGCCTTGCGCTTAAAGTTGAGAATATTTTAACTTTTAGGCACGCCTTTAAACCGCCAGAAAGGCGCGAGGTGCGGCGTTTAAAAGGCGCACATGAAAGGCGCGCCGTACCATAGGAAAACAATGGTTTTGCTAGCGACGCGCTTTTAAAAGTCGCGTCCTGTGTGATCGGCCCCTTAGGCCGGGTTCACACTAGACTTCTTTTTTTAGAAAAAAGCGCCGCCTTCTGCGCCTTTTTTACATGCAACTCTATGGGAAAAAGCAAAACGGCGGTTTATAAACTTCTAAAAAAGCGCAACCTCCGACGCCTTTTTGAGTTAAATTTTCTCAACTTTTCAGAAAGGCGCCGGGTGACGCCAAGCGCCTTTTTGACAGCTGACCTATCAGGACGAGGAGAGAGTAGTCGCGTAGCTTCCCTAGTAACCTTCTATCTTAGTTTAACCGACCTAACGCCGTAGACCATCGTATTTGAACCTAGAAGTTTTTAGTTTAACTTTTTTTTGCTTAGATTTTTAGAAAGTTACCGAGGAATAGACACTGTACAATTTATAAACCACATTATTGTAACTGAAAAATACGTCTAAGAGGATTTGCGAGGCGTCTGAGCTACCTAACTAATGTTAGCATGCTACTAGCCGTTAGCGATTACTGTGTTTTTGCAAAGCATTTTTTTTTTTCCCCATTGGTGGGCCGCGGAGCGAGTAACTGATTTTAAATTGAGAACAATATTAATTGAGGACATCAAAGTTAACGTGTACATCTGTGATATTATTGTGGCCGAGATTAATGTGATCCAAATTTTTAATGCAGTTAACGCAACTTTGTTTACTTCCGGTGTGCGTTGACACGAAACCGGCGCGTGCCTGCAGTCAGTTAGGCAGAAGCGACCGAGACGGTAGTGAAAGTTGGAGAGAGCTTAGATTTTTAGAAAGTTACCGAGGAATAGACACTGTACAATTTATAAACCACATTATTGTAACTGAAAAATACGTCTAAGAGGATTTGCGAGGCGTCTGAGCTACCTAACTAATGTTAGCATGCTACTAGCCGTTAGCGATTACTGTGTTTTTGCAAAGCATCTGCCCCAACTTTCTTTTCCCGACATTGACATGTATCTTGTACATAATCCATCCCCATAAACCGGAGATTTCAAGCGTACAGAAACTCTTCTGAGCAGGGAAGAGTGCCAATATTGGCTAACGAGTTGTAGCCAAATTCCTGGGTGAAGGGCTAAATAGCTTGCTAGCTATTAGCACTATAGCTTGCTCAGTAGAGTGCTAAGACACAGCAACTATACACGATTGTATCAATTGTATATCTAGGTTTTCTTTGGTGACTGTTGTCGCATTCAACAGCACAACATATCCCGGGCATTCTGAACTGTCTGTGGGTTTTGACCGTAAACAACTCGCTAGCCATTACTGTTAGCACTGTAGCTTGCTCAAGATAGTAGCTTTGATAATACACAGCCATTACTACGACTGTATCAACGTGCTGCGTTTCACTTAACAGGTCAGTCATTCCCTAAATCTTTAGCAATTGTATATTTAGGTTGTCACATTCAAAAGCTCAACATATCCGTCAGCGTTTTGAACTTTCTGTGAGTTGTGACCGTATGTTATGACCGTACTGTGTTTGCATCAGACACAAATATGGCGGTGCTTAAAAGACAGTCACGTCACATAATATCCATGAATTCTGAAGCGCTCAAAAGGCGCTGAAGGCTGCGCTTTTTTCTAAAAAAAGAAGTCTAGTGTGAACCCCGCTTTACTTGTTCACAAGCCACTGCTTTAACAGCTGCTGATGCTGTTCTCTCCTGTGTTTTCTAGTGGCCCAAAAACACACATGAGAAAAATCCAGTAGATAACAAGCAATGTCTCGGATGTCAAGTCAGATGTACAGTGAGCTAAATAGTCATAAATCCTCAACTAAGGTTACCTAACTGTCAGTTTATGAAAAGAAAAAGGAAACAAGAAAAAAAAAACTTTCAAAGGCATCCAGATTTTACTTGAGAATCAGAGTCCATGCTTGAATATCAGAGAATCAGAACACCAGCCTTTGTGAGGAAACAAAAGCGTTGCAAGCCTGTGCAAAGACTGGTCGATGTTAATGATGAGTCTAAACCAGGGTTTCTCAACCCATGGGCGGCGGCCCATTGGTGGGCCGTGGAGCACTATCATTGGGCCGCCAAAATGTTTCAGATTTTTTTTTTTCCCCATTGGTGGGCTGCGGAGCGAGTAACTGATTTTAAATTGAGAACAATATTAATTGAGGACATCAAAGTTAACGTGTACATCTGTGATATTATTGTGGCCGAGATTAATGTGATCCAAATTTTTAATGCAGTTAACGCAACTTTGTTTACTTCCGGTGTGCGTTGACACGAAACCGGCGCGTGCCTGCAGTCAGTTAGGCAGAAGCGACCGAGACGGTAGTGAAAGTTGGAGAGAGCTGAGGGATTGTTTGGCGGAAAGTTTCTGTTTAAGAGGCAAAATGACGGAACAATCGACAAATCTAAAGTTGTATGTAGCATTTGTCAAGCTGAATTTAGCTGTCACTGAAGCAACTCGTCTTTAATGCAATGCAACCTTAATGCGACCTTAATGCAAAGCACCCGACAGAAAGCAACCCCAGGTTAGATGATCGCCAACCCACACTATTCTTACGATTTACCCTCAAGTGGCAACATTGTGTTTCGCATATTCCTTGCTTAAAGGCGAGAGAGCACGAAAAATATACCATTAAACAACAGTGTCTAAAACGCTGTCTGAAGTGATTACTCGTAAATGTATAGGATTCGACGGACGTCAGTAACGTTGCATTAGTGTTGTTTATTGTGCGTTATCATTGGAGTGGATATGCTTTTCTGTGGACAGCTACCAACTCAAACGACTGCCCAGGAATGATTCGTGCTATTTATGTTGATAATAGATTGCAGCCACAGATTTAATTCATTATTTAAATTATTCTAATCATTATACTGACCTATTTGAACTTATTTGTTTACATGTCTGAAGCCTATTATATTCACCTATTTTAATTAGGCCTTGCTGAGAGGTCTTGTTTGCATGTTCCATCACTCGTTTTGAGTACATGCTATCTTTTGGGTCCTGACTTGCTTGTTACGCACAAATAGGCCTACTGCAATTCAGTTCTCTGTGTGTATTTATGTTGTTTTCGGGTGCACAATACAATTTTGATGCAATATCTAGAGTTAGATTTTCTTTTATTTCTTTCTAGGCTTCCACCTGTGGCAGGTGCTGATGTTAAAGGTGCAATATGCAACAATTATGCTTCAGGATTAGGGTTAGGATAAGCAGTTTAACCTTAAAAAATTGGGGCGCTACAATGACTTTTAATATGGAGAGTTGCGTCCGTGCCAAAGGCATAGCAGGGTCGATAGGCATTTAACTGCGTTCTGTAGTTTTGCCTGCCGCAGCCCGCCGACTTGACTTTGATTACCTTCTGCCAATCTAGTAAGTAGCTTATTTGCCGTCTTGCTTAGTCTTGTGTTGCACATGATTGATGTCTGTGTAAGGACAGTCGTTGAGTAACTAGTTTGTCATAATGTCAAAGTCAGCACATTTCAAGAGATTTCGTTAGTTTTAGCTGCTAGCATACCTTTAGCGAATAGCTATTAATCCTTAATGCACCTTTAACAATCACATAGGCCTAACAATCGCTTATTAATTAGAATTAATGGATTATAGATTCAATTAGCCCAATGGAATAATGCTAAAATAAGCGGGGTGTCTGTTGGGCACCGACCTGTTACACATACAAAAAGTTGGGAACCCCTGCTGGTCTAAACCATTGTAATATCATCCGACTACATTGGGTCCAGGGTGTGTACAGCTTTTTATTTTTGTTTTGTTGATTTGCATGGCAGACTTAAAAAATATATATATTTGGTCCTTGCAAACTGAAACAATGTACGTGTTTATTTGCATAAACCGTGAGATCCGATCACAAGCAATCGCATTCTAAAACCAGGTGTGAACTGATGTACTTAGAGCTGTCCACTTGCGATCAGATCACCCAAGTGTGAACAGCCTAAAGAGATCAACTGAACTGATCAGGATTGGCTAACTTTTTTGAACTTCTGCTTTCACAAGGAAAACCATTCTTCTAGCTACAGAGATGAGAAGATCTGTGAACTGCTGTAAAGAGACCCTAACCTGATTAAATGTCAGAGCCTTTTTTGGGTCCTAATGTCTGTTGTGAAACAATTCAACTTGTAATCCTGACAGTCACAGATATCTCCGGCAGCCACCAACATGATTGTTCTGCTTAAACAGAGGACAGTGCAGCCCAGTCATCAAATAGTTTAGCAGACTGGTGTTTTGTTTCTATTCATCATCTTCACTCACTGTCCTGTCAACAGAAGGCCAAGATAGTCAGGTGGTATCTCATCAAATACCAGATGGACTCTTGGTATCGGCCGGTGTATAAGTGTAGCCTACCCTTTTGAAGTTTTTTTTCTGGTCCAAAGAGGAACCAACCGTACTGAAATGACGGAATTCTGATAAGGCAACAAAAGACTGTCACAATATTTCTCAGCATTGTACTTTTTGCATGTTTGCTTCATATAGGCCTATTATTGCATTTCTGCATATTGTTTTTGGCCCTGAAGGATGTTAACAAAGAGAGGATGCAGAGAGAAAATGGTGGAATGAACTTTTCACTGCTTCAGTGTTAGGTAGGGTATTACTGTGTTCATGACTGATAAACTGACAAACTGGACATTTGTTGAACCACCAAATGTTACTACCCTATGACACTGCCCTGTGTAGCTGTACATCGAAACATCACATCTGCGTCTTCCATACGACTGCACTTATCCACAACATGACCACCAATACCGGGGAAGCGTTGCGCTCTCAATTATGAGTTCCGCCACTCTTTATTTAGGCTAGGTTATTTATTCAAAATAATAGTGGTTGACAATTGAAACTTTTGAGGAGAATGCGATACGGAGAAATTATACTGCAGAACTTTTTAAGACACAGATATCAAAATTCAAGACTTTTTCAAGTCTTTTTAAGGTATTATTTCAAAATTCATAAATTCAATGCTTTTAAGACTTTTTAAGACCCCGCGGGAACCCTGTTTGCTGCATATACCACAGCTGCATTTTGGTACTGCATCTAACAAGGAGATACCAAAAGCATGTGGCACAGTACGATACATTGTGAAGCAAACAGAGTAGCCAGCACAGACCCAGCTCCTCAGTGATGGCCCTCACCTGGGACACGTGGGACTGTGGTTTCTCCCCCTCTGTGACCGTCTCGCCCTTGTCTCCCAGCAGGCCCTGCACCTGGTACTCCAGCACATAGGAGTCAATGAAGCGCTCCAGCTCCTCGATCTCCTGGGAACGCGTGCTGCCTGCCTCAGACGACGCTGAGGCCACTGACGAGTTCTCCATGGCAACAAGCAGCCAGCTGGGGAGGGAGGGTGAAACACGACCTGGGGAAAAAAGAAAAAGAAAAAAAAGAGTTGGAAGAACTGTTCAGCAGCATCAATTTAACGATTCCATCTGATCCACTACTACAGCTCATGAGGTTCACCAGCTCAGTTAGAGTGTCTTTCAGTTTCCCCAAATGAAGCCTGGTCCTCCTTATTCTTTAAAGGCTCAGACCAGTATCTGACCCCTGACGTGGAGGTCTACTTCACATGAAATCATCATCATCCAACTGCTGCAATGCCACGGTTCCTCCAGCAGTGTGAGAGGGCGCCACTGTTTACATCATGCAGGGCTGCTAGAGTAGGCCACTTCATTCACACACACACACACACACACACACACACGCTGCAGTGTGTGTGCCTGCCCCCGTGCCAGGGAGCACTGAGGTCAGATGGGAGCTGCTTTAGTTAATTTCAGGATGGCCCGGAGAGGCCAAAGCGGCCCCTCTAACACTTGATTATAACCTCGGCCATCTACACTTGACCATGTTTGTCCCTCTGATTCGTCTCTCTGTCTCTCCCTCTGTGTGTTTCCTACACCTGGCCCTTTGTTTCAGTAAGCCCTCATCTGCTCCAGCTCTTAGCCTACCACAGGGAAGTGTCCCCACTTCCTTGGCCTTCTCCTTCCTCCTCCATTCTTTGATGCGAGGTCCAGTCATGTGACTGCTCGTTTGTGGGTGGGGCGGGGATCGTGGACTGCTGTTAATCTCTTGTAAATCACTTCTTGAGAGCCCGCCAAGCAAAGAGGATTTACAATAGGAGAAGGCATACTGCTAATAAACTACACAGGGGACAGGATGCACCACTCCAGTCTATAGTCCTGAGCTGAACCAGACTGCTCTGCTCCCGTACTAGGGCTGAACGATTTGGGAAAATAATCAAATTGCGATTTTTCCCCAAAATATTGCATTTTTATTTAACTGCTCATTACAGAAACAAATCGGTGGCTTTGCCACTGTGCATTTAAGTAATTTAAACAAAGTCATCTATAAACACAAGGCATGCACTTTTTAAAGTGGCCTTATGCAGTAATTGACCTATCGCTAAGCCCCGCCCCCCATTGTTACTGTTGCTAACTCAGACACGTTATCAGAGCTGACTAGAGTTTACAATGGCAGCTATCAGTGTCAAAACTATATCCCAAGAGGCTCTAGACAACTTTGGAGACAAAAGGACCTGATTTCGTCTAGAATCACAACATTTTTTTTCCTAGGCCTAACCATATTGTCCTAACTGTCTAGCTTGTTATTGTAACCTTGTTAATTACCGACATGCGTGTGTTTCGTTCACGTTGTCATGTTAATCCATTATTAAACTTATGTATACTTGTGCATATCGTTTGTTTAATAGAATGGCCGATTTTTAACAAACTGTCCCATAACTGACAAAGCTACGCTAGCGCAGCAGGTGAATCGTTAACGTTAGCTAGTTTGAACCAGAGATAACTTGCCTAAGCCTAGCATAACAACAGTGGTGAAAGTAAGCAGGTACTGTGAATAATGAGTATGTCTTTTATCATGTAGGCTTAATTAATTGCTTTAGCAAAGGAAAATTCCAACCTAACAAGAGTATGGCAGAAAGCTAATGAACGTAGCGTTCACTGTGTGGTCTGCCACACAGCTTAATCCACCGGAGATATTTGGACCGGTCTTGTTTTCGTTTAGGAAATGAGATACAATACACCCCATTGCCTATCCTCTCATGATACCTCGTATCAGTGTTGTATCTACCCCATGCATGTCGTTTGGCCATTTTTGTTGAACCTACATTACCACAAACCTCATAAAACAACCGAAAAATCACGGTCTCTAATGCGATCCTATGGAGCTGCAAACTCACGATGACCGAGTGCAGCTGTTACTAAACTGCCATTGGCCCGTCTGCGTTCGAAAGGCGGGGCTTAGCGATAGGTTGTACTTCAGGGTTAGGGTTAGGATAAGCAGTTTTACCTTAAAATGACAGCTTTGAAAAAATCGGGGCGCTACAATGACTTTTACTATGGAGAATCGCCTGTGCCATTGCCATACAAGGGTTCGTAGGCAAATAAACTGCATTATGTAGGTGTGACTGAAGCCGCACGGTTTTTACTGTCTGCCGAACTAGTAAGTAGCTTATTGCCGTCTTGTGTTGCACTTGCTTGATGTTTGACTGTGTTAGGACAGTTGTTGACTAACTAGTTGGTCATAGTTTCAAAGTAAGCACATTTCAAGAGATTTCGCTAGTTTGAGCCACTAGCACTGCATGAAATGTGGGATTTACGACAGTCTTCGACCCTGTGTATTGCCGTAGAAGCCCACATTGGTGTGAAAGCCCCCCCCCGCCCCCCCCCCCCCCCTTTCCCCATCCCACCCATGCTAAGCCATTTCTAGCATAACCTGCGATCTACCGTGGAAAACAGAAGGCAGGCGATTTTTTTATCAGTTCTCACCACACAACGACGTCTCATCTTTGCTCCTTGAATGTCGATATGTAATGGTATGGTGTTATTGAAACTTACTACGTGTAAAAAAGACTAGAAAAAGTTTATTAGTCGAGTCTAAAGTTTCTAATGTTGCCTCGGGCGCATTTAAGTGAAAGGGTATTTTGACCTCTGGAGAATCCCATCACAAGTTCACACCCACCCGTGTGTTTAGAGAGCAATAATCCTGTCTGGCACAGAGCAGGTCACACACCTCAGTTTAGAATGAAACCACTAATCTGATCAAACCATGCGTGAAGCTGCACACTGTGTACTACACAGGGTCTGAGACATGTGTGGTTGGTGTGTGTGTGGTTGGTGTGTGTGTGTGAGAGTGAGTGAGTGAGTGAGTGAGTGAGTGAGTGAGTGAGTGAGTGAGTGAGTGAGTGAGTGAGTGAGTGAGTGAGTGAGTGAGTGAGTGAGTGAGTGAGTGAGTGTGTGTGTGCGTGTGTGTGTGTGGTGTGCAACTGGATCCATTCATTGCTCCAGCTGGCTCAGATGTTCATGACACCAAAACATCCTAGAGTTCATCATGCATATTGCACCTTTTCATTAGAATCACTGACCAATCCCATGACTGCTGCAGGACAGAGAGAGGGAAGATGAGGGAGGTCCAGAGACTTCACTGGAGGGACCAGTGAGGAAGGGGGGATGGGATGGGATGGGATGCTGGACTCAGCCAGCAAACCCACTGGTAGGAAATCAATTATGAGGCCATCCAATAACCCAGAGAGCCACTCACGTTTTCAGTAGATTCTGCCCTCCCCATAGAAAAAGAACAATCTGATTATCCAATCACAATAATATGTCTGGCGGAGCTCAGACTGAAGTGTCATGGAGAATGAAACGTGATCCATCACGCTTTCTAATGGGAGTAGGACGTGATTGGATTTTGTGACTGCGTTCATCACTAAAATAAGATAATAACAATAAGATAAGATTTGTTTTGCTTTAGTTAAAACACAAATGTCCGGTTTAATGATGTGGTTTATGTTTTGTATGAGCATTATTATCGGCAAGTTTTTAATTAATTGAATTATCGGCTCACAAAAACCCTGGTGCACACACAGGCACAGCTTCCGAGTTCTTTAAAGATGAAGTTAGACCACGATCGTCATCAGTCATGATTGTCAAACAATGGTCACAATGAAATTATAGCTACAATTAATTGTGTATTGCGTGGATTAGCCAAATACAGTGAACCGGGTGATCATGTGTAAAGAAAACTATTAGTATTCCATAAATAAGTATTTCAAAACTCTTTTTATTAGGCTTTTATGATCTAACATTTAATACAATCAATGAAAGGAGGCAATCAGGATGCACCAGGATGGTCCATCACTTGAGCGAGCTGTTGAATGAGGGAAAACCCAATGTGTGAATGCTAGGCTATGCAAAACTGTTAAGGGACTAAAATGTGTCAGGTGCTAGCCTGTAGGGTCAATGACGTGACGCCTACATTTTCTGTCCGACTGCATTTTTTTCAGTTAAAAAATTGTTTAAATGCATAAAAAGATACCATATATATGAAGTACCTCTCCCATATATGTACTCACTTTAATTATCCCAAAAACATTAGTTATTCGTAATTTTTCTGTTATTCAAAGTGTCAAAATATCATGTGGTGCGACTGTCCGGCCGTGACTGCTGTTGTGAAAACTTCTTTGAAATCGCTCTAAACCTGTTCAAATTTATTTTCTGCCCTATTTGGCATGATATCCCAAGTGTTTTGTAGTCCTGTACAAAATTGCAAAGCATTTGTATTTATATTTCCATCATAATATACAAACAAACTTTGTCCGATGATGTCCATTTTATGAAATATCATGTGGTGCGACCATCAAGAAACGACCACTTTTGGGACAATTATGTTGCAACTTCCTGTTTTTGAATGAATAACATCATTGACCAGTTTGCCAAGGACCCATGGAATCAGCAACAGGTTTGTAACTCTCTCTCAAATTTGAAAAAAAAAAAAAGCTTTTTAGCGGATGGTATGTACCTGCCATATTTCGATGTCCTGTGGTGCGACCTCAAAAAAACTATTAATTTAAATTTTTTTCTACAAATATATATATTGATTTAAAATTTCATTGTAACCTTTTGTGCTCAGCTAGCTTGTTTTGTTTAGGTGGCCAATTCTGTGCCTGTAAATTTTGACTGAACTTGAAAATATCATGTGGTGCGACCAAATATCATGTGGTGCGACCATTGCAGAGTGATTTCCATGATAGATATACTGTATGTCCTAAATTGGCAGTTTTTGTGCTTTTATATTCAATTGATGATTTATATGCATTAAGTACTTTATTTAAGTATTATTTGGAATAGATTTTTTAGCAATTTGAGAATTTTTTCCCCCTAATAATTCAGAAACAACGTTTTGTGTTTAAGCTTTGTACAATATTATGAGAAAAAGCAAAAAATATTACTTAGAGCATGTCATTTCACTTTAGTAATTATGCATTTATCAGTAATTTATTATTTATTTATGTATTAATTTATTTATAACTGTTTTAATCTATTTGACCAGATGCCAGACAGCCTCCGTCATAACGAGGAGGGAGTGTGGGCACACCTGGAGCCCATACTGAAAGAGTGTCAGGCAACCTGCCCAAAGATTACAGTTCTACATGTAATCAGTGATGGACCTGTGGTTGTAAAGACGTCATGGAGCATGCACATAAAGTAACAGAAGACAGAAGTCGAGATCCAACTAGCAATCTACCGATTGCTGAACGACTTCTCTACCACCTGAAATCACTGTTACCACAGCATTCCAAACAGGACTAGTTCGAATCAGGCACTTCGCCATAAGCCTCGTTTGTGTTAAATAACTGTTTTGAAACTTCCGTCTATAACACAAATATTCTCACGTCAGATTTTCTCATATAGGCTATTGCCGACACTTAAAAAAAAAAAAAAGAAAAAACGGTTTTGAACAACGGTCTGATGCAAATAGATTAAGCAGTGATAGATTAAGGTGTGGCTTGTTAATTTCATCCCTTTCCTAACCAGCTTGTTAACAATTTAGTTTATGTTGTTGCTGTTATGAAGTAAATTAATTAGGGTTGAGGCTGAGGTTGCGGGGCGTGGGGCGTTTATGTGGGCAATTACGTCATCGGGTTAGAAAATGTGCAAATCAGGCGTCCACACGAACATGGATCCGCTGGCGGGTTGGAATCTTTCCACTCTTGAGACCGGTTTCCAAAGGTTGCGGATTCAGTGACCCAATTCACCAAGTTCGTGTGGACGGAAGGCATTTATTTTCGATTCAGGCAATCCAGGTTCTATGTGGACGGGCCCTCAAGATTCATTTTGTGGAAGCAGCACAAATAAGTCATAGGGAGATATTATGCCTTTTAAGCATGCAGAAATGAAGCCATGCCTATGTTACCAGCCAGTAAAAGTAGACCTGAGGAAACCATGTTCCACACTGAAGATCCCTCAAGCACTCCTGAGCCACCACGGAGCAAGCTAATCTTCAAGACCTGGTTGGCAAGTTTGACGTGATTTTTATATAAAAAAAAAATGTATGTAATGTTTGTGTTCATGAAAATCCAATGAATTTTTGAATAAAATCTGGTTTTAATCTATGTTTTGTATGGAATTTATTGTTTAATGATCTCTTTAAACAATAGGAGTTTTAATATCATTTGGAGCGACCACTCATCATGTGGTGCAACCAATAATACCAATAACTGTATTAAATTCTTAATAAAATATCACATTTTTGGGGCTGAAATATTAATCACTAATACAGTATGCTTAGATGAATGGTATTTTTTAAACATTTCGATCAGTTTTATGCACTTTACAGGAAAAATAAGTCTGTAAACTACATTTAAGAAGGGGACTTAAGACATAATAGAACAAAAATTTGAGAATTATGTACAAAAACCCAAAAGAAATGCAAATACTGTCACTAAACACTTTATATCACTGATAACTTGTTAAAAAATGTTAAGTATGTTAAGGAAATTAATTTGTTTTAAGATAAATCACGGTCGCACCACATGACATTTTTTAAGGCCATGGCCAATTTCTCTAGATGAAAAATCACTAAAATCACTTAATTTTAAATTTTAATATGAATGTAAGTGTACACAACATTCTAAATGTTGGAAAAATTGCAAAAGATATTCATATTTTTTGTATTTTAAAATTGGCCTGTTGAAAATCCTTATACGTCATTGATGTATTCCACAATGGAGATTAGTTTAACAGCTAGAAATAAATTCATATTTCGTGCATCAGCAGAGCTTCCTGGAGGCAGTTTCAGAGCACTACGATCAGCAACCAACAAACCAACAATTATTCGTCACTAATAAGCTAACATGAGGTACCATGAGAGTAACACTGGTGTGTACTTATGTAGTTAAAGCAACACTATGCAACATTCAGCCACTTTTCGAGGGATGTTTTCTAGGCAACCAGTTTTGTATCATCTCCAAGTTCATTTTGATGGTATGTGATCATGATATGACAGACAATGACATGTGTCGTTCCCATTAACCCTTCCAGGATATGCACTATGGAGCGCTGTGTTAAGGGCTGGAACACCCCGAAAACATGTAAGAGAAGCTTGCACAGCACAACAATGCCGACAGCATTGCCAAAAGACACCAGTGATCATGTTTGCAAGCTATACTTAGTGCCAAAAAGGCTTTTGGTGGAGTACGCAAGATTTTTGCATGCCTATTAAATAGTTAGCTTACTAGTGTCAGACCAAAACTCCTAACTGCTGCTTTAAGAGGGAGTCAAGATTATTCCAACCTTGTACATAAGGGTTCAGATGAAAATCAGAATGTAGCTTACGTATTCAGCTGTACAGTGCCCCTGGTTCTTGGAAACCTTGTGTACAGGGTTATATTTACTTTACCTTCTCTTCACCAACCTCTGTACACATCAGTTAATACCTGGATTTTCTTTCATTTTTATGACCACGAACAGTATTTGCATATAGCATCACAATCATGCCATTCTACGTCAATGCTTCACATTGTTTACATTTAAAATGTAAATGCCCTCCTCATACATTCAGGGCACCACTCCAGATTCCGCTCCAAGTTATATCTGGGCACACCAGATAAAAGAAGCAGTCCACTGATTTTGCATGATGAGGACAACCTAAAACACCTAAAGACCGATATACTAAACAACTCCAAATTACTCAAAATAAATCCACTACGCTAAGCAAACCATGTCTGTAAAATCAGTAGGTTTGAGCCCAGTTTCCCTTCCCTGCTCATCTTCATCTGGGATCCCTCCTGAGAGTTCCTCTCTCTGCCTCTGTGAACGCCTGACACAGCCTGCTGTGGATCCACCAGGCATCCATCTCACTGATGATGATGCTGCTGCTGATGATGTGCATCCGAGTGCCAACTCAGGGGAGATTCAGCTTTCTCCTCTTTCTGTCAAGCACTACAAAAACAGACGAGACGGACAGCCGCTCCGAACATAGCCTACATGCTAACTGCGTTTAACACGCTTAAAGCACCACGCCTGACCTCTCTGTCTGCTGCCCTGGCCTGGGGCTTAAAGGGCTTCAGACAGTCCTCTACCATTAGAGACAAGCACCCAGACTCAGGCAGACAAACAGCATCGGGTTCAAAGCGAGCAAAGGCCTGGAGGTGATTGTTCATGACAGCAACAAGAGGCAAACTGAACTGCATGGTGTGGTTTAGGCCTAGAGTATCAATGAGACATTATGATCCAAGCTCTTTCAATTGGCCCATCTGCTCACTGCTGAAACATGTCATCAACTCACTGATGCTGTTTTTGAGATCATCTATGAATTGTAATGTACTACCAAGGTAATTTCTTACTGTATCATACAACACAAACATGGATGTAGTTGATCAAAGAGAAGTGTGCCAACAAATAGGCTTAACTAAATAACACTGAATGGCATATAGCATGCTATACATGCATAGGCTTTTCTGTAGACCATTCTTTTCCTGGTTACCCATTCAAACAGTCAAGCATCTATCACCCATAATATGCAACACAACCGCACACATTCAGCTGTCACTCACTGTCTCAGAGTCAGACACTAGACTGTTAAACATAAGCTTACTTCAAAGGGCTAAACATGTGGCCACAACAATCTATTTAACAAATTAAATTGTATCTGTCAAAATAAACAATGATTAGTAAATCCATTGGTTGAAAATAGGGGGGTGAATTGCCACAGAGGCGACGATATGATGCAACAATATGGTCAACAATATAAAATGATGGTGATGACATTTTACGATACAGCAAGTATTGCCATTTAATTCTGCGTCATATTGCGATTTCTTTCTCCCTTATATTACCTTTTGTATATGTTTGATCTCTGCAGCTGTTTTTGTGTGGTATGTTTGTTCTTGACTCATTTCCTTTGTAACGCAAGAGAGGAACAAGGTCTTGTGCCCTCTTGCAGACTTCAGAAGCAATGTAATCAGAGTAGACGTATGGACCAAAATACAATTTATATCAAAATATTAAATCAATAAATATTACGTTAATAAAATATTGTGATACCACACTGTATGTATCGATCTGGCAGTAATGCCATCTGCACACTGATGAAAAAGCACTCAGATAAGAGCTGGTATGTGTCCCCTTCTGTGTGTGTGTGATAGATTACTTAACCTCGGTAGTCAACCAGCCCCTCCTCACTTTCTCCTAGACCAATTCATTCTCACAGTGTGATGGGAGCGGTGGAGCGATGGGAGTACAGATGGGATAAACACAGGAGTAAGAACAAAGAGACACATACTGCATGTATTCTGCAAAATGTGTCTCATAACGTTCTCAGAGCTGCTTCAAATAGAGCTTGTGTGCAACAATGAGACAGAGAGCAGAGGTGTTCATATGTCTCAGTGCTCTACCAAAACAGACAGAGAGCAGAGGTGTCCGTATGTCTCAGTGCTCTACCAAAACAGACAGAGAGCAGAGGTGTTCATATGTCTCAGTGCTCTACCAAAACAGACAGAGAGCAGAGGTGTCCGTATGTCTCAGTGCTCTACCAAAACAGACAGAGAGCAGAGGTGTTCATATGTCTCAGTGCTCTACCAAAACAGACAGAGAGCAGAGGTGTCCGTATGTCTCAGTGCTCTACCAAAACAGACAGACATTTGCAGCATCAGTGATTTCTGTCCAGGCCTTTGTTCTCAGGTCTGCAAAATTGTTCAGCCCCTCTCCTCCATGCTGTCGAGGCCCAGCCCCTCTCCTCCATGCTGTCGAGGCCCAGCCCCTCTCCTCCATGCTGTCGAGGCTCAGCCCCTCTCCTCCATGCTGTCGAGGCTCAGCCCCTCTTCTCCATGCTGTCGAGGCCCAGCCCCTCTCCTCCATGCTGTCGAGGCTCAGCCCCTCTCCTCCATGCTGTCGAGGCTCAGCCCCTCTCCTCCATGCTGTCGAGGCTCAGCCCCTCTCCTCCATGCTGTCGAGGCTCAGCCCCTCTTCTCCATGCTGTCGAGGCTCAGCCCCTCTCCTCCATGCTGTCGAGGCTCAGCCCCTCTTCTCCATGCTGTGGACGCTCAGCCACGTGGCTGCAAACACCACCACCCCTCCTCTTTCCTCACACACTCACATGCGCGCAGAACAGCTGCTCGAACAAAGACCTGACACGCCTTAACCATGGCGGCGCACGTAACCACGGTAACAACGTAGCAAGTTCCAGCGTGGCACCAGCATCCGGCGCATTCTCTGAGGTGTTTCACGTGATGACTCCATGCGCGACTGCATCTCAGGGCTCACCGTAGGAAGTCTGGTCCAGCCGTACCCCCGCCATGTTTTACACAACACACAGCTTTCACATTCACATCACAGATACCATACGTGGTCATCCACAGCATTTAAAGATTTGTTTGCCAATATTTTTTCAAATGTGTTTGCTAATATTTGTCAATACACAGGCAGCTACGAAACATTGATTTTGCCAATATGTTCACTTAATTAATTGCAATCGGCGTACAGTACCAGATATGTTTCGGCTCATTCCTCTTCAACCTGGATTAACTAAAGCGGTCACCAGACTCTCAGCAGGGGGGGGGGGGAGGAAATCAATGAATAAATAAGAGCCTCCCTGAGGGGACTTATCTCCAGACCAAGAGACAAGGGTGGGGGGCTTGATGCCCTTGGTGCACCATTCAGTGGTAATATGAGGCTCTGTGTCCTCAAAGCCTGCATGATTTCAGGGCACTCACTGTACAAGTTGATTGATTTATAATGCTTCAATGCAGTCAAAGGTAATACAGTGGAGGACTCCCATGGCTAGCACCACATGGTAACTCTTGGTGTATGTGGTGCTAAGGTGCTATTGTAAAACCATACTGGAGGAAATCTGAATGACCTTAACAAGGTTCATAGAGCCAATTAGGATGCAGCTTAAGGATCCGCAAAGTCTAAAGTGCTTCATTTATAGCAGAGCCGGTGCTATGGGGGTGCAGGGGATGTAGATGCACCCGGTCTTAAAGGGGCCCAAAAATAAAATGATATTGCATAAGTCATGACCTAAGGTTTGGTTAGGTTAAGTTTTGTCTCCCTGCAGAATAAACTAATTCAGTGCTTTAATGCAGGGAGGGGAAGCACTGCTTAGACTAATGTTAACTGTTTATAGAACATATTCCAGTAGCTCAATTGGTTAGGGGGACATTCTCATCAAAATACATAATTGCCATTGGACACTTTACAATATGCCCCGGCCACATTAGATCAGTTCTGAGATAATGCTGGTTGAGCGCCTCGTGTAACAAACACGACCAAAACCAATTGCATTGCGAAAAACAGAAAGAACATTAACAGCACCTGGAGAACACAAGACAGGAGGGAGGTGGAAAAAAACAGAGACAGTGTCCACCTCACTGCAAAGAGTAGCCCACAGTCATCCACATCTCTGTCTGATGATCATCATGGAAACAGCACAGTGCCTCCAGTGCAAGAGGAAAGAAGGCCATATTAATGGAGGTTAATTCTGAGCATCGCCTAGTGTGGGCTGAATGGGAGTAGGAAGTGGAGCAGATTGAATAACTAAGCACTTCAACTACAGGACTCTCTCAATCACATACACACTGTTTCTGCACACTGATTGATCATGAACGCATTATAAGAAACAGCCCTGCTTTCCAGTGTTTTCCAACTCCTTCTGCTAAAGAACATAACAACTCTGAACTCTTTCACCCATGGCATTACCAGATTATGTCCAGCAAAAATTGTGCAAGATTGAGATTATTAAACACAACATGCAACCCTGGCCACCCATTCACCAGTGCTCTATGCAACACAAGAGTCAGTCATCCATTCTTTAACATGAGCCACATAAGCAGCCCCAAACAAACAGGCTCAGTAGCTTGTGAGCATAATGCTATTCCGTTCGGTTTCTCCCACACCCACACACACACACACACACACACACACACACACACACACACACACACACACACCTCATTAAGTAAGATCTTATGCTCATTAACACACCAGTAGCTCAAGCAATGAACTACCCAAAAATGTATACATAACTGACCCAGCAAATATGCATAGTAAAACAATTGTATTGATTATATAACAGCATTAAAAACTTCCATACTATATATTACATTTAATACAAATTATATTCATATAGGAATAATAATAATAATAAGAAGAAATAATAAACTTTGAAAGCGGTTTGAACACATAATAACTACAACCAAACTTCTTTTCCTGACGTCCTCCTCATTATGTAATCAAATTTCACCCTGTACTCCAGTGCAGTAGTAGCTATCTTTAAAAAAATTAAAATAAACACAGGCACAGGACATGCACCCAATGCACAGCACAGCTGACGGAGCTAGGAATCAAGCCTACCAGTGGGCAAAAGTTTCATCTCGACCACTCCAGGTACTCTCAGACAGTATATGCGACTGACCAGGCTGAATAGTAACCCTTACACATCACCTCTGCATCGTCACTGACAAACGAGAGTACTCCCAGCCCTAAGCACAATTTGGCAGCACAATGCGTTACAAAACAAAGCTCATCCCCTACCTGCCAAGAGAGAAAGACGGTTATAGCCAGCAAACCAGTGATCCTGCAGCCCACACCGTAGTTTGGCGTCAGATGCCCCCCTAGGTGAGCCCTGAGTCTGGGCCTTCAGCACGCAGATCTGCCGGGGTGTGAGTGTGGGGCGGTGGACGATCCACACAGCCAGAGACATGGTAGCAAGCGGAAGGTGGCCGGAGGAACGAGAGGCACAGACGGAGTCCTGCGGGGCTGGATCAGGCTATAAGGCGCAGGGCAGCTGAGATGGAGACCGGCCAATGACCAGACGCAGGCCAGATTAGCATCTCCCCCAATTAAGACTAAGCCCCTTGATGGACTTCAGAGCACAACATCTTTCACTTTCGGTGCTCTTTCTCTGTCTATATGCTGTCAAAACAGTCTGTAACCGCATCCAACTCCTTGGACTTTTGTAAATGGATGCTTGTGTAATACACATTCCAACACCACTCACAGGTTAAAGCCTAATCTCAGCACAACTGACTAGAAGCACTGTGCTTCTTAGAAGTAAAGACCACGGCTTTCACATGATGATTATTACAAAGGCTAAAGCTCTGCTGTATTGCCCAGGATTGAGTACCCACACAGGGCTCAGAAAATCATGGAGCTTTAGCCTACACATTGCATGCATAACAGGCTAGAAACGTGAACAGTTAACAAGCTAATGTTAAAAAGCTAAAAATCTTATAGGCTAGATTTAATGTTTATTCTAAGACTGATTAACACATACCGTTTGTTGAAAGACTAACCTACACCTGCTTCAGATGTTACTTTAGCATCTCATCTGATGTGTCAGTCCTCAAAGTACAGCACGAATTGTAGCATTCCTAAATTCAACAGATCCATTTTGCTTAAAGCAATTTTATTGACATTGTTTTGTCATTGTCATCTTGGTGAAAACTCAAAATATTAGGGATGCACGATATTGAATTTTAGCCGATATCCGATATGCCGATATTTACAAGCTCATTTTGGCCGATTGCCGATGCCGATACGATATATACACCTCAGCTTTTTAATTATTGAAAAGTCTCTCCTGTACTAGAATTAATCTGTTATTATGCTAGGGTATTGCTGTAAATACAGGACATTACAGACTTGATGTGTATCAATTTAGAAATAGACATTCACTCATGAAACTGAAATGGTTTCAAATATGGCAGATTTATTTATATTTTCACGTCACAATTTTCATACTTGAACAGTACCTCCTTGAACTTGAACAACTACACTCTGGAAATGCAGCTTGGCTTACTTGGCAAGCTAACCTTGGTTGACTGACTTACAGTTTAACAATGTCCATTCTAGCATTTCTAGACTAATCTATGTAATGTTATTGCCAAGTTAGCTGTATAAATTCCATAAATGCAAAAGTGAGCCATGTACAGATAGCGTTGGCTTGTGACATAACGTTTCACATCCTGTGAAATGAGGTATCATCAACTTCTCTGGTGTCACTTAGCATGCTTGGCTAACTTTGCAAGCTAACCTTGGTTAACTGATTTACAGTTTAGTAACGTCCCTTCTAGGATTTCTAGACTAAGCTATGTAAACGTTATTGCCAAGTTAGCTGTATAAATTCCATAAATGCAAAAGTGAGCCATGTACAGATAGCGTGGGCTTGAGACATAACGTTTCACATCCCGTGAAATGAGCTATCATCAACTTCTCTGGTGTCACGTAGTATGCAAGCTAACAAGCTAGTGTTGTCTAACTAACTCTGTGACTTATTAACGTCAATTAGCGCGACAGGTAATGTTGTAAAGCGTGGCACGCAGGTGGTCTGCATCTATGCATGCAACCTACATTATGGCCAAGCTGCATCTCCTCCTCCTTCTCCTGAAAAGTTTTCTGACAAATAGGCATTTTGTCATCATCCTCTGATACTGTGAAGTAGGATACTGCCACACAGCCGACGCTCATAAACATTTGCTTTGCGTGCGCATAATTTACACGTCACCTTATCGGCCAGGTACATCGGCAGACATTTTTCATATCTGCAGATACCGATAATTACGTTTTTAAGCCGATAACTGCCGATACCGATGTCTTGCCGATAATATCGTGCATCCCTACAAAATATGAGAACATACCCTAAACCTAATATCTCAAAGTGACAATAAACCAGAAATCAATCCATCAGACAGCCTCACGTTAGCAACATTTATTTGTAATTGAATATTTAAAAACAGATCCACAGTAAGCAAAATAATCTAAGAATGAGCGAAATATGTTATGTCATTTCAACTGAATTTAAATAAGAGAATATCTGTACTAACTAATGCATGCTCAAACATTGACTCACAACAAGTGTGTGTGTATGTGTGTGTAATACACTTGTTTAATGCAGTATACTAGAGGGAGTTATATCTTCAGTCTACAGGTCATAACTAATGTGTGTTAGTAAGCTACTTGAAGGTGTAAGCCATGACGTACAGCACTGCAGACCAGCCCCTGCACAGCAGATTATAGATATGACTATCTGCATATCAACTGCAAGTTTTTTACAGACTGTAGCACAAAGGCATGTTCAGACATTTCAGTCAAATGCTCACACTGCCAAAAAGTCCCGGAGAGACTGTAACATTACCAGCCCATGTAGTGGAAGATAGGCAACTCACAGGCGCTAGTCTTGGCGGTTCCCACGCTGCCGTCCTTATCAAAGGCCTGAGGATCAACAGTGCAATTACCACAGTCAACTCCCTGCACATTCAAACCTGATTTACAGCAACATAAAGTAGAGATGCCGTCCGTCACTCCATTTACAGCTGGAGTGTGAAGGGGAACCTTCATGAGTAAACGTTCACAGTTAAGCATAGGAAGGAGGGTCAGGCCAGACAGAATTGAAGAAACTAAACATGCAACTGTTAAATACCTGCGTTGTGTGAACAAGCACAGCCCTACACCAGACTCAATCTCACAACCTCGTACATGGGAGGCAGGCGTGCTAGCAAGGAGGTGCTAGTGTCTGTCTCTAGCATGTTTCTTAAGGTGTCAGGGAGTGAGGTTTACTCGCTGCAAAGCTCTGTACCCGCTGGCTACCATTACACAAATTAAAGGTCCTACTAGCCAGTTTCAACTGATGTGGAAACCCTCTGTCTCACATTCTGAGAGGCGAAGTACAGTCTTGCAGGCTAGAACCAAGGATTGAGTAACAGTTTGGCTAACTATGTGGGACAACTTCCTACCCATTAGCTGACCAAACAGGCATCCAGGTATAAAACATGCACAATGAACTACAGTCATACACAATATAATACACAGTCATCATTTTTCATCATGATTTCATATTATAACTAGAAAATGCATTTCCTGAAGGAAATACCAGTGCATGAAATGCAAAGGTTAAGAAAGGAAGAAGAAAAGAAAGAAGAGTGAAAGAAGGAAAGAAGAAAGGAAAGAAGAGTGTAAGAAGGAAAGAAGAGTGAAGAAAGGAAAGAAAAGTGGAAGAAGGAAAGAAGAGTGGATGAAGGAAAAAAGAAAGGCAAGAAGAGTGGAAGAAGGAAAGACAAAAGGAAAGAAGAGTGAAGAAAGGAGAGAAGAGTGGAAGAGGGAAAGAAGAAAGGAAAGAAGAGTGAAAGAAGGAAAGAAGAAAAGAAAGAAGAGTGAAGAAAGGAAAGAAGAGTGGAAGAAGGAAAGAAGAAAAGAAAGAAGAGTGAAATAATGAAAGAAGAAAGGAAAGAAGAGTGAAGGAAGGAAAGAAGAGTGGAAGAAGGAAATAAGGAAAGAAAGAAGAGTGAAAGAAGGAAAGAAGAAAGGAAAGAAGAGTGTAAGAAGGAAAGAAGAGTGAAGAAAGGAAAGAAAAGTGGAAGAAGGAAAGAAGAGTGGATGAAGGAAAAAAGAAAGGCAAGAAGAGTGGAAGAAGGAAAGAAAAATGGAAGAAGAAAATAAGAAAGGAAAGAAGAGTGGAAGAAGGAAAGAAGAGTGAACAAGAGTGGCTCTGGATGAAGAGATAAAGAGAGAGTGAAAATATTGAAAAAAGGAGATACAAATGGAGTGAAGAAGAGAGATTGAGTGTGAGAGAAAGTTGACAGAGAGAAAGATGGAGAGATGGAGAGAAAAAAAAATAGAGAATGGATTGTGTCTTAATGTTCCTAGTTACAGTTAAATTGAGAGGGACAGAGAGAGAAGAGGTTCTTTGGATTTGGCACAGGTGTCAGTGAAGCATACTAAGGCAGAAGGCAGTAACTTCTATGTTAAAGCTCAGTGGTATGATAACAATGGAATAATGACCCTATTAATTAATCAGTAGTAATACTATTTCATTTATCACAATTACCAATACAATGATTATCACACACACACACACACACACACACACACACACCATTGAATTATCACATTAAGCACATAAAACAATGAACTTGAATTGTCACATGAAACACATAAAACATCTATGTCAGTCCATTGGGGTGTGTGTGTGTGTGTGTGTGTGTGTGTGTGTGTGTGTGTGTGTGTGTGTGTGTGTGTGTGTGTGTGTGTGTGAGAGAGAGAGAGAGAGAACGATAGAGAATGAGGCCCATTTTCCCCCTCCACATGCCCCCGCTCGCCAAGCGAAGTTACCCGATTTAGATGCACCTTTTTCGGACTAGCCACAGGCACTGGGTGGGGGAATAGCCCGATAGCTTAGCATATCTGCCATGCAATTCTAATGGTAATGCTACCTAGCTTGGTATGCTAACTGTCGGTAGCCTATACATCGTGAAATCAACCAAAATACTGATGTCACTGGCTTTAATTTGATAATGGCATGTTAGTAGTACATTTAATATCAGTACATTTGTTTAATTACTGCTGATATTTTACAAATACGTCAAAAACTCATTTTTGACCAAACTTGAAGTTACGGTCTTTTGCCTTAGCACGGCAGAGTAAAGCACAGGTGCAAGCCAGTTTAAAGACCCTATTATGATGTCATAATGGCCCAATGTAAGTCAATGGGAGAAATTTATATTCGTTTTTCTTTAATATCTTAAAAAGTATAAAGTTTAGAAAAGTGAAAAATACATAGCATAAGTGTCGTTTACAAGACCTACGCGACAAAGTTTGAATGAAGTTTCTACGTTAAGTGGTTCGGGCTGAATTAATCGCAGAAAAAGGTAACAAGAATAAGAAGAAGAAGAAGAAGAAGAAGAAGAAGAAGAAGAAGAAGCCTAGGAATAACAATACAGGGCATTTCATGCACTGTAACTAGAATGCGTTTCGTGAACGAACTGCGAGAGTGTGCTTGCTCTGTTGCGGCCATGACCGAGAGAACAAGTGCCTTGGAATTGGGGCAGGTGTCAGCTCTCCAGCTCTCCCTGCTGGATGAGCATGCACAAATGAGTATGCACAAATGAGTATGCATGAGTGAGTATGCATGAGTGAGTATGCATGAGTGAGTAAACATGAGTGAGTATGCACGAGTGAGTATGCACGAGTGAGTATGCATGAGTGAGTATGCATGAGTGAGTATGCATGAGTGAGTAAACATGAGTGAGTATGCACGAGTGAGTATGCATGAGTGAGTATGCATGAGTGAGTAAACATGAGTGAGTACGCATGAGTGAGTACGCATGAGTGAGTAAACATGAGTGAGTAAACATGAGTGAGTATGCATGAGTAAGTATGCATGAGTGAGTATGCACGAGTGAGTATGCATGAGTGAGTATGCACGAGTGAGTAAACATGAGTGAGTATGCATGAGTGAGTAGAGCCCTGGTATGGAAGGTGTCTCTTAATATTCCTAGTTATACAGTTGAATGGAGAGGGACAGAGAGAGAAGAGGAACCGTGCGCAGGTGTCAGTGAGAGTTGTCAGTGAATCACAGGTGCAAGCCAGTTTAATGAGCCTATTATGATGTCATAATGCCTCAAAGTTCTGCCATGCAAGTCTATGGAGAAAAAAGGTGATGGAAAAAGAGGAATAAAAAAGGAGTGACAAGGAGTACCGCCACGAAAAGTCATAGCAGCTTGCACCGGATCGGGCCGGACGTTTTGGTGTTTGAACGGCGTCTCTATCTCAATCGGGCGAGGAGTAGTTAGCTGCAAGAAAAACTACTAGAATAAAAAAAATAGTAAAAAACGAAGAACAATAGTGTGCTTCCCTTCGGGCAAGCACACTAATTAGCCTGGGTACCAGCCCGAACTCCGCCCACAACATTTTTGGTCTGGGAGATTCAGTCTGGCTTTGAGCTAGTTGGGAGAGAGTATCATCCCTCGGATAGGCTAAAGCCGTACCAATCAAATTGTCAGGGCGGGCTTTAGCCTATACGATGATGGACAGATGATCAAGAGGTAGATTCGAAATCCTCCCAAGATGGCGGCGTATCGGGAGCTTGTAAGTGGGACATATTTTATGTAAATTACACTATCTACACGACTTTTTTATGTCTACATAGACTCGGTTAGTTACTTTACTGAAGCGCTCTAGACCATTATTGTTGGGTCATTGCTACACCAAAAATCCATTGAAACACATAGTAGCTAGCTAGCCTTGCTGCTAATTAGTAACGTGATCAGGCATATCTCAACAGATATTGACAGTGCATTCATTTTGAAAGAGGAACAGAGAAACGCGATCAAGGCATTTGTCGATCGAAAAGATGTTTTTGCTGTCCTTCCTACGGGATCAGGTTAAAGTTTTAATGTATCAGATGGTCATACCACGTTGCTCTGATTGGTTCTAGGTATCCAATCGAGCGAAGAGGCATTTTTTCCCCCCTGGTTCGTTGAAACACGCCCCATAATCACAGCCCAATGGTTCAGTATCAGACTCATATTCTGACTAGAATTATGAGTATGACATCGTCAGGCTATATTATAATCCAAATATTATCTACATTTTGATTTCATTATACCATCCCAAAATAAATGATTCATGAAGACCAAACAGTGTTCCCCTTCCTCAGCTGCTTAACTGCTTAACAATGAGATGACGGCTAGTCAGAATGGTGGTACAGTATAAATCTGTTGGGAGGGGGCAAACTGGACCCCACCTTCACAGTCAGGCACTGGGGGGGGGGGGGGGGGGGGGGGGCCGACGACAATGGGAAGCATTGTTTCCAGGGCTTGACCCAATGGGGCTGGGGGAGCCGTCCAGCAGTGGTGAATGTTGAGTAGAGCTGGATGGCTGGCCTGCAAAAAGCCACTACATTGTTGTATACTGCAGCATTGCACAAACATGTAAGCAGCCTACACTTACTCTCTTCCAACATCAAACTAGGCCGATACACAGATACTGAAGCAGGACACTGAAACTACTAGTGCACACACACACACAAACACACACACTAGTTCAGTTGAAACAGCACATGTGCTGAACACACACAGAAAAGGTAGCACAAAACAAAACAATTCCATGAACACAGAACCGACATACAACATGGAGGCCCCGCAGTCTTGTATGAAAACTGGCTCAAAATGCTATTGTCATGCAAATGGTACAACAGACAGAGCCTAAGCTCTAGCTATGACCTCTGCTGTGGAGGTCAATACTAGTGCTACTGTGTGAAACCTGTGCTGCATTGGGCAACTTCTGCTGAGGTCACATGCAGTAGGCCATCCTGTGTGAACTTGCTGTTTCTCCCTGCAGACCATTATACATTTATGTGGAACATTACCCTGAGAATTTGCATAGTGCAAATTGTGCTTGACCAACAGAGGACTTCGTCATTACAGATTGACCTCTGGGCTGTAAAAAACACAAAGATACAAGGCCTATAATTTTGTTACATTCTGAAGGGAATTTCATATGCAATGAAACTATATCCTTCTTCAAACCTGCATAACACAAGGCCTTATCTGTGGATTTACTGTACCGTCTCATGCAAAGTTCAGCCCAAGTTTCCAATATAACAGTCTAGTCTAGAGAAGCTTATGTGTTGTTAACTTAACAGAACATTGTAAACATTCTGCAGCGGCTTTCACCACGGGCCCCAGTTATGCCCCAGCATTCACCCATGTGACTTTCCCTATAGAACTTATTTGTGTCAAAGGCAATAAACACGTAATAACAGAACAATATCTGCCAACAACAGGGCACCAACACCCACAGTGTCCCGGCCACACACTAGCTTTTACCAGAACTATGAGTATTGCACGATGAACTCTAATGTCTGAAAAAATGTCCTTTATTGACACTGGCCAGCCAGTCCCCTAGAGCCTGTGCTATTCTCACATTGATTAGATGCATTCAGACTGCAGAGAATAAACTGCAACTTTCTTTCAAGGATGTTTACATGGTATATCAAGTGATGATCAAATTAAGCAATAAGCCCCAAGAGGCCGTGGTTTGCCCTGATTTTAGAACAGGTAAGGGGAGTTGTTAGGCACGACGCGAAGCGGAGGACCTTCAATACCGTCAATGCAGCACTGAACCAGAAACCACAGTATAGAGCCATCTTATGTCTCAGTTCCCTCAACTGTTATCATGCATACAGTGACAAGCTGACCATTGATTTGCATTAGCCCAATAATCAGGAGAATCTTCTGTAGTCACCATTTACCACACAAGCATCCTACCCTGCAACATCATTTCAAAGACACACCCTGAAGCGAGTAGACCCTGATGTATGGAAATGCAAATCCAGGCTGTACTTGATCGACAGGCTCACCTGAGCTAAGCCACACCGAGCAATCCCATTGGTATGGAAAAAAGGCAAAACAATTTCACTTTGTTCTCACAGTCACATCATCATCTGGGCCAAGGATGATACTGGTCTGCCTTAACCGTCACCATAAGAGCCAGCCTTGGATGCACTGTTCTCAGTAGAACTATTCACTAGTTGAATAGACTTTTCTGAACTCACAAAAGAAAACTTTACACATACAGCAGATCCAGCAGATAATAAAAGACACAACTGTCAGAATTGGCAAGAGATATTTTGCTTTACATCCTTAAACCTTAACCAATCTATTTAAGAGGTTCTGATGAGACCTGTGCTAAATTATTTTCTGATGGGTCCATGCAATCATTCACTGAGATTATGTTGACTGGCATCCCTAGATACAATCTTTTACTTTGAATTTCTGGAGTAAAAGAATTCCAGGAATCTAGGTTTATCTTCGGGCCATCCCTAGTCGTTTCATCCATATCGTCTGAGAGTAATATTAAATAAAACAGGGAATCTGAACAGATCTTTTATGTGGAATTTTGTTTTGAATCACAATTTTTAATGATTTTAAGGATTCTCAATCATCTGTCTAAAGCTATTAATGTAGCCTTAGTCTGGTTCATGGTCAGCACAAATAATTACGAGTCACGACATATAAACAAAAGCCTAAAATGCAGTAGGCTAGTCAATGAAGGTTATCTGCTCCTCCATACTATATGAGGCAGTAACAATACAAATAATCCACGTGGGCCACTTCCACTTCGGGTAGCTGCGTCTCATGCTTTGTTGGATACTCAGTTGTTTCAAGCCGGCTGGAACACAACAAACACGAGTCATTGTAGTCAGAGGGCTATAAAATTAAATCAATTTCAAAACCGTGGTTATCTATAATGGTGGTTCGTGGCTGTGAAACGTGTCTCTTGTGTGCGCCTGCAACTATGCGGTTTGACCACATCTGTCCGGCCTGGATGACTCCCCGCCCTACACTGCTGGCTGTTCTGTCTTTGATGGCGTTAGCTACCTAGCGATAGCTACTTAACAAAGGTGATGCAACCTAGCAGGGTGTAGCTCATCTGTCGCCACTGCCTACACCCATAAGTTTAAGATGGCACTAAACAATACCCCCATTAATGAAGACGTTGGTTTATAATACCTTTGATACATATTACAGAAGAATACATAGATATAAGTTAGCCTATGACATGGAGGTAGATGGATACAGTGGATGGCTAGCGATAGTGCTAGCGGAATAACAGCTACTTGACAACAATGAGACAAGTTTGCAAACATAGCTTCATGAACAAAAGACGACCTATTGATGTCTATGCAGTTGACAGAACGTTAAATTGTGTTACATTAAACAAGACGGTAGGAAAACATTCAAACATTAGCAAGTTGGCGTAAGTTACGTTACGCGTACACATCTCAAGGCTATAGCAAGTTATTTGCTAACGCTCGCCCAAATGTATTATTGTCAGCAAATGAAAGCTTGCCTTTTCAACAGGTTTGTCTGGAAAGCATATGGCAGCTGGTCACGGCAGTTACATTAGCTAACAACTGTCATCACCAAGTTACTTCCCAGGGCAGTGTAAGTTACAGTTACGGACCTTTTGCCAATAACCTAGTGACTGTCAGTCAAATATTTCTAAACCAGCTGGCCATGGGCCGCAATTACAACTTGCACAAAAATCCAGCGCAGTGGGTCTACCTACATGCTGAAAACAGACACCGGCAAAGACTGTAACTTCGCTGCATATTATACAGCATGAAATAACAAAGCTTACCCAGAAGTTGGATTCAGGCTGACGAAGAATCCCAGATTTCCGTCAGATTTTAAATTCGCCGTGTCATTGGGGTGTTTTTCTGGGGACAATAATGTGTTCGGAAGGAAAAAGATTAGGCTGCGTCCCTGACACGGGGAGAGGATGGGAGGGAGGGAGGGAATGCAGGAATGTGACGTTTAGTCCGGTTTGTATGTGGAAAGGGGGATTGTGGGAACTGAAGTTCCGTTTGCGGTTCAATCAAACAAAAACGATAGGCTTCTTCTCAGTTACTAAGCAACCTCTAAAACACATTGCTTTCAAAAATAATTAAGAGAGATTTTTTCATCAATAATTTGCATCTATAGTAACTGTTCCAGTGTAACCTTTCAGCTTTGCATGTGCAATGTTTCGTTGGTCTGTAGTTAAACAAATATTTGGAAGGCATGACAAAGGCTCTTTGCATAGGCTACATTTAACGCAATTACTGTAAAAAGAAATATTTTTTCAAAATCAAAATTATTTTTGTCTTTGGTTGAACGCAGATATTACAAGACGTAACAAAGTGGAATTCAAGTGAATCGTGTGTCCTGAAAGATTTTCCAATATGAAGTATGTCCACCAACGACATCTGGTGGCTGGTAAAGTTTTGCACCATGGAGGGACAAGTATGCACGATCCCTGGGATAGATAGACCTCTCGTGGTCAAAGATAAAACTGTAAAGCTCTAGGCCATTAAGTTTTATTTCAGAGATTTGTTTAATTTTGTGTAGGGTAAATTAGGAGACATTTTGATCAGGCGGTCAAAGACGATCTGGTAATAGGCCTACTGATAATGCGAATGGATGTTTCACATTATTTTCCAGAAGCAGCAATATTTCACCACTTGCCTGTTCCATTGGCACTGCAAAGACACAACAACCACTTGTTCCAACCAGCAGGGGGACTTTAAAAAAGCTCAGCACCGGTAATAATTTCATTTTACACCTTGAATGCATTTGATGTCTCACAAAATGAATGTAAAACAACATACTGGTAATCGTTTAGGCTTGCTGTGGACAACAATATTAAAGATTATTGATCAGGTTACTCTAAAACTTTTTTCTTTAGATTTCCGTAGTAACAACTAGTAGCCATTAGAATGGAATAAGGATTTTGGAGTCCATTGTCCCCTAAAGACACTCAACATCAGTCAAGGTCAAGACATCCATTACCCTGTTATGTTGGCCTTTGCTATCTCCTCTTTTTTTCCATGGACTGTTTTTAAAATTGATCACAGGGCTGCTGGGTTCGAAGTCTCCTGAAGTTCCACACTCTCCAGATGGCTCTGACACATTGGCTTGCACTGCCAGAGATTAATTAACGTTCCTGGTGTGAGCCATCTTCCTCCAGCCTGTAGCACCCAGCGACAGGCTCCCAGCCCCCTCCTCCTCCTCCTCCTCCGCCTCCTCCGCCTCCTCCACCTCCTTTGCCCCCCTCTCCTCTAACCCTACCCTGTGCCCCATGTCACCTGTACACACCCAACCTAGATCTCACCACCGCTACTATCCCAAATGAGAACAGCCCTCTTGACCCGGTCCTCCCCAGAAAGACTTTGGGTGATATTAAAAATAATAATTTGATTTTGAAGTGTGGCATGACTGCATCTTTGAATTGACTTCAACTAGTATGTATTTAGTTACAAGGAGGGAGGATGCTGTTTAAATTTAGGCAGATGACGTTTGTAATAACACAGCTGTGTCCCCCAGTGTATGGGGCAGAATGTTGGACGTACGGTAATGTCATTACTATTTGTTGCCAAGGAGCTGGGAGGTGGGGTGTTGCTTCAGCACCCAATCACACCCGATTTCAAATTGCCTGAATCACTTTGTTTGTTTCCCTCTGATTTGAACAGTTTATTGTAATATTCACCCATTTGCTTATGTGACTCAGCCGGGCACAGTGCCTGATGGAGTGGGACGACACGATGTGTTCCTTCACATTTCACAACATGAATCTGTCACTCTGCCAGTCCTTACCAGTTACCACCATCATCTTCTGAGGCCATCCAAAACACAGAATACTGTCACCGTTGACAATAGAGAAGACTCTCTCTTCTTCTCCTTCTCTCTCTCTCTCTCTCCCCTGACCCTTGTCCAAGTCTGGGTTATAGGGCACCGCCACATGGTCATTATGTGCAAGCATGATAAGTATATTTAACTGAGTGTGAGCTTTTGAGTGCAGCCCAATGGGCGAGGGGACTGAGGCCCGGCCAGTGAGGCCACTGAGAGCCTGTTAGAGCTGTGGAAGACTGGATGCTACCAAGGCAGCAATTAGCAGGAGAGTGGTAGCATGATGATATTTCCGTACGCCTGCGGCCTGTGTTATAAAAGGCAATCCCTAAACATGGAATTAGACAGGGCAGCTCTTTCAGCTGTTAAGGACTGCCTCTTTTCTTATGCTTTCTTTCCTTCTCTTAACTTAAGACCTAATCTGAAATATAAACAGCATTAACTTGCAAGCTGTCGCTATAACTTATGAAACAGACAGACTGAGAGTGTTGTAGACAGACTGAACTTGACCCATGCAACCAGGTCACAAGGCAGCCAGTTAAAACAGGCACAGAAAAGGTTCTCATCAAGTTTTGCTCAAATCACATTTAAATATCCAATGAAATCATTTGAAAGACATTGAGTGTGAATTTCTTCAAAGTATTGAATATCATTCTAAAATATTTCTGCTGCATTGAATATGTGAATGGTTTGTTACAGTAGGGATCTAGTGTCAACCTCTCAGGGGGAAAGTGTGTCAAGCAGGCCAGCATTAGTTGCCATGGGTGATGGCACATGGGTGGGATTCTAAATGAAGTTTGTATAAATAAAATACAAATCGGTCACAGGTGTTGCTCAGTCAGATAGAAGTGGCGATTTGATTTGACTATGGCTCTATAGCCAGCAGGTGGGGGCAGTAGGCCAGCCTGACAGCCCTGTTTGCTATTCCAGTAATCCAGACCCGGTATTCTGTGTCTAGACACCCCCTCTGTGGCCGGGTCACATTTCAAACAGCTTTCTTTCCCCTGAACATGGAGTGCCATATGTCTGTGCACTCCTCAGAAGTGTCACACAAGTGTGCGCAGTGGGTGGATTTTTCTGTTGGCCTACTTGTAAG
>NC_137909.1:5020455-5387955 GCF_963457725.1 Sprattus sprattus | reverse complement strand
GGGCAGGCGACCATAAAGCCCTGGTTGACTCATAGGGAGGGGAGTCACGCACAACACTCAGACATACTACATGTCATTAACACAGAAATGTGTTGACATACTACATGTCATTAACACAGAAATGTGTTGACATACTACATGTCATTAACACAGAAATGTGTTGTCAAATTACATGTGTTTTTGTCACTTCTGTACATTCTTCCTTCGCAAATCCCGACATTTTTTTGTTTCAAAATGCCTTCATCTTTACTTCTCTTGAACTTAATAAATTAAACAAAAATTGAAAATAATAAACAAAACAAAAGCATGTTCCTAAATATCACTGTTTGAATGGGAGCAAATAAAGAAAACTATTAGAATGACTTCCAAATATTGAAAAGCTACCCTTTAAACAAATACATAAATGCATATATTACATACTGAGACACATGCACACACATATACACAAATACACAAAATATAAACATAGTTCCATTGACGCACATGATGGACCCAACACACTAACATCATTACATGGGGTCCACTAGCTTATACATATGTGCAGAAACGTATGGGAAAACTGTTATCATGGCTGCATCCACACACATCCTCACAAAACTCCCATGTCTGTGGCATGTGGGACCTACCACGAGACTCTTTGAGTGGCAGTTATATTAAAAGCCTGAGATGAGGAGATTCCAGTGTTTAGCATGACAGGTCCTCCTGTAATTATCAGCACTGAACCCTGACACTCTGGCCTGTTGTTGTTCATGCACAGTGATGCCACTGCCGTGCCCTGGTTTGGCATTTGTGTGCCAGCCAGATTTGGATTGGAAATATCTCCTATTTTAACCATGGTAGTATGGTAGAACTCTCTGGAAAATCTCCTGCCATCATTCAGAGTATGAATGCAGCCTTCACTGTGACCTGTCTGTGAGAGTCTGCGCCGTGTCTGAGAGGCAGGGAGGGGATGAGGATGAGGAGTGTTTGGACACAATAGAGAAGCATTTGGGGGATTTAGACTGATGAAAAGCTGTCTCATGCTGTGGACATGCATGTGTCCTTTGTGATAAATGACTGAAATATGTAGGTGTGGGAGCTGGGCGTTTCTTTCAGACTTTTTTCTGTACGTCTGTCTGTCTGTCTGTCTTGCTTCCATTCACTTTGCCTTCCTTCCGTTTCTTCCCCTTTGACAACTATCACCGTCTGTGGGTCCCCAGCAGGTAAACTGGCCCCTGAGATGAGGGTCATCTGTGCACCTTTGTACACACACACACACACACACACACACACACACACACACACACACACACACACACACACACACACACACACACACACACGTACACACACGTATACACACACCCTCTTCCTCTCTCACACACACACACACATCCTCTCACAGGACAGTACGGGGTGAGGCGTGAGACGTTGTCCCACCGACTTTCATTTTCACCTCCTCCATCGAGTCAACGCCATGGAAACAGAGGGCAGAAACTAGTCCATCCGGCACCATGGCTCCACTTCTCTGCCCACGCCCGCTGGAATGCTCACACGTGCATGGCCTCACACAGATACACACATAAAGTTGACACACTGAGAGACACACAATAACATACACTGGGACACACACACATGGCCTCACGCAGATACACGCATACAGTTGACACACTGAGAGACACACAATAACATACACTGGGACACACACACATGGCCTCACACAAATACACGCATACAGTTGACACACTGAGAGACACACAAATACACTGGGACACACACACACGGCCTGTACAAACGGCACACGTACGATATGGTGCATGGTCATATACTGTGTTTGTTTGTGTCTGTGTGCGTGTGCATGTGTGTGTTCTGTGTATGTGTGCGTGTGTGTTCTGTGTATGTGTGTGTGTGCGTTCTGTGTATGTGTGTGTCTGTGTGCGTGTGTTCTGTGTGTGTGTGTGTGTGTGTGTTTGTGTGTGTGTGTGTGTGTGTGTGTGTGTGTGTGTGTGTTTGTGTGTGTCTGTGTGCTTGTGTACGTGTGTGTTCTGTGTGTGTGTTCTGTGTGCGTGTGTGTTCTGTGTATGTGTGTGCGTGTGTTTGAATGTGTATCTCACATAAGTAATGTAGTAGGGGCCCCGTAGAGCCCCAGTCTGGCTCATCAGTTGATGAGGTGTTTACAGGGCCTCTGTAGCCTGGGGGGAGCCCGCTGCAGGAGCCCGCTGCAGGTGTCAGGAGAATGGCTGGGCCGGGGGTAATTGGCTATCCCTCAGCCAAAGCTTCATTACTCTCACTATCATTTGCAATGCTGAGCAAAGAATCCAGGTGGTTGAGGGGAGTTGGGCTTGGGGGAGGGGGAGGGTGCTGAAAACGCTGCGCTCTGGAGTGGGGATGGAGGTGCGATATGAAAGATGTGCTCTGGCAAGAGACCGGGACTGCTGAGAGCAATAAGTGGGCGATTCGCCACAGTTAAAAAAAAAAAACGTTTTCTGTTTACTGTAACGGCAAGGTGAATGTGTCTTACCTTGTCTTAGGATTTCAGACACAGTTGACCCTGAGAGAATTTTTTTTTATATATAATCTTAAACCAAACCATAAACATGTTGCACACTTCCTTAATTGATACACTTCATTTTAAAATGTGAATTTAAATAACCACTTCAAATAATAAATCATTCAGCTTCCCCTTGGACTGACAGATAAGGTTATTTTTTCAGTACTTTGCTGCTAGGTTTACCAACACTCTGTGTGGTAGAGCAGCAGGTCTGGCCTGAGTCTGTGCAGAGGCTGGAGAAGAAGAGAAAAGGCCTAAAAAGAGCTTATTACTGTGTGTCCAGGTCAGAGGTCACAGGGCCACGCTCACCCATTAGGGTTACAGGCGGAGTTAGTGCTCTGATGAGGGCATGGAAAGATGTGAAAGTGTGTGTGTGTGTGTGTGTGTGTGTGTGTGTGTGTGTGTGTGTGTGTGTGTGTGTGTGTGTGTGTGTGTGTGTGTGTGTGTGTGTGTGTGTGTGTGTGTGTGTGTGTGTGTGTGTGTGTTGTCTGCCTGGACATTTATCAGTGTCCCCCACCACCCTTAGCGATAGATACAGATACTGATACAGACACACACACACAAACATACAGTCCTCATCAGGAAGTTGGTTAACACCATTGCAATAACAGCCCTGTTACTTATTTCTATGTGCTATCCATTAAACCATATAGTCTGTATTTTCTCATCAAGCAGCAAGCTGAGAACTGGTGGATATGCATTTAATTGGCAAAATGGCAATATGAGAGAATGTGTCATTTGAGCAAAAAAAGTAAAGAAAGAAATGTTGTAGGTTAACCAGTACTAATACTCTGAGCCCACTATCGGGACTGTACTTGGCTTTTAACAGTGGAACTGATTGATAAGAAAATGTTGACTGAAAGAAAGTTGCAATAAACAGCAATTAAAACCACTTCTGTCAAAAAGTAGAAATTCGAAATTTTAGGTGGGTTAGTCTTTATATTTACTTTCACCGTGTATGTTGTATAAGACCAAAAGGAAATTGGTCAGAAAGGTCCCAGTTTAAGACCACTAATTACAACTCTGCCTTTCAAAGAAACCATGACTGAAGCAAAAATGCAACAAGTGGTCTCCTTCAAACAGTACAAATCTGCTAGAATAACCAAAGCCACAGCCAATACATGTAAAAACACTTCAAAGTGGACGTAAGTTTCTCAAAAAAATTAAATTAAGAAATAAGAGGAAAGAAAGAAAGAAAGATTTTTTTGATGAAAAAATGCTGCACTGTTGACTGATCAATACATCTAAACAGAAACCGTATCCGTTTTTTTAATATACCTTCAAAATTATTTAAGTACATTTATAAAAGAAAAAACCCTCAAATTCAGACGAAAATAAGTGACAATCATGTGCGATCATGTTCCATCTCTATTTTTGGCTTACCTGACTTAAAGTTAGACAGGAACCCTTCAAAAATGCACACACACATTGAGACACTTACATCTCACATGTGCACACACTCATGGACAGATAGACACACTTAGTCCATATATTTACACACACACACACACACACACACACACACACACACACACACACACACACACACACACACACATTGTTGTTAATCTAACAAGGTCATCTCAGGCACTCCTCCAGAAGAGCAAGGGGCTGTGTGAGGGTGGACAGTTAGACATCTCCACTGGTTGTTCCAGAAACCCCCTACTCTCTCGTCTGATCTGCACGTGCTGCACACACATTCTGAAACAACCCACTGTGTCAAGCTGACATTACGCCAAGAGGGCATTTCCCCTTGAACTGGCATATGTCTGAAAATGATTCTCATGCTCAGAAAAAGCCATCATTTCTCATCAGGAAACGGGGCCAGACGTGGCCTAAAGGTTAGTGGTGCAAGCCTGGGCCTGAAAGATCGCTGGTTCAATCCCCCGGATGGGCAGAAACAAAATGGTCGTGGGGGAAGTGAATGAACAGCCCCCTCCCCTCCCTCAATATCCGTGGCTGTGCCCTTAACCCCTGGGTGCTGTGGCAGAAATGCTGCCCACTGCTCTGAGTGTGTGTGTGTGTGTGTGTGTGTGAGTGTATGTTTACTGCCAACAGATGGGTTAAATGTAGAGTCCTTATTTCCCTCAAGGGATTAATAAAGCCTCTACATCTGAAACTGTGTCATGTTGCGTGCAGCATGGTGTCACATGAATGTAAATAGAATTTTTAAGATTGTCATTTAAGATTGTCATTTAACAATATAATTTAAATGCTTTGGAAGTCAAAAAGAATTCTGATTCAGGTTCTGGAAATCAGCATCAGTGTCAGCGTGTTATCTCTGCTCTGTGTGTGACTGTTTCTGAATAGGTGCCTGACACTGATATGATCATATCTCTTCATAATCGTGACCAGCAAGTCTGTGCATGGTAGCTGTGTTCACTCGCATCTGGCACAAGTCTCTGATGAGAGGCCTAGATGGGCAGCCTGCGAGGTCAACATGACAGCTTCCACTTATCTCTGCACTCTCGGAAATGACAATGGAGACCCAGAGAACCAAACCCTAGTTTCTTTTTAAACGTGCAGCACTCAGTCTGGTGCTCTGGAGATAAAGACAACCCAGCACACCGTCAAAAGGTTTTCTTTTAAAGAGCTAGAAATTCATGTGGTTGGTCTGTTTGGAACCTTGAGGTTTTGTCAGTCCAAGACACACCTCTAATTTATGGAGTGTGAGAATGGGGTAGCTTTTCTTAAAAGCCTAATTTTCTTGCACTTAAGAGCAGAGAAAAGAAAAAGAAAACAATGTGTTTAAAGTAGAATGAGATTTAAAAAAAATCTCAAGGTAAAGGAAGCCTATAAAATACCCACATTTTTCACTCCATACATAGGTGTGTAAATTCATCGAGGAAATCATCTTGCTCATTTATCTATTTATCAAATCATTTAAGGATCCTGTTTCTTGATAGGTAAACAGTAATGCCTTAGTGGTTAGTTGGTAGTTGTGAGACACAGTGCTGTTGAACTGCAAGGTGGAGGAGAGCAGTGGAGCCGCGTCAGCGAACAGGTTTGCCTTTGGCAACCAGAAATGCCCAAGGAGACGTGCTGATTAGAGTCCCCTGTCAGCAGGCCACTGCCACAGAACAATGTGCTATTTATGGAGTGAAAGGTGATAGAACAACATAAGGCCGAGCTACAATGGGCACTGGCTTTAAAGCATGTTAGTCCTGATTTGACCCATATTCATTGACGTATGCTTCTGGTCTCGCTGGGTGGCAGTCGCCTTTGAAGGTCACTGTTTCAGGGTGCTGATTGAAGGCGTGTCATTTACAGCTGTTTTGGTATTGTACTATTTAGCTGATGCTCATCAGTTCAGCTGATAAGTCATCAGCATAAGTGACTAGTTTTTTAATTCTCTTTCAAAGCCCAGTCAATGATGCTCAGCAGTGTAACAGGAATAGTATAGTCTAGTGTTCTGAAACATAGTAGAATCAACCCTCCCAAGTAAAGAGTTACAGGTTAAAAGACATCTCCATTATGTCATGATTCAATAGCACACCCTTAGGCACAGTAGAGATGTATTGATTTTGCATCATATAGTAAATGTTTTTAATGTTCACGATGGGGAATCTGGGGAGACCAAGCCCATGACAACCTGACATCGGGCAGATTCAAGCTTCTGATTCTCACACACAGAGTGTGCCTGACTGGCCAGCATTCCTGTGCTAAGATACCGTTAACAAAAAAAAGTACAACTGTAAACTGATTAGATGTAATTTGGATTACAGTCATATTATAGATAAGTACATAGGCTAATCAGCTATTTTAATTTCTTGGCAACATTTATCATGATATTTAAATCACTTCCTGTTTATTGATTTAATTTATTAATCCATTGGCATCTTCATGCATACTTTTTTAAATGAGTTCATGTACCTCAATGTTACAGTGTCAAAATACGGTGGAAGTGATCCTCACTGCAATATTGTTACATTGCATTTTAAAATATCTCGAAATAAAACTATCACTGTTGCGCAAAGCAATTGTGCATTTTGTTGACTCTTTTGCTTTAACTTTTCTTCCCTGTAGACATCAGCGAGAACTTTCAATTGCTTGTCCAGGGTTCTGTGTGCATCTCCATGAAAAAAACTAGCACTGTTATATGCGCAAGGCAATTGTGCATTTTGTTGACAAGAATTACTCTAACTTTTCTTCCCTGTAGACATCAGCGAGAACTTTCAATTGGTTGTCTAGGGTTCTGTGGATCTCCATGAATCTTGCAGTGATGGGTCATTAGTGTGCTCAGCTGTCACGTCAACATGGAAACACAGGGTGAGGGTTTCATTAGCTAAGTAAACATTAGCTGACACTGAAGTAGGGGATCATCAAAAGATAATGCTGACTATAGCACTAAAACCTAGTATGTATTAGTATCTTAGATTAGACGTCACAAATGTGAATTATTTGAAACAAGTTAAAACAATATGCTTTATGAAACACATTTTAGTCTGTATTAACTTGCATCTCAATTTTATCATATATTTAGGGATTTAAGATTAATACTCCAGTTACAATGAAACCAATCAAGCCCTGCCCTTGAAATTTGATCTTCAAATCAGTATCCGTAATTTTTATATTTTTGCTTTATCTAGGCATGTTTTTTTTTGTATTATCTGTCTATATCTCACAGGAAAACAGGAAAGTCCATCTCAGCCTGGCGTCAGAGAGCAACACTTAGACTTACCTTCTGTCTGAACAGATTAAAAGTTGATGTTGTGGGTGTACTGACTCTCAGGATGAATCTCTCTGGGTGGAAATGTTTAGTCTGCATTTCTTAAAGCAGTGTGTATTCTGATAGGTCAAACACTGTCCTAGTTTTCTATTATCCAGCGTCCTTAAGGATACGGGTATAATAAGAATCCAACCAGGGTCCGAGGTTTTACTGGGGTCTACATCCATCCCATTCTTAAGTTCTGCATCCCACAGATTCATATGTGTTTTAAGCTAGGTGCTAGAGAACATACTTTAAAGGGAATAAGCATCGCCATACCCATTTGACACTAATTTATTTTCAATTTATATTTTTGCATTGACCTACTACATACATATGGAGGACTGAAAGTGCCACAATTCAATAAATAAATACACCATCAATAATTATTTAAATGTGTCATTAATTAATTAAAATGGGAATTCAATACATAAATGTTTTATTAAATGTATCATGCTGGGCTTACGCTGATCTAGTCTGATCCATTGCTTTAGTCTGAAGTGCCTGGAGATTCACCTGATACTTAGCGACTGTAGCTACAAGACTTACCAAACCTGATTTTGAATACAGCAGTAGCTAATAACTCACTTGATAAATACATCGGTTGGTAGATTAAGAAAATGTTACTAACGTGTTTTTACGTGAGTGAATGTAACGCTTAGCCAACTATTACCTCTGATTATTACAGCACGTTTGCTTTCAATACTTTCTTCAATATCATTTTATTCAAATACATTTTCCTTGATAATTAATCTGTCTCTGTTATACAGTAGGCTACTGTGCAAAAGTTGTAGCCTGGCCATTACCAGCCTGTGACTCCATTTCATTCCGTCTTTCAGTCTAGGCCAACCCAATGCATTTTGGTTTCCGAGATGGGCGGGTGCTTATCTTGAGGTTTAAAATCATTGGAGTTCCCTTAACCAATCAGCAACGTTTAGTAAGCATTCGGTAGATTAAACTCTTCCCAAAGCCAGTTGGGAGAAGAGCTACGACGTCCTTTCCAATCATAAAACTTACAAGAAAATACTCTTGTTCTCCTTTTAATTTTCTGATGTTCTCGAGAGTTCAGACAACTTTTCCGATAGCTTTTCGTGTCTTTTCCTCCAAGGCGAGTTTTGCGTCACAGCTCTGAACTGTTCGCTGATTGGTCCTGCAAAATTTTGAGTTCTGGAGACGATTGTCAATGGGGTTGGGCCAGACTGAGTATGAGCTTGAAATCAATTCAGGCGGAAATACGTAGGCTGGTGTCACCAGGCTACAAAAGTTGTAGGCAGGTGGGGAAAAAATGCTGTAACCTAAGAATACTTTCAAAATGGAAGACTGTTAACAGTTCATTTCCATCAATTAGCAATAGCATATACTGAATGGACAGAAGATAAATCTAAATCAAATCAATATTTGGAGTGACCACCCTTTGCCTTCGAAACAGCATAAATTATTCTAGGTGCAGTTTTTAAAAGGAACTCCGCTGGCAGGTTGTCCCAAGCATCTTGGAGAACTAACCACAGATGTTCTGTCGATGCAGGCTTCCTCAAATCTTTCTGTTTCATCATGTAATTCCAAGCAGTCTATGTTTTACCGCATTTTTTTCACACCTGCCTAAAACTTTTCCACAGTACTGTATGTCACCACCTCGGTTTCAATGCAACTTGGCTGAAATTACATTTAACAAATACTCATAGAAACATTGCAGAACAATGACAGTGTACAGGGTTGCTTTATCTTTTATTTCAATGTAAGACATTGGGGTGATTGCAGGAAGATAGGTGCCAGTCTTCAGGTGGAGGGTCTCTGTATGCTGAGGTCAGTCAATATGAAACAACAATAATCCTTGGCACTACCGTCATCCTCTTACTGGACTACTCTACTACCACCCCATACCCTTTCTGAACATTCATATAGCTATCAAATGAAATACAACAGGTCATTCTTCATGAATGAGCATGCAAACATCAATGAATATAAATTCATATTTTAGTATTCAATAGAAGTGAGATCAGTATCATCATTTGGAGGTAGAGCATGCATGGTCAGTGTGTCATAGTTTTGGGAGACGACCATTTTAAAACAGTGGACCAGACATAATATTCTAATGAAAATCAGGATCACAGGGACATTTACCTCAGCAGCCTAGTCTCTACCACTCACACTCCTCAGTGTGGGCGATGTCGAGGACACCGTAAAGCAGTGTACCATTTATATCGCAGCCGTAACCTCACTATTGCTGAAACATTAAGCATGGTAATTCCTGACCAGTTGTCCAGCTCAAAAAAATAAATAAAAAAAGAGTACCCCAGCTCCAAGGATCCCTTCTTTAACATGTCAGTTTAGGTAGGAACATGTTTGTAGTGGATATGTAAACAAATGTGTAGTAAATATGTTAACAATTGCATGCCTGTTCTAAGGGATACTTCAAGGGAGTCATAGTGAGGGGGAAGAGCGGCGTAAAGTGGGGGGCATGGCATGTCCTGATCTGCTTTGTGTTGGCTGCTCCGGTGCTTAGTTTGCCAGGTGTGGGTCCATGGATCACATTTACTAGTGTACTACTTAACTTGCTCTTACAGTAGTTACATTTCTGCACCCTGCTCTGGTAGTGCTAGGCAGTTCATCCCACCAACGTGGAACTACAAATGGACGTTGGATGATGGATGTATGGATGTTGCTATGGTTCCCAGTTTTGCCTCTCTGTAGGTAAACCTGAAGGAATAAAGAAACACACATTAATTAATTTAGCAGACATACCAAAAACGCAAGGTCACTGAAACTGATGAAGTATATGGTTGACACTAGGGTTGTCACGATACCAAAATTATGACTTCGATACTATACCTGCCAAAATATCACCAAACCCTATACTTACAATACGATACCAAAAATACGATACGATAGGCTACTGGTATATTTATCTATGATAGTCATAAAAAAACATTTGTAAGGTTCCCTTTTTTACCAGCTTGTTCCAGCTTTTTGAACACTTAACAAATGGCATTCGAATCAGTATTAGCCTACAGCAAGATATTATTGAAAACTAGGCCTACATGGTGACATCATTGCATTGATTATACAGGGCTATGTAGAACTATTGTCTGTATCTGACTATATGACTACATAGTTATTTCCATAAGTATGAATTACATAATTTGACAGATGTAAAATTCATTCACATTCATGTTTTGTCTTAATTCATGGAATAATTATTTTTCCTTCACTAAAACTAAAAGAATTAGCTCAAGATCCACCCTCAGGCTCCAACAGCATGTAGCCTATTGCATCAAGTGTGTATTATTTGGTACACTTTTGTGTGCATTCTTACCTCATGATCATATAGGCGCACATGAGTGAAATTGTAGGTTATTTAGCATGTATAGCGATTTTAATGTTGACAATGAACTTGGTGATGTTTGACTGTGTTAGGGAAGTTGTTTGCAACCTAGCCAACATGGCTATTACAATAACATGGATGTCTTGCTAGCGGCTACTTGCTAGCAGCTGTTTATGACAAACTAGCAAGTCAACAACATTCCTAACACAGTCAAACATCAAGCAACTGAAACACAAGACAAGGCACTAAGGCAGACGTCCTCTTTTACACGGACATTTCCTCTTTTCGAGACCTAAATGCGTCCGGGTAAAAGAGGAGAAAACAAATACATTCCCGTCCCCGTCAATCAACCGTAGCAAATGGCATTACGTTTTAGGCGCAACCGTCGCTAATAACAGTAGGCTAGCCCCTACACTTTGTCTATGTAACAACAGTTCTACTTAACTGCAAAACATAAAATAGCAGAAGATAGCACTTACCTTTACAGGAGGTCGTACGTGTTCAGTTGAGGTTGAACTTGCAGTAGAAATCGAAACCTTGCACACTCTGGATTTTTAGCGTCTAAGAAAAAGTTTTGTTTGACACCCAGTGTTTAGGAATGAGGCCTGCGTCAATCCAAATTTCTGGAATCGATAAGCCTTGACTTGATGTGCAGGGTAACTAATCAGGTATAAGGAATCCGCCCACTGACTTTGATGGGTGAGTTTGACAGATAAAATAAATTATTGATGCGGTGCAACACAGGACCATGATATAATTAATTAAATAGTGAAATAATTAAATATGTTTTTTTAACATAAAATGAATTGTATTAAATAAACTAGAATGCGTTTCGTGAACGAACTGCGAGAGTGTGCTTGCTCTGTTGCGGCCATGACAGAGAGAACAAGTGCCTATGAATTAACATGTATTTACATCTACTCAATCAGTGTAGTGGGGCCTTCTTCCAATATATTTTAGCAAGCAACCAAGCTCAACCATTATATTTTGGCTCCACTGACGTTTAGACATATGAGGGTATCTTTGTTGTTCTGTTTTTGTTTGTTTGTTTGCTTGTTTATTGTGAAAGGGTCTAGTGTGTTACTTGGTCATAATAGTTCCAGAGTTTCGTTATACTGACTTACTGAGCTAAGTGAATTGTTGAAATTGTTATCTTGGTAAAAGGAAACATCTCTGCAACAATATTGGAATGAATGCGGTTACATAGCCAGCTTTACTTAAAGTTTATTGTAAGATAGGCCTATATGTTAGACTTAATGCAGTTAGAGTTAGACTGTAGGTCTAGTATCTAACCTAAGCAACACTTTTACCGTATAGCTAGAGAGCACGTGTATCACATTGGTTTATAGTCTGTCAAATAAGTTGTAGTTATTGGTGTTCGATGGCATAAAAAGTTAGTCTTCTCTTATAAACCTAGTTAGTACATCTGATTAGAGCTAGCAACCATGCATTGCAGATTAAGGGGTCCCCTATCTCAGTGTTCATTTTGGCAACTATTTTAGTCACAGTTATCCTTCTTAGTTTCAGTCTAGTTTTCGAAAACTGAGCACACTACAACAGCTACGCTGTGTCCAGGTACATCCTCAAACATTTTTCAGTTAACCTAATGATTCAAGGTCTGTCATGAATCATTACTCTCAGGACACGGGTTAATGTTAACTCACGCTGTCGGTCACGCTTAATCCTCTCCAACCACATTAGCAACAAAATAAACTGTTGAGCTAACAAGTTAACCATTCTTTCAGTGTAAGCTACTTTTGCATAGCCCCGTACAGCTAGGATAGCTCACGTTACAGTTAACCTAATGATTCAAGGTCTCTCATGAGTCATTACTCCCAGGACACGGGTTAATGTTAACTCACGCTATCGGTCACGCTTAATCCTCTCCAACCACATTAGCAACAAAATAAACTGGTGAGCTAACAAGTTAACCATTCTTTCAGTATAAGCTACTTTTGCATAGCCCCGTACAGCTAGGATAGCTCACGTTACCGTAGTAGGAATACAAGCCTTAGCTCACTATATTCACACAACTAAATTCATGAATTACTTCACAGGTTTACTTCACAACTTGAATTAAGGAAAATGATCCCCCATTACAGCTAGCTGAAACTGCCAGTGGATATTCCCGTTACGTAGTGTTAGTTAGCATTTAGCCCCGTACTCAGATATTACAGCTGCTTAACACAGCTAGGATAGCACTGCTTAACACAGCTAGGATAGCTAACGTTACGGTAGTGGGAATACAAGTTTTTCAAGTTCGCACGTACCTATTTATGCAAGTGAAATACTCGCACTTTAGAGCCCTGGTATGGAAGGTGTCTCTTAATATTCCTAGTTATACAGTTGAATGGAGAGGAACAGAGAGAATAGGTTCCTTGGCGCAGGTGTCAGTGAAGCACAGGTGCAAGCCAGTTTAATGAGCCTATTATGATGTCATAATGCCCCACAGTTCTGCCATGCAAGTCTATGGGGGAAAAAGGGGATGAAAAAAGAGGAATAAAAAAGGAGTGACAAGGAGTACCGCCACGAAAAGATATAGCAGGTTGCACCGGATCAGGCCGGACGTTTCGGTGTTTGAACGGCGTCTCTATCTCAATCGGGCGAGGCGTAGTTAGCTGCAAGAAAAACGGGGAGAATAAATAAAGAAAACTTATGAAGAACAATACTGTGCTTCCCTTCGGGCAAGCACACTAACTAGCAATTCTGCTTCCTGTTCAAAATGGCCTTCTTACCTCTTGTGATCTATATGGCTCACCCCTCTCTTTCTCTCACTGTCTGTCTCAGGGATTCTCGAGGGTTGATATGCATTCAATCAGACAGAACAGAAGACTACAAATGTAAGGTACAAACAGGTTAGTCATGTTATTTTGTACGGGGTGCCAAGTGTTACATACCTTACTTCAGGGTGCGATTTGTCCAAAAACCAGAGGGGGGGATGTTTTTTTTTTTTTTATCATGAAAAAAAAACCAAGCAATACATAGGCCTAATTCTCTTCATATCATATATGTCTATCATGATATGATAATCGCTGCTAGACGCTCAGTTCTTGTGCTCCCTCTTATTCACGTTGAAATACTGAAACCGAAACTGAAACTTTGAAACTGAAACGCAACTGTTTTGAACAGAACTCGCTAATTCAGTGAACAAATATTTTCATATTCATTGTACAGTAGCCTATACACGGAAATTAGCAAAGCCAGCGAATTATGAGAATGCCGACAGTTCGGGTAAGGTGAACGTTAGTGCCAGCGATGTAAGCAAGTGTAAGGAAACGCTGTCACACCTTGTCTGTTTTTTCATTGTTTTTTTAATAATTGAGGGTTATCCCCCCATGTATGAAATTCATCCAGCTGAGGTGGGGATGTAAAAACCAGAGGGGGGGTAAATCCCCCCCATCCCCCCCGGCAAATCGCAACCTGCCTTACTTCATATACAGAATCCAATTTTTGCCACCACATGCATTCATTTATTTTGAAACCACTTGTACTGAATTGCTTTTTGATGTGTTCTGTCAATGTAAGCAAAGGCTGCTTGAACTTCTTCTTGTTCTTTCCTGAACAAGATGTGTTCTGTAATTTGCTGACTTACGGAATATATCAGGACCAAAGAACTTTTGTGCACGTCATACTTTCCGCCCCATATCAGAATGGCACAGAATGATTATACTTTAGCACACTCTGTATTTCCTGCCACAAAACTATGCATGTGGGCCTAGAATATCTATTACGTTTACAAAATAACGTTTGCCTATGAAATGTGTTTTTTTTTGTCCACAAAGTGAATTCAGTCATTTGTCCACAAAATGAAAAGTACAACAGTCAATCATACTTAATGCTATCGAACTAGCCATCTGATATCAGTGCTACCCAATGGTATTTTACTTTAATTTAGTTGAATAACATTGTCACAGCAAGTTTGCAAACCTCTTCCTTTGTTGGGGCCCTATCTTGCACCTTTATTCTGCATTGTCTTATCAACCTAGCTAATGAGTCGGTCAGCAGACTAGTTTCAGTTTGTGACCTTTTCAATTCTTTCCCTCTTATTTGAAATTAGTGATGGGAAGTTCGGATCATTTTACCGACTCGAATCTTTGAATCTCGTTCAGTAAAATGAACGAATCTTTTTTCGAGTCATTCGTTCATTTCAACGGGGGGGGGGGGGTAAATACGTCCACTACAAACACGTATCATATTTTCATGGAGGTTACTACATTTAAACCAGCAGATACTAATTCCTGCATTCAAATATATATTATGAAAGTTTGGATGAAATGGTCATTTATTATCACATAAGCATTTAATGATCACGGTAAACAATTACGCTGCACTGAACTGTAAGTAAAGTTTTAAAAAGTTTCCTCTTCTGAGCCTATGCAGGTTACGTGAAAAAATATCCAGAGCCCAGTCAAAATGAACGAAACATTTCGGTTTTCTCTAGCTTCCCATGCTGAGCCTATGCAGATCACGTGAAAAATGATTAAAATACTTGTATCCGGCAGATGACCTAATCGTTCACCTCCCGACCGTCTGTGGATCAACGTTTCGTTCATCTGCCGGATATCGGTCTTTCGTTCAATGATTCGTTCTTTTGCCGGATATCAGTCTTTCGTTCAATGTTTCGTTCTTTTGCCAAACGTGTCTTTGGGTCAATGATTCGTTCTTTCGCCAACCGTGTCTTTGGCTCTATGATTCGTTCACCTGCCGGATATGGGTCGTTGGATCCTTTTCCACGTGACCTGCATAGGCTCAGTACAGTCAGCTAGAGGAAACAGAAATGATTTGTTCTTTTTCCTACTGGGTCTCTCGGATACGGGTCTTTAGAGGCATCTAAGAGAAGAACACCCTTCATACATTTGGCCCCCTCATGTTCAATTGTAAGTAGGACTGCTCATGTTGCAGTATCAAGTGAAAATTAGAAATATCCTTTTGCTAATTCACTCAGACTTACAGACAGAACTTTTGTTTTGATCGTGAACCAGTGTACTGCTGAACCCACAGCCGATCCTTGGTGTAGTGATTTAAACCCAGCACAGGCATGAGAGTTGGAGGTTGTCAATGGGTGTAACCCAACATCCTTTGCTTGGGAAAGTCATATAAGGATTGCCCCCCTGCTCAGTTTTGGTTCAGCATTAACATGGTCAATGGTCTGGTATTATCAGAATGTAGTGTGCTGACAGCTTTTACTCTGCAGAAACTATGAATATAACTAGTAATTTATCAAAACTGGTTGTGCAAAATGCGGGTTTCTGTGCATTAAAAGTGACATAGAGACATTTGTGACTTTGTGGGTTGTCTGTACCTTCATGCATTTATCTGTGCATGTGCGTTTGCTGCAAATGTCTGCATGCATGTACAGTATTTGTTGCTTGGCTTTGAATTATCAGTGTCCTTCCAGTCTTGCTTTTTGTGTGCGTGAGTGTGTATTTGTGTGTGTGTGTGTGTTCTTGTGTGTGTGAGCGAGAGAGAGAGAGAGAGAGAGAGAGAGAGAGAGCAAGAGAGAGAGCAAGAGAGAGAGCAAGAGAGACAGAGAGAGAGAGAGAGATTGAGTGAGTGACATGTTCTCTGAGCAGTGGAGCTTGCATCCATGTCTGGTGTATTTGGGTGGGAGTGGGGCAGCCAGCCGGCCGGCTCTGGCCCGTGGGCCTGGCAGGGGTGGGAGGGTGGGAGGGTCGGGTGGCTGGCCCATCTGCATGCACGCAATTGTAGGTTGCCTCTGTGTGCGGAGCCTAAAACTATGATAAATAATGAGGGCGGTGGATCCTGAAATAGCCTCCCCCCTCTTCTCTGTGGTCCGTCCTCAAGAAGCCCTCGTCCAGCCGTGACTTTTCCAAGTGAACCCTCCCTTCTGCCTCCTCCGTTTTGGTTAGCATCCTGGCTAAATTTGTTTGCCGGGTTCCTGTAATTAAAGCGCGTGCTGCTGCAGTTTCTCGATACACGCTGGCAGCTGGCTTCGCTTGGGCTTCTGCATGCCGCTCCCCAGCACTGCCCGGGCGGCCATTGTCTGATTATTTACGAGGTGGTAGTGTTCACTACAAGCGGGGCCATTATTAAAGCACTCCATGTCTGTCAATGAGATACATGCAATCAAGTTCTCCATTCACAACTCCTTGGAGCAGGATTTAAAAACTACACACACTATTTGATAACACTCTGAATCTAATTGTCTTCCCACTACACTGTAAACCTGAACAAGTTCAAAACTTTTGATGTAACCGATTACATAATAAAATTTGAGTACATATATATATTTTCTTTTTAGTACTTAACTTAAAAATGATACATCGGCTATACTGATTGGTGATTTAGCAGACACTTTTATCCAAAGCGATTTACAAGGAATTTTGCATTTATAGATCAGGAGCAGTTTAGGGGTTCACACTTATACACTTGGTTAGGAGCAGTTGGGAATCGAACCAGCAACTTTCCAACCTCTGGATTACTAAACGACTCCTCTACCTTAAGTCTGCTGTCTCAGTCTCTCATCACAAGAGGTTTGCAATGGTGTTGTCAATGAAGTTCATGACATCAGCTACTAAAAAAGATTGAGTTATCAGGCAATGTTTACTCAAACAAATACATTCCAATACAATTAAAATGTCTTCACTTACTCAGAAAACTAATACATTTTAAGTTGGGTCAACTGAATACTAGGTTTTAAGTACTGAATACATAATGTTAATGAGTTAGTAGAACTGTCTGGGTTCACAGTGTATACTTTTACCACCTATTGAAACAATACCCTCCAAGTACCCTTTTTTATATATATTATATATTATATATATCTTTTTTCAATTTCTGTGACGGTCATATTTTTTTTTTATGCCATATCTGTCAAATTACCTGACTAAATATAAGTTTAAAATGCACAATCTGCCTCCCTCTTCAAACCCCATCCCCCTGTTCTGGAGGCCTGGAGTGTGGAGTGTGGAGTGGGCTGCAGGGAAGAGTGTATAGAGAGCTTTCTCTTCTATAAAAGAACATCTGAGCCATATTACCTCAGCTCTCCATCCATCCGCCCAGGGAAGGGGCCTGCGTAGTGCGTCCACCACGCTCAAACGCCCTTTTTCCATTGCCTTCAACACTGAATCATAACTTGCGTAAGAAAAAAACACACACACATACACACACACACACACACACACACACACACACACACACACACACACACACACACACACACACACACACACATCCACACACATGTACACACCCCATGCTGTGTCCAACAGAAAGCCCACTGCTGTTGTTTTATAACTTGATCTCAGAAGAAGATATTGTAGCATGTTGAGGGTGGGCTAATGGAACCTCCAGGCAAGAGACTGTTGCGTAGCCTGTCAGCATGCATCGGTGTTGTGTTGTATGTGCCGCAGTGGGCAGGTTGTGTATCGTTTTTGTGTCTAGTCCAAGTATATGTGATTGTTTATCATGACGTCATTGTGACAGTGAACTCTGACCTTCCCTCCTGTCTCTCCATCGATGTGTGTGTTTCCCTGTTTGAGGTTGCATAATGATAAAAGGCCAGTGGCCATTAAAGAACTACACCAGTGTCGTCATTTAAGAGATTTTCAAAGGATTCCACTGAATATTGATTTTTGTGTTAATAACTTCATCCAGTGACATCTGGATAAATACCTTTGCATTTCAAACATGCAGAAGAACCACAAACTCTGGACATTCTTGCACAAGATCTGGGCCTTACATATTGGGCCTTGTACACTAACTCACTAAATATGTGTGATTGGAGAAGAAATTAGTTGAAAGTTGGGGTGAATAGAATTCCACAAAATACCAGTGTTTATTCCAGTCACCAGCCACACTCTGCCGTTAAATCATATTTACAAAACCTGTGGAGAAGAACAGGCCCACTGACCACTGGGGTCATCTTACAGGAGATTCAGACCAATGAATTGTACCCTGCACTGGAGCCTCTGAAATAGACATGGAATGGAAATGAGCTGGGCTGTGCTGAGAAGGTCATGCTGAAGGTCATGCTATGATCGGTCAGGATCAATAGCAAATGTCAGTCAGCTGTGATATTCCATATATTTAAAATAAAGCTACCAAAAAAAGGTGACTTCCATTATTGAAATATATTAATAGAAGACTTCCTAAACCAGGAGAGTCAGGAGTGTTTGGCCACGAAAACAAAATGGAATCCAATGATCCCCTTGTCCTCATGTGGCACAGATTGATGATTTCTGACGAGCTCTTTGATTCTGCACGCAGATGAGAGGCAGAGAGGCAGTCATTTCTGTCGGCGCGGTGGTTTGCCGATCCTCGGCAGCCGTATCAGCAGTGCCTGCCCTGCAATCCCTCTGTGCGCAGGCTGGCTATTTTAACAGCTTCCACTGCAAACCCACAATCACTCACTGACCGGCCGCTCTGATGCCCCCACGATCATTACGTGGATATTGATAGTCCGCAGTAATAATTATGTAGAGTATATATATTATATTGCACCACATGTGGTCATCTCAGTCAGGGAAACACTAAACAAGTAATCGTGGTTGTAATGATACCCTCTCTCCTCCCCTCCCTCTTCTCCTTAGAGATCCAAGCACACATGCTACTAGTGGACTCATGGTTTTGTATGGGTCTTTCTAGTTTTTGCCTGAACATGTCAAAGGATGAAACATTGTTAGGTTAACATAACATGAGTTTGACATACCGGCCCCTATTCTCACCCAGTACAACAAGTTAAGACCATCAACCAAATGGTGGCTCTGTGACAAAAAAAAAAAATCATGGTTGCAAAATTTAATTTGGAAAATCATGTTGGTTAGAACTCTTCTGATTCAGATTTGTTTTCCACATATCTGACACACATGTAATATTGAGTAAAACACATTATATACATTGTGTAAATCAGATATAGACTGCCTTCAAATGTGATTCTGAATTCTGATACAGCTCCTAAAATCCAGATCCTTTCCACTCTATAGCATCTTCTCTGAGTTAAGACTAGGGGCCTGATTTACTAACAGGATTGCGCCCATTTCTGGCGTAAAATAGCGGTCGTAAACATAAAACGGTATTTACTAAGGGGGCGCATTTGAGTAGAGTCGCATATTAACGCTTTGAGGGTGTGTACCTGCCAACAGGTGGGATGGCACGGAGACCTGGGTGGTAACGTAGGCGTGAAGCGCACTTTAATGGGAGGAGTGCGCCTAATGATGTATTGCATGGAATTTACTAAACTGCCTGGCGAGCGCACGTCTCCGATTTGCGCGTAAATTCTCCGCCTCATAAAAGCACGTCTTAACCAGGAAGCGCATTTCCATTGAGTCTGAAAACGTTGATATGGCAGCAGTGATAATAGCAAGGCGAAGAAAGAAGACAGAGACAGCGCACAGAAATATTTTTTTCAATTCGTATAACACATTTTCAGTTAAATGAACCACAAATCATAAGACGGCACAGGTTAACCAGCCACACAATACTTCAATTACTGAACCAGATCAGAGACGACATCTAACCCTCCAAACGGAGATCACATTCCATTCAATCAGTTGGTAAACTCTGGACAACATTGCAAATATTGGCATCGGATCATTTCAAACAGTTATAGCATCAGCAGTTGGTATATCTCAGCCTTCACTCAGCCAAATATTCACACAGGTACTCGACGCATTGCTAAGGCACACTGGTCAATACATTTCCCCACTGCCACAGCTGAAATTAGAGACATCAAACAGGACTTTTTTTGAAATCGTAAACTTTCCGAACGTAATATGAACCATTGATTGCACCCACGTCCATATACAGTATATTGTAGTGAACCCATGTCCCTTGTAGAAATTATTAATCTAGCCATGTACACATCTATATTGTTATAATAGACAGTTTATGCATTAATGCCACCAATAGCATATTCTTTATAATCGTGTTCTTTTAAACATCACGCTGTAGGTGATGGCGGGCAGAACAACAATATAGCAGCGCACACATTGATCAGGTTCAGTGATTGAGCGAACGTGAACCAATATATCTATCTCCACTTCGCTGAAGCTTCATTTTCTCTTCCTAAATAAATACCACGGAAAATGCGCAAAAACACCATGCGTTAATGTGCGAACGCAGTTTAAGCAGCGGTCGCGATGTTAGTAAATCAGGCCCTATATAGGGCGGAGTAAACACAGTTTGCCCAGCGCATATCTGGTTTGATAAATACCACGGAACATGCGCAAAAACACAGTGTGTTAATGTGCGAACGCAGATTAAGCAGCGGTCGCATGTTAGTAAATCAGGCCCCAGGAGTCAAGCCATAGCCCACTGTTATGCACAAATGAGATCAGGGTTCGAGCCGTCTTGCTACTGCAATATCTGCAATACAAAAACGTACACAATATAACCAGGGTTGGGGAGTACCTAGTTACATGTAACAGAGTTATGTATTTAAATAAGAAAATAAATTAATACATTGATAAAGTCAACTGAGAAATAATAGGTTATTAAATTATAGTTACTAATCAAATTTTTTGTGATTAAAGTGGTTACATCCGAATATTCTTTTCGGTAAAAAAAACTTGTTGACTATAACATTAATTATGTTGCCTTGCCTATTTCTGCTATCTAGACAGGCTCCATTCATTTGGCAATATGAATTCAAATTTTGAGTGTTGTTCTTGATTGGTTCTCCTGAAAAAATATTATTGCATGTAATAATTTACTTTGGTGAAGTAATGAGAACAGTTACATTACTTATTACATTTTTAACAGAGTAAGTAGTTATCTGTAACCTATTATTTTAATAGGCATAATGTTTGATAAGCAGATGATATGCATGCAAAATGGGTGTGTAATGTAAAGTGAAGTGTCCGTTACACCTCGTCTAACTAACGTAGCTCATGTTTACTGTCGCTTATCATGAACTGTTGCTCAGCATGGTGAGGATTCTTATTAATGTATGGGAAGGTGGTGCTCTCTATTTATGTATAGGAAGGTGGTGCTCTCTATTAATGTATGGGAAGGAGGTGGTCTCTATTAATGTATGGGAAGGAGGTGGTCTCTATTAATGTATGGGAAGGAGGTGGTCTCTATTAATGTATGGGAAGGAGGTGGTCTCTATTAATGTATGGGAAGGAGGTGCTCTCTATTAATGTATGGGAAGGAGGTGCTCTCTATTAATGTATGGGAAGGAGGTGGTCTCTATTAATGTATGGGAAGGAGGTGGTCTCTATTAATGTATGGGAAGGTGGTGCTCTCTATTAATGTATAGGAAGGTGGTGCTCTCTATTAATGTATGGGAAGGTGGTGCTCTCTATTAATGTATGGAAACTTGTTTTCATATCAATGTACAATTATATATGTATCCTTGTAGCATATTTTTATCCCTGCACTTCTTGCACTCTCCACTTCTTCTTTGCACTATTGTAACAATTCACAGCTGTATATACTTCTCAAACTTTAATAGACCATTGCACTGTTTGTTTTTGTATTGTATTGTGTTTGTTTGTATTGTGTTGTAATGTATATTATGTGTAAGCACATTGAGAGTCAGTTCACCCGGTCAAATTCCTTGTTTGTTCAAACTTACTTGGCCAATAAAATCTGATTCTGATTCTGAATTCTGAGGTACTGAGAGAAGCCTGCAGATACTAAATGTTTCTCACGTATGTATTCCTCCTGAGCATATACAGGGAAATACAGAACTGTGTACTTAATTATCCACTAAGGGAGACCGCTGAAACACTGTAAGGCATTTGTTATTGATCAGAGGAACCAAAGAGATGAGAATGAGATTCACATGGTAGTTTAACATCTTCTGGTGGATACCAAAACCACAATTAACCCTTTGACAGCTGATGCAGCCTTTACACAGGTTGAAGACCAAATGATAGTTCACCACCTGTCCTCAAATGCAATGCAGTTATTATTAAAAATGTATTCTTCCTTTCCAAAGACAACATAAACAATAATAGCACAACCATGATTCAGCACAGCTGAAATGACAATTTACCCATCTCAGAAACAGAAAATTGTAAATTATCTGAGGATCACATTCATCATGAAAATATATTGTACAAGGTCATCAGCCAGAATTGCAATATACAGTTATCGTACTGCACAACTTATAAATAGCAAAAATAAGAACTTTTTTCAACAGAACCACAAATTATTTAACAAAAAGGATCAAATGACAAACCACAAATTCCTGTGTGAGGATGGGTAAACTACTGTTGATGTGCTAAGGTGTGATGCGCATTAGCAGTGAGACTCTCAGTTAAAACATGGGATTTCTAAACGCTGTACTAAGGACCCACTGCAGGGTTAAGTTCATGTGAGCCTTCAGGCTTTGGCAATACCACTACACACCTTTACCCCTCACCCTAGTGAGGTGAGCGAAAAGTGTAGCAGAGAGAAAGAGGGAGGGAAAGAGAGAGAGAGAGGGAGAGGGAGGGAGGGAGAGAGGAGGAGGAGGGGGGGGGGGGGGTGGGGTGGCTGTGCAAATCTGTGTAGGAGAGGCTAAGAAAAACATTCCGGCCTGGCAGCTCCACTGCAGTTGTGGAGGAGGGGAGAACAAGAGAGAGAGAGGGCTGGGGGTGGGTGAGGTATCTCAGGGAGAGCATGGTTAGATCACATTCCTCTCCCTGTCTTCTCATGCATTGGGTTTTAGGGCCTGGCAGGGACACAGAGGGGTGTGTATTTGTGTGTGTGTGCGAGCGAGAGGAGAGGGGAGGGGAGGGGAGGGGAGGGGGCAGCTGGTGTGAACCAGTCCGACCGCTTCAGGGGTGTGTATCTCTGGCACCGCCTCTCTCTGGGAACCGCTGGCCCTCTGAGCCTTGCCATCCCTCTCCCTCCGACTCGTTCTCGTTCTCACTCTCGATCACTCATGGTTTCTGTCTTGTTTCTTTGTGTTTTATATCTGACCATATTTGCTTTGAGCTCAGGAGATTCCTGTCCCAACATGATCTAGATGATGATGACGCCTTGACATGGGTTTAAAAAAATAAAATGAACTGTCCCTTCCTATCCTTGATTTGTTTATTGCCACGACATGCCAGTTCTGTAGAGTGAACTTGTTCATCATTTAGGTCCTTCTGAGGCCCAATGATTACAGCTGAATTTCATCACTCTTCCTCAGAGTGTCACTCTTCCTTTTTGGCCTCTAATGACACTGGCATTTTTTTCTAAGTCAGCTGCCAGGACTCCTGGCAATGAACGATGTCCTCTGGCGATTGGTAATGTTACAGTTGTAGCTATTAGTCCTAACTAAATGTACTTCATCTGCTCTAGCTGCACCATTTCTCTTCCTTCTATGGCTGAAGCTACCAGCCATCCAGTTCTCTTCCTGCTTCTGGTTTCACTGCCACTTGCACTTGTTGTTTCAACCATTCGTCCACTAGTTTTCATTATTCTCTCTCACCTTCAAAAAGATCACAGGTTGTATGACGGTATATGAAAATACAGATGCTAATCTCCCCTTTGCCCTGTGTAGGATTGGGCTGTATTAATCAATTCAATTGTATTTATATAGCATCAAAACAATACAATTGTCTCAAGGTGCTTTGCTGACACAGCCATGGAATCCCCCTTATTTGTAAGTGTTAAGGTGGAACACCACATTAGGTACTCTTAGGTACTCCATGCTTAATGCTGTTATGCCACCTGTTTGGGAATAAAATATGTGGCAAGACAATATGGCCAACAACATCTTTACCACAACCAACATCCCTCCCTGGGATGACAATTCTCTGACCTTGGGAGTGGTGTATGTATGACATAGGACTGGTGTGAAGGGGGGAGCAGTGGGAGAGAGGACAGGAGCAGAGCAGCTGTAGGCCTGCGTCTCATCTGGGTGGGGGGTGTTTTTGTAAGGGAGTGGCTCTGCCCGAGTGCATCCTGAATGTGACACATGAGGTCGACCCTGCTCTTGAAAGACGGACGGACGCTGCTGACTGCTGACTGCAATTTACTGTGAAGTTGAGCATAGCTGCCCGCCACAGGAATAAATGTGTCATCCATGACATTTACGTTGCACGTAACACATCTCTCAGTCAAGCCAGGTGTCAAATGTGAAGTGTATATTTATACTTTATGTGCGCTTTCTTTGTATATGTAGGTCTGCAGTGGTGACATGCTCTTAGTTTTTTCAGATTCTGATTTTAAATGTGCACAATTGTGCATATTTTATGGTACATTTACTGTATAGTTTCCTTTAATGTTGAGATACAGGTGAGGTTAAGTACAGCTTAAGCAACCAACTGAGACAATTACCGATTACCAGCAAAAACTATGTGGCAAACAACCTGCACGCAACAGGATGAAAGTGCCAACCAGTGTGTGTTTTTTGGCTGGGGGTGGGGGGGGTGAGTGTGTGGGTGGAAATGGTAGTTTCTGTCCTGTCAGCCAAAAAAACAGAGGTTATCATTTTCTGTGCTGTTCACCACAGGTTTGAGACTTTGTAAAAGGGAAAAGAAAAAGAGAGATAGAAGACAAGAGAAGAGAAAAAGAGAGATAGAAGACAAGAGAAGAGAAAAAGAGAGATAGAAAGGCAAATGAGCTTGAAATGTGTCATTCAACAGATTCAACTCACTGAGTATGTTTCTGAGGGCCTGTTTCTCAGAAGATATCTTGAACCTTTTTTAAACTACAGATTGGGCATGCAAAATAAGGTCATATATCTACCTATCCATATCACAATAGATTTGCACTTTGCAAATTAGTCAACCCAACGCAGAAAGGCAATAATGACAGCTACATTTGAAAAAAAATGGTGCTGCAAATCACTATCAGGGGTCCAACCATTTGTTGAGCAAATAGGATTAAAACACACAATGATTTTTAACATCTGAAATGATTACAATGGTGTGTTGATAGAGTTAGTGAAAGGATCCATGAAATAGATTATTTTTTTCAACTGCATTTCCACCCCCTCATGGATTCAAAACTGTGAATAAGCCTTTACACAATGCAATCACCAAAGAATAACTCATTTATAATCAGCGATGAATAAAGTCGCATGAAGAATATCAGATTAAGCATACATGGGAGAAAGCAGCAGGAGTTGTTTGCTGTTACTCAGTGCATTGAAGGAAGTTGTGAGGTGATTATCTTTATGGTGCACACACCTGTTATTCAAGTGGGTTGCTCACTAAGCAAAGAACACCCCACACCCTTTCTTGGTGCCTTTTAATTGCCCCAGTGAGGCTGATAGGGCCCTTCCCAAATTTGAGCCTCCTGGCTTTGCTGCTGGAGACACACAATAGGCAGTCAGAACAATAATTAATCAAAATGAGGTTGGCTACCACTTCAAGTAAATCGTGTCAGATCATTTGAGGTCATCCTTCACATTTTAAATGAACATCTTAAATTGAATCATGGTAGCTGTAGATGTAGCTAGCAGATATAGTCAAAATCAGGCCTAATATTTAGAAGTTATAAAAAATAAATTAGCTTAACTAATTGAATAATCTATTGGCTAACTTCACAAGCCTACTTGCTTTCTGTATTATCATGACTATGCTATTCTATGCTATTAAGAAAGACGTCTTTGTTCACATACAGACATCGTGCTCTGTTATGTAAGAGCTAAAAGGGAAGACATTTAACTGAAGACCATATATTTTGGCTCTTTGTTAGTCTCCTGAAATGTGATTGACTTGCATTGAACAGAAATATACAGTTTCAAACTGTAGACCTGAAAGAGCAAGGTGCACCCCATGCATATTTAATTGACTGCACAATGATAAGATCAAGGCAAGTTATCAAGGTAAACGTATTCAATTCATGCACAGTAGTAATTGAAAGTGCTTTACAAATGAGCAGATACAAGAACATAGGAAAAGGTAAAGTTTGTTAAAATCGTTAGAAGAACATAGAAAAATAATTAAAAAGGAAACTAAATAAATTAAATGTAGAGTGTATTTGATCAGCTGACAAAGAGCATCTGAGAACAGTTGGGTCTTCAGTCTAGATTTGAAACTGGCTACAGTTGGAGAACCTATGATGTCATCAGGAAGTTGGTTCCAGAGCTGAGCAGCATAGCAGCTAAAGGCTGCTTTACCATGTTTGACAGTAGGTATTACCAACAGATTTCTCTCCAGTGATCTGAGAGGTCTAACAGGTGTGTACCACTGAAAAATATCTGAGAGGTGATTTGGTCTTGTCCCAATAATAATAATTAATAAGTAATTATAAGTCATTCATAAACAAGATTTGTCAAGATGAGAAGCTATCCTAAATCTCTCCTCATTTTTCCCCAAATTAGATTATTTCAGTTTTGTCCAAATTTTGTTTTAGGGGATTATAGTCATTAGATGGGATGGCTTAATACATGTGGGTATCATCTGCATAGCTTTGATAGGAAATAATATGGTCTTCAATGATTTGTCTAAGTGGGATCATATAAAGGTTGAATAATAAAGGCCCCAAGATCGACCCCTGGGGGACACCACAGGTCAAGGATGACAGTGTTGAGGTATAGTTTCCAATGACAACAAGAAGCTCCTGTCTTGATCTGAATATGAGATGTGCATAGCTGCTTTTACATGACTGCATAGCTCCTGTCTTGATCTGAATATGAGATGTGCATAGCTGCCTTTACATGACTGCATAGCTTCAGCTCTGATTTTCACATGTAGCCCCCAGGTGGGCGGAGGGAAAAATGGCGTCTAATTATATCCGCGTTAGCGCACCCTGTATTATGTGACCTGTCACGTTTATGGACCATGGAAATGCTTATGTGTGATGTTTATTCTACTTGACAGTTATTAAACATGCTACTTTCAGCAGATGATGCAGAATTTGTAACGATTGTTTACGCCATAACCTCTTGATAACTTTACCTGAAAATCCAACCCTGATGTTTTCAATGTCTGTGTTGCAATATATTATGATCAACAATATCAAAGGTTGCACTAAGGTCCAATAACACTAGGACTGCTGGACTCTCAGTCACACATTTAAAGTATATGATTTTGCCAACAGCTGTAGGTTGCCGCAGACAACAATGTAGGTTGTAGTCTTGAATAGACTCAAAGCCTAGAGAGTACATTTTACGATGAAATACAGTTTGTGTGTGTGTGTGTGTTTGCATGTCTGTGTTAATTTAGTGGACAGGACATAACAAATGAAGTGTCTCCCTCCGGTGCTCTCCCAGCACCTCCTTGTGTTGCCCCATCCCCTGAAATAGGAGCAGGTTAGCAGGCAGGAGTGCTGGGCGTGCTCCTCCTCTCCCCACCCAAGTAACAGCACAGGTGGATGTTTAGGGATCGCTGCCAAATACTTTTGGTTAAGAGGGAGGGGTGTTGGTAGGTGGGTGTGCACATTTGTTTTGTTTCTCTCTCTCTCTCTCTCTCTCTCTCTCTCTCTTTCTCTCTGTAACCATATAGTGGTAGGGTTAATTTTCCAATCCCGAATCAGAGACACACCTTCTGTGCAAAATTGAGCTGCTCTCCCACCCCCTCTCCTTCTCTCTTTCTCTTTCTCTCTCTTTCTCTCTCTCTCTCCCTCTTTCGCTGTCTCTCAGTCATTTCTCTCACTTTCGTTGTGTGTCTGACAGAGGATAACACCCTGCTTCCTGACAGGGACTGAGACCGAGAAGAGCAACAACTCAGAGAGCAGCACAGAAAGGTCAGCAACATCTCCCTCTCTCTCTTTCTCTCTCTCTCTCTCTTTCTCTTTTTCTCCCTCTCTCTCTCATACTCTCTTTTTCCACATCCCTCGAAGTACATTGTGTTACAGGTTACCTTTGGAAAGCTATACAAAATGTGTCACGCTTCTTCGTGGGCAGTTCACTTTTCGCTTTTAGTCATTTGGGCTCATACTATCTGCTGCCTGGGTTTACCCCACACCTGCTACTGTGAGCCTTACGAGCTATAGCCCTAAGTCCTCAGTGATGTCCTCTCTCTACCTCTGTTTATCTGATTTATTCTCACAGGATGACAGCTGACAAATTTGTTTAGGCCAGTGAAGTTGTGTTTGCAGTCTTTTTAAGATGCTTCCTCGATTCAAGTTTGCAGTTGTAACTACATTATTAATTGTTGTGATGATATCTCATAATCACATTTCATTATTACCATTTCACACCTTGGTGTGTGAGTGTGTGTGTGTGTGTGTGTGTGTGTGTGTGTGTGTGTGTGTGTGTGTGTGTGTGTGTGTGTGTGTGTGTGTGTGTGTGTGTGTGTGTGTGTGTGTGTGTGTGTGTGTGTGTGTGTGTGTGTGTGTGTGTGTGTGTGTGTGTGTGTGCGTGTGTGTCTGTGTGTCTGTGTACTCAATGAGAAATTAAATACAATATTGTCTACACAATTACTTAGAAATTGCAAAGAAGATATACCACTATTTAACTGTATTATTGTTTCAATGATAACATGATTCATGTTGTTTGAATTGAGAATGCACTTATTTGTGGGATTGAGTACAATTCATGTTAGTAGGGTCCTTAAAGCACCCTTCAGGACATTTTCTTTCCCCAGAGGCAGTAAAAGGTTCAGAACATCAGAATGATTGAAATCACAAACAAGTCAAGTTCTGTTGGTACAGCACACTTTACGCAATTCCACAATCGTTTATGATAACTTTTTTGTCCCATAGCATCCCTTCAGATAGATTACTGAAACACATGACAAGAGAAATGTTAGCTGGTGACAACCGCATGCAGTGTGTCAGTGTGCACATCTAAATCTATGTGCAATGCTCAGACCTGGATCCTCCTGTCAGACAAAGCACTAGGACTATGTAGTAGCCTGCATTATACTCCGATGTCCATTATACCAATTTAAAGATGCAAAGAAGTTTCCTCAATGTGCAGCAACACCTCATACAGAGGGACTGGAGTAAAGAGTACAAGGCACTTGCCTGTCGTGGAGAGGCAGATAGTTTGGATCAGGTGGGAAAGCAGATGATTGGACGGATTTCATTATTCATCCATTTTATCGTGGCCAGGTCCCGTCCCCCGTGGCCCATGGTCGTCCAGTTATTTCTTTTCACACCAAATGAAAATAGATTAATTTCAGATCACACTCCTGTGTTTGCATTACAGGTAAACCATTCGGCAATTACTCAACTGGTAGATAGTAACGAGATTACGTGAAGCTGCCACCGTGAAAAGCTAACAGTTCAGGAGAGAGTAGGAAGTGAACTCAGACCGAGGTTAAAGAGTGTGAAAGAAATGAAAGAAAAAATAGCTGGTGATGGGGATGGAAAAAACTGTGAAAATTAGAGAAAGGGTGAGGGTGATATAAAAGGTAGAGGGAGGGAGAGAGAGAGAGAGAGAGAGAAAGAGAAAAAAAGGAGGATGGAGAAACAGAGGGGTTACACAGGGATAAGCTCCACACCTTTGTCTTCTCAGTCACCAGGACTGAAGGTTTATCAAGGTTCTGAACCTGATCCGAGAGGTGCTTTTGTTACAGCGGGGATACTTTTACATTGGCGTGTTCACAAACATTGCAGGAGTAGCCTCCTATTTGCTCACTCTAGAAGCGGTGTGTGGGAACGCAACAGGCAGCACAAAGCCTGGGCCATATCAGCCGTCTAACGCCAGCACTGCCTCTACCCCCCACCCCTGCTGTCTTTATATATTCGAGCCAGGACCAGACACCTTACAATACAAGTAGGAAGACTGTACAGCCAAAATGCACAGGAAAGTTCATGTACACAAACATATTATGGAGACTGTATAAAGTGGATATATAAAAATATCACTTCATATTTTATTTCCACGTCATTACCCTCCCTCTCAGGACAAGATACATTACTTTTCCGTTTCAACACTATAATCTGTAATCCTGCTGTAGAGGTTGCTGTTAGAAGGCATATGAATCAGAACAAATATATTACCTTTAAAAAAGAGGCATGGGAAAAGGTCAATTAAGAGCTGCTTGGATTCATGGGAACTCATGGGATTGTGAAAGTGAAGGACTGCTTCTGTTCTTTTATCAGCGTGGTCCGTGCAAGGAGAGGTGAAAGGTCACAAACGCCCTTGAAGCTTTCCCATCTGCAAGACTTCTGAGAAGATTCTGCTTGCTCTCATTACATTAGACTGATCAGTGGAGTTGTTGCAGGGTACTTTTCAAGGTGGTTTTGGAGGTTTATTGTAGCATTGCGACTATGGTGCAGGATCCGGAGGAGATTTAAACTGAGCATCTTCCTTAGCTTCAAGTTCACACTCATCTGGCCTTGAAAGACTGACAAAGAAGTCAGCAATCTACATACCAAGGGTAGACTGACACAATCCAAAGATTTCTAATAGACTGACAGAGTACAAGAGACACAACCATGCTAGAATAGAATAGAGTCGATATTGATTGTGTGGTACAAATGCGTTGGTGGCTCAGAATCGGATCTGATGTATAAGTGTATGTGTGTATGTGTGCGTGTGTGTGTGTGTGTGTGTGTGTGTGTGTGTGTGTGTGTGTGTGTGTGTGTGTGTGTGTGTGTGTGTTGGAGAGAGAGAGTGAGTGAGAAAGAGAGAGAGTGAAAGAGAGAGAGAGAGAGAGTGAAAGAGAGAGTAAGAGAAAGGGATAGAGAGAGAGAGAGAGAGATAGCAAGCGAGCATGTATGTGTGTGCACGCACGCGCTCGTGAGTGAGTGAGTCCATGAGTGTGTGAGTAAGCGCTGGAGTGCACAGATGAATAGGGGGTGGGAGGAGGCTCGAGGAGGGTGCCGTGGGTGGGTGCAGGGCCAGCTCCCTGCCAAAAAAGCAAGTTTGGGGGATTTGTGTACTCTGCCTTACTCACGATCCGCCCTTCTCAAACCGACAGGCACGCACGCAATCCCTCTCTTACACACCCTGAGGTCAATCACCTCCCCTCTCTCTCTCTCTCTCTCTCTCTCTCTCTCTCTCTCTCTCGCTCTCCCCCTCTCTCTCTTCCTCTCTCCCATAACTAATCTGGAAACTGAGTGGAATTTGCTAGGGTTCACAAAGTCACCTGGGCTTGTCATCCTTTACTTGTCCTTAGTTCACCCAGCCTCTTGATCCAGGAAGCACAGAGAAGAGGAGTGATAGAGGTGTGACCTTCACCTGACATCACTGCAGCTGTGAGACTCACTAACAAAGTGTCATGATGCAATCAATGCCTTACTTCTTCTCTAGAACCACTGCAGTTATGCTCGACATTTGTTAGTAATAGTGATCTAGACAGACGTATGAATATGCACAACACCAAGACAGAGACCCATATCTGAATTTCTCCCATCCATTGGTTAAGTGCTTTCATGTTTAAGTTAGCAGGATGACACAGAAAAGATCATGTTCCGTTTTTCAAACTTGGCCCCTCAAAATCAACATTTCCAAAAACATCAAACAAAAGCTCAGATTTGGTTACTTTCCCTGAAGGCCCCCCCATGTTCTTTCTCAAGCAGATCTTGGTGATGATAAATTCACCTCAGCGTTAGCATGAGCATGATCGTTTCCTTTCACAGCCCAGAATGCTTCCACACATACCGTCAGTACTTTAGCTACATTTATGCCATCTACATTAATGCTGAAGATTTGTAAAGCGTTATGGGGATTTGTACATTTCCGTCAAAAGATTAGTAAAACTAGCTTTTTTTTTTGTTCGTTTTAGCCATTAATGCTGTGTCAATGCATATTAACAAAATAAAGACTTTAACAGGATTTAGATTCATCACCCAGTAATAACAATATATGAATACAAACTTAAACAGGATTTAGATTCATCACCCAGCGCAGTTCATACTTCATACACCTCAGATGTGGGCACATGGTCTACTGTTGTGTAGGTGTTTCCTGTGTGGCCAATACCGATCAGAAATAGTCTTTGTAACCACTGGCAACCCCCTGACTTTCCTTTCCTCTCCTTCCACCCTCTCCACGTGCAAAGCAAGATGGGTAAATGACAATAAGACACGAGCAGTCACGTTTCGCCGCCTCTCAGGTTATCACAAACAAATGAAATACAATACATAGTTGGGAACACTTCAAACCCCACATATGCATACATACATGCTCACACACAAAAGAACCACACACATTATGGCACAAATCCTTTGTTTTGAATTTTTCTCTGAAAGATTTCAGTGCTGAAAAGTGGGTCCACCCACCATTAAGAGGAGAGGAGAGGAGAGGAGAGGAGAGGAGAAGAGGGGTGGGCTGCATTTGGAGATGAGTGTGTGGGCTATCACTCTCTCAAACAGGGACTGCATTGATCTGCCCACCCACCTAACCACACTCACTTTTAGTGCAACAGTATACCTCCTGTCAGTGACCTATCACAGCCAAAGCACCATCAAGATTAGACACTAATGCACAAATTACCATACTTTGGACCAACAGAACCCAAATCACAACCAAACTCAAGATATCTCTGGTGTGAACAAAATATAGTAAATACTTTGTCTGTGTGTGTCTGTGTGTGCGTGTGCGTGTGTGTGTGTGTGTGTATGTGTGTGTTCGTGTGTGTGTGTGTGTGTGTGTGTGTGTGTGTGTGTGTGTGTGTGTGTGTGTGTGTGTGTGTGTGTGTGTGTGTGTGTGTGTGTGTGTGTGTGTGTGTGTGTGTGTGTGTGTGTGTGTGTGTGTGTGTGTGTGTGTGTGTGTGTGTGTGTGTGTGTGCATGTGTGTGTCTGCATGTGCAGTGTGTGTAGTCCTGCTATGACAGACGTCTGTCTCCCCTGCCCTGCAGCTTGGCTGGTTTTAATTAGGAGGTGGCAGATCGCTGGAGGGCAGACAGAGGCTAGCCTCCCCCTCATTATCACCACTGGGAGCAGGAGCTGTCCTTGCTCACCCCAGCCCCTAACACACACACACACACACACACACACACACACACACACACACACACAGAGACACACACACACACACACACACACACACACACACACACACACACACACAAACACACACACACACACACACACACACACACACACACACACACGGACACACACGCACACTCACACTCACAGGGACACCTCTTTCTTGCTTTCCTGTACACTCACACACATACACACACTCTTTCACACATATGTTCATACAGTGTTCTTAAAAACATTAGGATCACGCATGTACACTACATAGATACAGTACAATCACTAATACAGTGTTCTTCTCATTGCCAACAAGAAAAGATGCAAACCTAACCTAGATTACAGTGTGAACTGTTCAAATCCATTTCAACTTCACTCAGAGTGGTGCTTTTGGGTGTTATGTGCCCCTAGGCGAACATACCCCACCTCCCACATACACACACACACAAACACACAGACTTCCCCAAAAATGTTCAGTACAACATGAATCTAGTGTATCTTTGGCTTTTTGTTGCTTCTCCATCTTCCCACCTTTTTTTGCTCCAGAGGCTTGACCTTTCTTCATCTTTCACATTTAGCATGAATGTGTGTATGTGTGTGTGTGTGTGTGTGTGTGTGTGTGTGTGTGTGTTTGTGTGTGTGTGTGTGTGTGTGTGTGTGTGTGTGTGTGTGTGTGTGTGTGTGTATGTGTGTGTGTTTGTTTTTGTGTGTGTGTGTGTGTGTGTGTGTGTGTGTGTGTGTGTCTGTCTGTCTTTGTGTGTGTGTGTGTGTGTGTGTGTGTGTGTGTGTGTGTGTGTGTGTGTGTGTGTGTGTGTGTGTGTGTGTGTGTGTGTGTGTGTGCGTACGTGCGTGTGTGCGTGTGTGTCTGTGTCTGTGTCTGTGTCTGTGTCTGTGTGCGTGCGTGCGTGCGTTCGTGCCTGCGTGCGTGCGTGCATGGGTGTGTGTGTGTGTGTACCTTCGCTCATTCATTCCATATTGTGTGTCATCATTTACATGCATTATTGACCATCATGTCAGTGAGTCAGGAAGAGTATCTTGCTGTTGCCATTGTTATATCACTTCTTTGGGCAAACTATGGGGCTTCTATGTCTGCAGCAGACATATGTTTGCATGCCATTGTGTGTGTGTGTGTGTGTGTGTATGTTGTCACGTCATTGTGAAACGTCAAATGTATGGAGAGTATGAGAAGCAAAGTCCCCCACCCTTCGGCAGCAACAGGACACACACCCAGAGAGCCGTTTTTTGCCAAACATGTTCGATATACGCAATAATTCTATTTGTGTGTGTGTATGTTGAATATGTTGTATAGTAGCTCCCCCTTCTACCCACACAGACACATATGGGTTGAAGGGGGAGCTAATATACAACATATTCAATGGCCCCCATCACACAGGCTCTCAACCCAGTGAGCTGACAAAGGGGATGATCAGCTGCCAACAAGCAGTGCAGCAAGCACCCGGGCTGTCTCAGAGCAGCACAGCTGTACAGTGGGCCTTTGCACGGCACCACCACCCAACCATACCCCCCCACCCCACTGCCCCCCCCCCCCTCAGGTGCATCTGCCTCCCCCAGGCTACCGCCCCGTTTCAGATGAGTCTGTTTAACACCAACACAGACTAAACAATGCAGCCGGAGACAGAAAAGAGGACTAGATTTGTCAGCAAAAAAGAAGACAGTGAACCTCCTCAACACTACTTTGTGAGGTGCAAAAAAATGAACTTGCAGCAGATTTTTCTGTGGCTTGAGTTGTGTGCGTGTTGTCCTTGGAGGAGGTCTGGGAGGGAGCTGAGGGTCTGTCCAGAGTTAGTGGATCTGTGGGGGTGCCTCGCTCTTTCTCACAATCCTCTGCCCTCCCTCAGAGCGGCTCCCACACAAACACCCGCGCAGCCCCCTCCTTCCCAGACAAGGCCGATGAGGTGAGCGAGCCAGGCATGAAGAGAGAGGCCATCGAGGCCAAAGAGAAGCACAGTCCTATGGCAGTCCACAATCATCATTGGCAGTTACCTATTGAAAGTGACTACAGTGTCTGTCTCACTAAGACTTATTCAGACAGACTTTTGCAGAATGTTATTAAGCTCCAAGATGACCTTATTCTAGTCTTAGAGGCGTGCGGTGGTGCCAAGCAATCAAAGACATCAGATGTTTTTGCCAAAAAAAGTGGCCCTTTTCTGAAAGAATTAGACAGGGGTATAAGGTTAGGGTCTAGCCCATTAGAAAGGCTGGGGTTTTGGACTGTTTATGGCCTTCAGTCTGGCTGTGAGTGGCAACCAGACACCCACTGCTAAGAGGAAGACTGTCTCTGGCTCGTTTGCCATTTCATTTTCAAAAAAGATGCTATAAAACTGTTTTGATGAACCACCCTTTTTTGGCTTTTGTCTTGCATCTCCCAGCTTTTTTCCCTCTCACTCGCATGCTGTCCTTCCTTTCTGCAGCGCCTCTCTTTTTAAGCTGCTTTTGCTCTGTGTCCGCAATCTCTCTATCGTTCTCATTTCACTCTCGCTCTTCCTTCTTTTTCTTGTCCTCTATCCACTTTCTTCTGTTTCTCCTTCAGTCGTTGTCTCTCTCTCTCTCTCTGACTCTCTCTGACTCTGTCTGTGCTGGGAGCTGTGGCTGCCCGCTATGACAGGAACGGCGGGTGAAAGCAAACAGGTACTGTGGAGCCAAACACTTACTCAGCCCCAGCTTCCTGGGTGCGAACAGACTGCAGCAGCTCTCAAAGAACCACACAAACGAGCAGAACGGACGCCAGACCCTCAGCAACTTACAGCCATATTCAGAACTGCTGAAATACATCAAGATGCCACATTTTAAAAAGCTTTGCCATAACAGAAAATTAAAAACAAAAACATTTTCCTTTGTGTTTTCCTCAAAAGTGCTCCTCACGTGTAATGCAATATTAAAAACAGGAGGGCTGATAACTGTTTGTTAGAGATTGGAAGTCCAGCACTTTCCCTACAATAATAACGAAAGGAGAGATACCTGTGAGGAGTTTCTATGACAACAGGCTGAACATTCTGATAACCAGTGTTCTGTGATGGTTGGTTGTCTGGCTGTCTGTCTAGCCTAGTAGTATTTAAAAAAGGAGCTCTGTTGATTTGCCAGATACATAACTGAGTGCTTTGAATCACCATCGTCAAAACAGTGTAACCACTAGGGAAAAGGCTGTGGTCTGAACTAGAAAGTCCCTGGGAGGCCTTGGGTGTAGATCAGCATAAGCACACTGCTTTCATTCTTAAAACTGCTTGGGTCATCCTTGGGTTTACAGACTGCAAAAATACTGTAATTAATGCCAGTGAGTAATCATTCAAGTAATCATTTCTTCTGAGAAAATGTATGTTAATATTTGTCTCTTGTTCCATGTTCCATTTCTCTTGCTGTGTACAATAGACCACATGGAACATAGAAAAACAAGAGCTACTGTACTTCATGACATGGTAGCGAGAAAGCAGGTCAGATGACAATGATGGTATGAATCTGTCCAAAATGACATAATTACTCTGTAAACCTGAACAGAGAACTCAGAACTTTTGATGTAACCGATTACATAAGAAAATTTGAGTACATATACTGTATATATATTTTTAAGTAAACTTAACTCAAAAATTATACATCGGCTATACTGATTTATTTTGTTATCATTTTCATAATTTTCTCTGAACTCATATTATTCCAAAATTGTACAGGATTTTGCCTCGTCAGATATTTTTGTTTCTCTGGGTCTTTCACAATCTATTTATTACGCCCTTACAAGTTTTTGAAAGGGTATCTTCCTTACGTTCCAAATTCTTGCACAAGCTCTTACTGTAGAGAGAACTGTCATTGGTCAACCGCCTTCCCAGTGTTGCCATTGCATTTACATTTACATCTGTGATTTAGCAGACACTTTTATCCAAAGCGATTTACAAGGAATTTTGCATTTATAGATCAGGAGCAGTTTAGGGGTTCACACTTATACACTTGGTAAGGAGGAGTGGGGAATCGAACTAGCAACCTTCCAACCTCTGGATTATTAAACGACTCCTCTACCTTAAGTCTGCTGTCTCCGTCTCTCATCAAAAGAGCTTTGCAATGGTGTTGTCAACGACGTTGCGGACGTCAGATACTAAAATAAATTGACGAATCAGGCTATGTTAACTCAAACAAATACATTCCAATACAATTAAAACGTCTTCACTTGCTACGAAAACGAATACATTTTAAGTTGGGGCAACTAAATACCAGGTTTTAAGTACTGAATACATAATGAGTTAGTAGAACTGTCTGGGTTTACAGTGTAGGCGTGCAGCACCTCTGATGTCATATAGGATATCCTGCCTTCGCTCCCAGCTCAGTCGTTAGAAAACCACTTTGTCACTCTCAACACATTTAGTGAGGGAATGCACAGATCAGAGACAGGGGGAACCGGAGAGAGAGAGAGAGAGAGAGAGAGAGAGAGAGAGAGAGAGAGAAAGAGCGAGAGAAGAAGTGACAGAAATACGGTCCAGAGTTGGGGACAATAATCTCTTGATCCACACAGTAGTTAAAGTTGTTTTGTGGTAACAAAAGCACAGTTTGAGGAAATATTACAGACAACACACCAAAATAATTTTCTGCAATGTGTTATTTGTGCATTTGTGCAATGTGTTATTGTTGAGCTAGGAGTTTAGCACTTCCATTCCTATGCTTGGTTATGTGTCTAACATGCTGCAACCCTTTATTCTCTTCTTTTTTACTCTTTCTTTCTTTCTTTCTTTCTTTCTTTCTCACTCATCGCCCGCACATGCCAGACAGGTCATTTCCCCCTTGAGAATGAATGAGTGGGATGAAAAGATCTCTTTCTATCTCTCTTTTTGTCATCACCTCACATTTTTGTAAATAGTCCATGAGTAAAGTCTTCCTCTTCCATCCATGGAACTGTGCCATGAGCTTTTACACTCGGAGTTGGTCTATCACTTTTAGAGCATGAAATGTTTATTTTGGTCTTTTACATGATAAATGTCTTCATATTTTAATTTTCAAGATACCATGGCAAAAAGAAAAAAATCCCCAGTAAGTCTTCATAGCTATACACCAGAAGTCGTATCAGCTATTAGTATTAACCATAAAGGCACAAGTTTTTTTTTTTAATTTATAAAAAATGGCATACTGATTCACTTGGTTCAGCAAACAACACTTATTCCACAGGTTGTGACTCTAGTGCATTAAGATGAAAGTTAACTGTTCCCACACTATAGCCCCCCTGAATCATTAATGTGGCAGTCTGTTGGAAAATGCTTCTATGGCGGGTTATCAGAAAGATAAAAGGGCAATGAATCAACAGGAAGTTGTGGTCGTCTTGATTCGAATGCACTGCCAAGTGTATGATAAAGATAGGAGCATGCACAGAGTGTTTGAATTCACTGACGAGTGTATGATCATGATCATGTACAGAGTGTTTGAATTCACTGACGAGTGTATGATAATGAGCATATACAGAGTGTTTGAATTCACTGATGAGTGTATGATAATGATCATATACAGAGTGTTTGAATTCACTGACGAGTGTATGATAATGAGCATATACAGAGTGTTTGAATTCACTGATGAGTGTATGATAATGATTGGAGCATGTACAGCGTGTTTGCATAGCTTGTGTTTCCTCTTGGAAGAATGTTTTTTTTTTTTACTTAATACAATATCATATAATAATCTGCATTGATTAAGAAAAAAATGCTCTCACTTAACCAATTAACTCAGACAAAAAGGTCTGATATAAACAAACAATAATAATGAAAATGGGAGTTATTTGTGTTTATATCAAAGGTTTCATACAAATATTGTCAAATGACTTATTTTGCTTGTCATTGCATTTTATATTATAGAACCTTTATTTTTTAGATGCCCCACTTTTTTTTATTGGACACAAAATAAATGTGTTGGGACCAGAACATGTTGCTATCATTGCGTGAAGCAGGTGTTTTTGGCATGCTGAGGTGGAATCAGAAAGGCAAATTATGATTGCGTTATAGTTTTATAACTTTAATTGCCTTGTGAGGTTGCAGAAATTACTATATTTCTGTGGTCCTAACAGTATACTACAAATAAAATACAACAGGAATACAATCAAACCAAAATGTGCACATTAATTAAAGCAACAAAAAAGAAACCACATGTTAAAAGTTATGAGCGTCCTCTCTCAACATCTTCCACCACAGAGGGTTGTTTATATATGCTTTATGACTGAAGTACTGTAACTTAATTAGAAACAAGAATATCGAGAGGATTATGATCTATCTATTTTACTCTTCTGGAAAATCTTGCTGAGACTGAAACATGTAAATGGCCTTTAGCCCTGTGCAGCTCCCAACTCTTTCTTCCTGATTCTCTTGTGCCATCAGATGCCAAAGCCATTGGAAGTACAGGGTGTTTGGAACTGCGCTTGCTTGCTTTCTCTCGGCTACCTCTCCCTGTTTCAGCCCCACTCCCTTCCAACTGAAAATCCACTCTAACAAAACTAAAAATTCATTTAGTCTGACCCAAATCAGAGGGTGTCTGAGCCACGGCCTTATTACACACTGTGCTTAACTTGTGTTGTGGAGGAGGATGGGGTATCATTATCTTTCAGCTACCCACCCTGCCATAAAAACTAGTGGTGCGACATCTCCACATCGCAGTAGTGCCGTTTAGCTCTGCTCCCTTCTCTCCCTTTTCTTTCTCCCTTCCTCTTGCTCTGTCTCTCTCTCTCTCTTACTCACTCTCTTTCTCTCCCTCCCCACTGCAAGTCAGACAAGCCAGCCTCCTCCCGGAGCGGTGAGGCTGCCTGCCTGCGAGTGCCGGGGCGAGCCGCTCAGACACTTGTCGTGTCTCCTGTGTGAGCCCCGTTTGGATATCCACCCATGCTCTGCTCTGGCTTCTGTGAATGAGTGGGGGAGCGTGACGACGGCGGCGAGCTGTGAATGGACACGCAGCTTTGTCTTAGTCTGAAGGAGGAGATGTGATGAGAGAGGACTGGGACTGAACCGCACTTCTTCTTAGTCAGAGGGATTTACACAAAAAGAAAAGAAAAAGGGAGAAACCTACCTGAAGAAAAGAGGAGGTGGGTGGAGATTCTGTCTAAATGGATTTTACCTGATGATAAAAAGGATACCATTGTATGTGTTTATGTATGTGTGATGTACAGTGTCAATGCGTGTGTCGGGTATGTATAATGTGTATGTTTATACGTGTATTTGTGCGCTCAGAGGGGTTGAAGGTTTTGGAATGATGGTTTTTGCGCATGAGGGTAAATGTGTGTTTGAGTGCACAGTGCAATTGCTTTTATTTGTCTTTAGTAGTGATTCAATGAAAAGGCTGCCTTTAGCTCAGGGCCACTCAGGTGTAGTGACAGAAGCTCCATCTGTGGACAGGGTAATTTCATGACTCATATAATTATTTGGGTCTTATTGTGGACGCCGTCTGTAGAAAATTATTGGATCGCTGTAGAATTTGTTTTGAACGCATTACCCACAGAGGCACTGTGTTTTGAAGAGGTTTTTCAGCCACAAGTTCTCACAGACTTTTCTAGTTTGACTTCCAACCCATTGTCAAATTGTTACCATAGTTCAAAAAAATCGAACTCAGTAAAACAGTGAAAGTAACCAGGTAAATAAATTAAGGTTTAGCCCCCTTGAGTGCGGGTAGACAATATGTCAAAAGAACAAGAGTCCAACTTTTTAAACCACAAAGGACACTTAGTTCAACATAAAACATTTACAACATTTTAAATGATACCTTGTTAAATAAAAAAATGAAATAAAAATAGAGGCCCAAATAGAGTAAATGGAATTATTTTGGCTTGGTGTGGGGAGGTAGTTATCAGGGATGAAAGCATGTGGAAATTACTGTTTGTGTAACTTCCAACGCTTGTGGTGTTGTTGTAGCGTCACAAGCTTACGAATTACAGGTATTAGTGTTTGTATTACACAGTCTTCTTATTTTCTGTCGCCATTTATGTTGATAATGTGTAACAGTGCATAAACTACTGGACAGGGTTAAAGGTATAAGGCCTGAATTCATTATAAAGACGGGGGGTAGTCATTTTTCTTTTGTTCTTTACATTTTTTCTTACAAGTTCTTTCAAAATGTATTTTCAACTGTACGGCTGAATTCATTCATTTTCTTTTGTAATGTCTAAGGACAACACAGTTATTTCTGTGAAATGTTTCAAGGTGAAGGGCCTTTACATGACAGAGAGTGAAAGAGGAGCGCCAGTTTATCAGACCAAACCTCAAACCCATGTTTCAAAAAACTCACCCTCACACTTGGAATTATACGGAATCCTAAAAAAAATGGGTTTAGTTTGCCCTTCAATAATAAACAGTTGTCTTTGGAAGACTGTTAACTGATAAACAATAATTGATATGACCTGATGACAAGGACATGTTTGACTTTGCCATTCCTCCCATACCTCTACTCCTTCTATCACGCTTATGCATTCCTTTTAATGACCAATTATCACAGAATCTGTCCACTAAAACCTTAGTAAAGACTCTTAGCACTTTATTCATGTACAAATCCAACCGATCCAAGCCCTCTCTGGACAGGTGCACTTGTAAACCACCTAGAGGAGCAAATACCAAAACTCAATGTGAGTTGCGCCATGCAGTCAGCCCTCCAATGGCCTAAGGAGCTGATGGGTTAAACCTGAGAGCTCCAGGCCCCCCTGAGGAAAGAGCTTTAGAGCAGGCCAGCCGGCTCCCACAGGACCCACTCACTTACAACAAGATTTATCCAATTTACCAGCGACCACTGCTGCACAGGGAGCCCAAATGTGCTGGGTTTCTCAGTCAGTCACAAATGACGGGAAGGGTTCAAACTTATATTTAGTTTTGTATCGCAGTTTAAAACTGTGCAAGTTATTACATTGCAAACATCCTTTTTTCCCCACATTTCTCCAGTTACCATGGTGAATATATTTAGTTACTCTGATTTTATATTATTCTAATGAAATCCTCATTACGGACACATTTGTGCTGTGTTTTTGGTGTCAAATAAAATGTATTGTGAAAAAAATATGGAGCCATTTAGCTTAACTTTTAAAAGTCTAATTTTCAAAGGTAACAGACTAAGGGTGGATAATGTTGGTTATTGTCAATCTGTTGAGAGAACCAAACAATAGCCGATACATGGGCAGGGGTAATATTTCATATGTGACACACCAAGGGCAAGGCTGAAGTAACCTAGCAAGATACACACACACACACACACCTTAGCTTTTTACCTAGCAAGACACACACACACACACCTTAGCTTTTTACCTAGCAAGACACACACACACCTTAGCTTTTTACCAAGCAAGACACACACACACACCTTAGCTTTTCACTCTAATGCCCTGCACCAGGAGTGCTGATGTCACCAGAGCAGGAACACTAGGCTTGAGTCCCCCCATAGCATTAGCGACTGGATGGTTAGCGCTGAGGTGACAGCGAGCGGAGAGCAAACTAACAGTGGGCACAGGATGGGGATGGCATGACAGTGTGGAGGGTGGTGAGGCAGACCTGCAAAAAGGGACCTGACACTGAGGTGGCTGCCCACCTCTCTCATTTCTATTCTCCTCTTCCTCTATGGTGGCTCCTGAAATAAAGGCATAAAGTGCTGCACATATCATCAGTGATAAACTGAAAATAGGAAGCCTAAATGTAAGAACTGGGGAGATTTCGTTGTGTGGCTTAGATAAGATTCGCCAAGGAATCAAAATACTAGTGGTTGAAATTGAAGGAAACTTGTGGCCAAATTTTTAAGAGTGTAGTTATCTTAGAGCCAACATTAAACACGTCAAACTAAAAATCACGGTCTTAGAGGAATGAGGTCTCCCCCACGTTCTCCCTCTGTTTTTTTTTTGCCTTCTACTCTTTGAAAAAAACAGGAATCAGAAAACATTCCTCTGTTTTCTGCTCCAAGTTCTAGACACTTGCCACGTGCCTTTTATATATACGCACATTGTTCTGACTGGCGGGTTTCAGAAGTATAAATGCATTTCTACAAGCTCTAAGGGCCCCGGTGTTCTGTCCTTAACACAGTAGGTAGCAGCAGCTGAACTAGCAGCAGTGAGGGTTAAAGCTGTAAGGCTGGGATGGGGTGGTGATTCTCCAAGACCTTGTGGTGGGAAAGTGGTGCCCTGCTCCCCTCCCTGGCTGTGTGGCACATCCTCTCCACAGAGTCATTAGGGGAAGGTGCGTCCCTCCAGCGTCTGTGTCACAGTTCCAGGGGGCAGGGAGCAGCGGGGGCAGCATGTGTTCTCAGGGTGGGTGGGAGACCTCAGGAACCCCCTCACCCAGCCAACCCCACACCCACCCCGGTCCGTCCACATCATCCCCACCCACCCACCCACCCCCCACTGGCCCCTTATCCAGCACTGTTGTTTTTAGCTCTGAACGCCTGTTTGACTTGGCTGGATTTTCCAGGGAGGGGTAGCCACACTGTTTTTTTTACCAGTTTTCTTTTTTTTTTTTTTTTTTTTACACAACCTGTCAGGGAACTTCTGGGGACATCACATCACCCTGCCCTCTCCCTGCCCACTCTTACCCTCTCTCTCTCCCCCCCCCCTCTCTCTATCTCCTTCCAAATCTTCAACGTGACACATGTCCTATGAGGGCATCTCAACACCAGTCCATCTTTTCCATGGTTGTCAACTCTGATTGACATCTCGATACAGACACAGCCATGTATTAGGAGAAAGCAGTGAGAACCAACTCTGATTCAGGAGGAAAGTGAAAAGACCAGAAATATTTTGACAGGATAAAATGTACTCCCTAGCGTATACACTGAGCTTATTAACACAAATAGGAACACTATCCTTATGGTTTCCTATGACCTTAAACATATGAAATCTGCAGGAGTTCTTGAGATGAAACTCGTCTGCATTTGACAATACCCCGGAGGTGAACTTTGAGATGCACATGATCTTAAATTCATACTGCAAGTATTATCAATGCACTGCTGGCCAACCACCAGTTTGTGTGCAACATACGCTCTTTGTCAACAGGCGTGTTTTCTGTACAGTACTATATGTCTAAACGGCAATTATAGCAACTGTTCCCTAGCAACAGTGTAGAAGATATTAACCAGTTGATTGGTTACCAGTGAGCTCTATATTATGCTGAAATGCAGGATGAGCATGTTAAAAATACATTTCTACTGTAAAACAGTAGAAAGGAGTTATAAAAGTGAGGGGGCTAATTTACTTTGGCGTTGGTGAGAGTGCTATGGCCCATTTGAATCCAGTCAACAACTTTGTGGTGGTTAGGCATATGAAAGCAACCATCCAAATGCCTGCAGTGACCGCCGAGAACGGCCAGCTAAGATTAAGCTCTATTCATAGATGTGAATGAGAGACAGTGCTGCCAAAAACAATTTTACAACTCACTCCAAACAGTCTATGGAAATCAACAGGTAGAACTCAAGCCCACTCACATGATTTAAAATACAAAATAAATAAATATGTGGATATAAAAAGCTGATACATTTCTCCAGGGGGGGAAATGCAAAGGTGTGAGTAATACACATTACAAGCATTACATATACGCAATTTGCTATTTATTTCACAAAAGATTTTTAGTTTGTTTGAAAGACGAAAATATTTCTGTCATGCTTTGAAGAGCTTTAGAGAGATGTTCAAAATGTTGGGAGAAGTGCTGAATCGTGTCTTCATATTGTAACTCACCAAAGAACGGAAAGTAGAACCTGACCCGTTTTGCCTTCCTGTATTGTTTCTGCAGCTTCCGAACATCACAGATAAGTGTGTGTGTGTGTGACTGTGTGCGTGTCTGTCACTTTTTCTTTTGCGTTCGTTTTACAAGACAAAGCTTAAAGATAATACTCTCCTCTTTTCATTATCTGAGAACCTCAAGACTTCAAAAGGTTTTTGTTATCAGTTATTCCCCATGAGTGGAAAGCACGCTTAAGATTAATGCCGTACTTTCAGAAGGGGTCAGTCAGCTCTGAACAGGCGTGATCAGCCTAGGAGATATGCTGCAATCACACCTTTGTTTTTGGAGTGCTCCTTTGGCTGTGGTGTTTTTTGTTTCCTCTTACAAAGGACATCTGCACCATCAGAAGAGAGCAAGTCTGTTGTATCTGAATTGAAACCCATAGGCAATATACTGTGTGGGCATTCAAAGCTTTCTCAAAATGAAATGCCTTTTTGTGTGAGTAATAACCTTCAGTTTTTTTCTCGCCCTCCGTGTGTTCCCTCTTTTTTTGCACCAGATTTGATCCTTTTGGCGATGGCGTACAGAGAAGAGGACCTGATTGGGATCCCCTTCCCCAACCACAGCAGCGAGGTGCTGTGCAGTCTGAACGAGCAGCGGCGCGAAGGGCTTCTGTGTGATGTGGTCCTCATCGTGCAAGATCAGGAGTTCCACACGCACCGCTCCGTGCTGGCCGCCTGCAGCCAGTACTTCAAGAAGCTGTTCACCGTGGCGTCGGACGCCAGCGAGCCACACGCCGTCTACCAGATTGACTTTGTGGGGCCCGAGTCCCTGACGGCCATCCTGGAGTTCGCCTACACCTCCACCCTCACTGTCACTGCAGGCAACGTGAAGCAGATCCTGAATGCAGCCAAGATGCTGGAGATCCCCTGCATCATCAACGTCTGTCTGGAGATCATGGATGGAGGCGGGGGAGAGGAAGGAGGAGGAGGAGGCGAGGCTGAAAGAGGAAGACGGGACCGCGGCTATGAGGAGGAGGAAGACGATGAGGATGAGGACGACGAAGAGGAGGAGGACGACCTAGAGGATGACGCGGAGGAGTCCAGGGAGGAGGAACAGGAGGAGCCCGAGGACGACACCAGTGAGAAGTCCACCCAAGTCTCGGAGCAGCAGGAGGTGAGGGCCATGGAGCAGAGGGAGCTGGGAGAGCACTTGGGGAGCCCGCCGTGCAGCTCCAAGCAGGATCACTGCCAAAGCAGGCCTGAGAGGAGGTGTCAGAAGGAGAGCCCGGAGAAGGGCCGCGATCCAGAGGGCCTGGAGGGCCGGGCCCTGAAAGACTTTTCCATTGAGTCACTCCTCCAGGAGGGCCTGTACCCGAAGATGCCAGGGCTGGAGCGAGGCTCTGGCTACTCCCCGCTCCTGCCTGGCTTCTACCCTCCTATGTGGGCCGCTGAGTTTCCGACCTTCCCACAGATCCTGGAGCCCCACCGTGCCACTCACCCCTACGGGCCACAGATGGAGAACACGCCCCTGGACTTGGCTGTGAAGAAAGAGGTCATCCAGGAGGACTTGAAGGAGGAGGTGACCCCGGGGCTGCTGCACAGGGACTTCTTGAAGGAGTTCATGGGCCCGGGGTTGGGGGGGCTTCCAGAGGCCCAGCTGAGTCAGATCAAGGACGAGTCGGACCTGCGCTCCTACCTGAGCTTCCTCAGTGCATCTCACCTGGGGGTCTTCCCCCCCTGGCAGCTGGAGGAGGAGAGGAAGCTAAAGCCCAAGGCCTCGCAGCAGTGTCCAATCTGCAACAAGGTGATCCAGGGAGCAGGGAAGCTGCCCCGCCACATGCGCACACACACGGGGGAGAAACCCTACATGTGTACCATCTGTGAGGTGCGCTTCACCCGGTGAGTGAGAACAGCACCCAGTCCACATCCCAGTCACCCTCAGCATGGTACCTGAAGGGGGGATTTACACAAGGACCCATCATTATCATTTCACTGAGTTTTTTTTACATTTCAGGACATCGTGACAAAAAAAAGCATAGAGACAGGAAATGGTTTTTGTCCAGTTTAACAGAAAATCTGATAACCTAACAGAAAATCTGAAATGATTAGATGTTAAAATGTGTCCAGTGCCCAATGAACTATAGCTGCAGAGAGGTAAGAAACAACGCAGAAATTCAGATCTGCAGATGCGTGCCATTTGAGTGAGGAATTATGAAACTCAGAAAGAAAGAGAGAAAAGTGTGGTTCAGGTGCAAAAATGTAAATACCACATGACACGGGCCCATGAATCTCTGAAACCCCTACAGCTGCTCGTGACCTGCATACATCTCTTTTGTCTAATGCTCTTACACCATCCACATCCTGTCAGAGTTAGGCAGCTTTTAGCAGCCGTCTCGTCACAACATATGGATATTTTACCCTGTCTGAGTGCCTATGAATTTGAATGTGTGTACATACATTTAGACCAGTATATGTGTACATTTATGAAGTTCTAAGCAGTTGTAAGAGAGAGTGAGAGGGACTGTACCTGGAAGACAAAAAGAAAGGGGATGTCTTGATGTGTATGAACAGGGAACCAAGATGAGCTGACATATTTGTACTCCCACACCGTGCCTAACCCCTGGTCCTGCTTGTCTTCTTCTCCTCACAGACAGGACAAACTGAAGATCCACATGCGTAAGCACACCGGCGAGCGTCCCTACATGTGCCTCCACTGCAACTCCAAGTTTGTGCACAACTACGACCTGAAGAACCACCTGCGCATCCACACGGGCGTGCGGCCCTATCAGTGCGAGCACTGCTACAAGAGCTTCACGCGCTCCGACCACCTGCACCGCCACCTGAAGCGCCAGAGCTGCCGCGTCTCGCGCCCTCGACGGGGACGCAAGCCTGCCGCCTGGCGCGCCTCCAACTTCCTGTACCCGCCCGACCCCCACCTGCACCAAGGCAAGGGCCTGGCCGCGGGGTGCCGGCTGTTGCCCACACCTTTGCCCGCCTTGGGTGCCCGTGGCCTGGCAGAGAGGCGACCACAGGGGGGGAGAGCTCTAGAGGACTGTGAAGGGGGGGGCAGGGAGGCAGCAGAGGCACGGCTGGTAGACAGAGGCCACATGGCTGGGGAGGCAGAGAGGAAGAGGGGGGTGTTCTCCTTCACTCTGGCCCGGGACGATGTTCTGCCCCACGCACCCTTCCCTTTCCCGGCTCCTCTGGCTTCCTCCAATGACCCCTGGACTGTAAGGCTGGACAGGGTTCCACCCATCCCCGAGGCTGCAAACTGAACACCTCTCAGAACTCTCTGGGTTCGCTGCTCCGCACAGAATTTACATATGCATGAGCAAAAACACAGACACTGGCACACACACACAAACACACACACACACACATACACACACACACACACACATAATCAGGAGAACCGGAGGAAGAGTGGGAATCTGGAGGACAAGCTATCTACAATTGTAGGCTAATCAAATGCAAAACCTTTTTGGGACTTTAATATGTTGACAAATTGTGACATTTTAACAGCCTTTTTATATGGCAGTTTCCTTGTGTAATTTCAGACTTGGATTTTAAATACAGGATTTTTTAGGGATTAAATGTTTTTATTATTATTTTGGATGTTTCTGTACATTTCTATTTATAATAAAATTTGATGATCACGCTTTTGCATTATTGATAAGGGTAAAAGGATGTTATCAAATTTGTGGGCAGTTTAGTCTGCTGTTTTTGCCACTAAATGTGTATACATCAATGGAGCTGAATTCTGCTTTCTGCCCCAGATTTCAATGCAAAGAATGTTGTCTGAGCTGTCTGGTTTCTGAAATCACTTTAAACTGATTGTTTCCCCCCGAGTCATCTTACTTTGTATGCCACTGTCACACATGACTCTACTTCTCCCTAGGGCTCCAGATGAGATTTGTTTAAATAGAAATGACAAGAGGTCAAATAATTATCACAACTCTCTGACATTGAGATTGTACCTTTGAACAGAAATTAAAATGACGCCATTGTCTGCATTAAATATGAGTCAACCAAAGACAGGTAAACTGTCTGTGAAATAAAAAAGATTGATTAATCTAGACAGGCACTACACATATAATATCAATGTGAATGTTCATATTTAAAACATTCTCTGACCCATTAAACGGGAAGAGGGGAGAAGTTGAGTCAGTGTGGGCAGCTTTATTACAGTGGGTCCTGGGTTTGTGTCCTTCGTATCATGACCATGCTTTACCCTTGTGCTGTGCACCAAGCTTTTCTCTGCACTATTGTAAATATGTACAAATGTTTTGCAAATTTAACTTTGATTAATTAAAGGCACCCAGTGCAACTTTCGAGGCTTAAAAATAAACACTAAATTTCTAGTCTTTTTTACACGTAGTAAGTTTCAATAACTCCATACCATTACATATCGACATTCAAGGAGCAAAGATGCGACGTCGTTGTGTGGTGAGAATTGATAGAAAATCGTAAACAACAACAATCGCCGCCATTTCCCCCCCAAATCTAGGATTCCAGTCAATGGAAAAATGGCCTCTCCCCACCCGCGATTGTTGTTGTGTACGATTTTCTATCAGTTCTCACCACACAACGACGTCTCATCTTTGCTCCTTGAATGTCGATATGTAATGGTATGGAGTTATTGAAACTGACTACGTGTAAAAAAGACTAGAAATTGAATGTTTATTTCTCGATTTTTCGAGTCTCAAGCCTATAAAGTTGCACTGGGTGCCTTTAAATGTTGCTGGATTACTAAAGTATCTGATTAATAATGTAAAATGTAAAAGCATCCAAAGATGTGTTTTAAAAAACGAACTTGAAATATTGTTTCATGTGTTTGAATTTCTCGGACAAGTTTAGAGGTTTTATTTTTTGGAGTGCTCAAAATTGTTTTCCACTTGAAATGGTCAAAACAGGTGCTTCACTTTGTTAGGAATTAAAACAGGGAAGTCTATCCACCATCCTTACATGATGCTGTTCTTAAATATAAACTGGTTAACATAAATGTTGTACTTCACGGTTGTCCAAAATGATAATGAGAAAATATTTTCAAGCTATTTATGCATATTAAAATAGGCCTTGGCTATATTTTGCAAAAATGTTTGTAAATACACTAACATGTCACAAAGTATGAGGCGGGTGGTTATGGTGATTCACTGGGTGGCTGTTTAATCGGTCAATGTGTGTCTGTGTGTGTGCATGTGTGTGTGTGTGTGTGTGTGTGTGTGTGTGTGTGTGTGTGTGTGTGTGTGTGTGTGCCTGCCTAGGCTTTTGTTGCAAATACCTCTGAACTGGAACATCGGCAAAACATTGTTTCTATAAAACCAACCAATCACACACACACACACACACACACACACACACACACACACACACACACACACACACAATGGATACACAAATATGGTACGGCAATTAAAACAGAATATTTTCAATTTGTCAGGAACCAGCTATTGAATACAACCATGATTTACAATAAAGTGATGGTTAAAGTGTGACACTAATGGTGTAAACATGGTCTAATTTATCAAATTAACTGAATTAAGTTTTTCTCTTGACACAAATGCCTGAAAGGCCTGAATGGTTATGCCATTTATGAATGACCCTGATGACAGAAACAGCATGTACATGTATTTGCACTATTTGCACTATTTGTGTATTAAATTGATCAGATACATTTTCCAAATACTGAAGCAATTTTATGCATTTTACTTAAAATTCCAATTTTGCTCTCCAAAAAATGTTCTCCCTGATCATTAAGTATGTGCTTGCACTCTGTAACTCTAACTGGAAAAATGCAATTGTTACGATCAATTGCCCCCTGAAAAAAAAATTTTCAGAAGAGGGATGGCCTTCAAATCAAATAAAGAAAACTTTTCAGTTATGCCTTTTTGCCTATTTTTAACATGTATTGTTGAGAATGAGAGCTTACATTGTGCCAAAGGCTGTACTCCAAGGCAACTTCATTCAGGTAAAGTAGATTTATATGCGAGTCACAGTAGGTTAAAGAGAAGCCGGTGGGAGTAAGGGCACAAGAAAGAACTGATGACCAAAGAGTTTTTCAATAGGGCTGAGTGAAATTCAGAATAGTGACAAACTAGACTGGTTTATCTGAACCTCTTGCCTTGCATATGTGCTTACTGCCCTCTACTGGGGAAAAGTAAGTACTTTAAGTGCCACTTAAAGAACAGGTGAAGGTACGAACGGGAAGTTGGTGGGTTTGGTGCATGATAGGGTGGTCTAAACAGAGTAGAGGAGGTTGATAAGCAGGTAGAATATAACCGGGTTAGATGTGTTATTATTGACTGATAACTTTAACCGACCTCCAGCTGCAAAGAGAGACTACAATGATGTAAGCGCTAGAGCATCCGCTTCATAATTATTCACCACTTTGTGTAATTCCATAATATAATGTACCGACTTCAACATACTACCAAAACAAAGCTTAATTAATAGTGTAAGTCATGCCTCCATGTGATTTTATAGCTGTTGTCCCAACACTGTATGTCCTCAAGACATGCCACAAAGTGGACTGAATGCTATAAAACATCCATGAAATATATACAAAAGACTTGAAAAACCGGTAGATAACCAAATAAGCCAAACTAGAGGGTATATCCTTCAGATTAAATTGTACGTGGTGTGACTTAATAATAACACTTCTTTTGGGTAAGAGGGGTGCAACAACATTGTATAACCACATAGAGGCACTCTTGTATTCTTTTATCAAGACCACCACATTCAATCAAACCTTTCAATTCGCCATCATAGTTTTAACCCTCATATCTGCCAGAATCTTCATAAGCCGACAAAAGAAACACAGAATTCCCAAAACTGCTAGCCATTTGTTGCATCACAGTTAGCTGGAGCTCTTACGGGCCTTTATAAAAGCCTGCAATCCAACAAGGGTTCATCTACATGCTGATGCAGATAAGTACATCTGAAGCAATTCATTTGTGATGAACCTCCATAAACCTATGTACACATTTCTTTTTAAAGAAGCAGTAAAGAATCCTGGTCTAAAACTAGTGAGCTAACGAGTAGAAACCTTGCAAACACCAGCTATAGCATAACTGGCACTGATAAAATCTTGCTTGCATGGTAACTGTCTTTTGGTGATACAGTTGGTGATGTCGTTATGTGAACGCTTTTCTTCCATTTTAGCTTGAACACAGTACTACATTGTGCACAAACGTACACGCACACACACACACACACACACACACACACACACATAAATATATATATATATATATATATATATATATATATATATATACAGTATGTCTATAAAACATATCTCAAAAAGAAGAGACTTCTCACATTCACGTGAAAGTACCTCTTAATGATTCATGTATGATTCAGGCTTATATGTGGGGACATCTTAAAACAGTTTAGGATCAACCACTGTTGTGTGGGAACATAAATGCAATATAATTACATATGGTACTATGAGAACCTCAGCTCTTTGCCCAGGAAGTAAAACAGATGCAGTCAGCACGCTAGAACATCTGCAAGAGTAGCTCTTTTTGACGTCTTGACCCCAAAGCTCCTAGCCACACACTCTAATTTCAGTCAGACTGTCAGTTGTCTTAGGATAAACTGAACAAGGCAAAATCGAAAGTGAAGGGAAGACTACATTTTAAATTGAAACTGATTTCTATTATGGCTTTTAAGTTTCTTTTCCTCAGGTTCTCTTCTTCTGCTTTGGTTATGATTTCCTACTTCTTTTCCTCAGGTTCTCTTCTTCTGCTTTGGTTATGATTTCCTACTTCTTTTCCTCAGGTTCTCTTCTTCTGCTTTGGTTATGATTTCCTACTTCTTTTCCTCAGGTTCTTTTCTTCTGCTTTGGTTATGATGTCCTACCTCTTTTCCATGGACTTCCCCCCGGCGCTTTCAGAGGTCTGACATACAAACCTTTATTTAACGCTCAACATCATCCCAGCTGGCCTGAGCTGCCAAGAGGTTCCTCCCCTTCATGGACTCACTAGTCGTGCCAGACTAGCCACCCTATTTCAGTGGAACAGAGGGAGTAGACATGTGGTGAGAGTGAGGCATGCTAACTTTACTCCCATTGAAGAGTAAAAGCAGTTCATAGCAAACTAGCTCCACGTATACCATCTCTGGTCACAGTAACAGAATGTATAAAAATAATCAGTTCATAGCAAACTAGCTCCACGTATACCATCTCTGTTCACAGTAACAGAATGTATAAAAAGTAATTTGCACACATATGCATGTTCACTGCTTCCTTGCGTTCTTGTAAGGATTAACACATACCTTTTCATTGAAAATCCTCAGAGGTCTAATGTTCAATTCTAAATATATCAGAGGGACGTTTGACCAAATTCCCCAAACTCAGGTCAGGTCATAATGATTGTGGCTAGCTTAACATAACTTCCAACAAGAAGCCACAAAGCGCCTTGTTGCGATGGAAACTTTATGTTATTCATATCCATCAACCAAAGATTGGTGAAGATATAAGCTCACTTCCCGTTTGGCAACTTCCCATTTTAAAAAGCTTTAACTGATGCATGGTATTGAGAATTAGAAAGTCTGTCTGATAACCTTTGTTTGAAGATGATCTGTGCTAAATTTTGTCAAGATTTGACAAGGTTTGTGGCCACTGAAAACGTTTTAGGGTATTTCATTAAATCCAAAGTGTGGTGGTCCACATACATTTGGTTGACATGCTAGGGTTTCATGCCTCGTCCTTGGGAGCTCCCAAGACAACACATAACAACCACTTATCAAAAGACAAGAGAAAAGAGTTGAAGTTGAAGTAACACAAAACATCAAAGGTCATTAGTAAAAACTTCTTTCATATTGCACCTATTGCTTCCTTATTGCACTTCCTTATTATTCCTTTTTTATATACTCTTCGGAAGCGGCCCCAAACACTAAGTTTGGTGTCAAGTTTGGTGTCGCTGAATTTCATTGACGATGACGGATTCTAAAATCTTTCTGATTACTGATGACAAATCGGTGGACAAATTTGATGACAAATTTTGTGGCCTGTGAAATATTTTTTTCCTTTTTAATAAAATACAATATGCAATATGATGGTTTTGACCCATCAAAGTATTGCTATGACCCTTTGGCTGCACTGCCAGTTTAGATTGACTGTGATGGACGCTTTTGAAATTCAAAAATCCATCAAACCATCCAATTTTGGTGATGACTGGAAAAAAATGTGTGGCCTATGATTTTTTTTGTAAACTCAAATCTTGAAACCCAAAACTCAGCTTGATCCATGGAATCCAAGGGTACTTTATTTTTGAAAATTGCAAACTTCCAACTTCTCACACACTTCCAAGCTTGCCCCATTGGTAGCGCTAGTGCATTCAAGGCACAGCCATTAAACTGATAAAATGAGCAATGGTAAGAATGGGACAACATTTCATATTTTTTCTAAACGGTTCTAGGGGCCCAATACAGAGGAAAACTGAGGGACTGAGAGGAAGAATAAGACTAGAGATGCATTTCCGCAAGAAAATGCTATTTCGATTGCGCCACAGCAGCAGTCGACCATTGCATTCTGTTACTTATGCAATTATGTGGATGTTAATACTTCACTCTACAAAAGAAAGGTTTTACTCTCCTACTACCTGTTGGGTGAGCAATAAATATTATCTAGGTGGAGGCTAGCAATTGTCTAACACCAAAGACCAACTGATGGAACCAACAATAATGGACTCGAGAGCTTCAGTTAAGACCTACAATACTCTGCAACATTCGTGTTGCACATACACAACTAACCGAGTCAATGTACGCACAAAAAAGTCGTGTAGATAGCTTAATTCACATAAAATATTTCCCACTAAAAGGCTCCCGAGACGCCGCCATCTTGGAACGTTTTCGAATCTACCGGTTGATCATCTGTCCATAAAGCCCGCCCCGACAATTTGATTTCGGTCGGGAATAATTTCTCCCCAAAGGAGCAGTGCCAGACCGAACTTCCAGACCAAATAATGTTGAGGGCGGGGTTTGGTCTGGTATCCAGGCTAATCAACTGACCTACTCACTCTGCTATTCAAATATTGTTCAATGTTCAAAATGAGTCAATGTTCTCCCTTCATTGTGTGCAATGCACCTTATCCACATCTAGGAAGGATTTGGCAATATTTTGTTCCTCAGAAGAATGTCTTCGTCTTTGCCTTCTCTCTACAGCAAGACATACAGTAGTGGTACCTCAGTGGTGAAATTACCTACCTAGTACTATTCAATCAGGTGACAGCCACGATACATTAAAACTCATCTTCCATTATTTGTTCCCTGCCCTACAATTTTTATATCGTCATGGTTACAGCTATTGTTAATTTGACTATGATCTGATTTGCAATACTGTTATAGGCATTTTGTTGTATTGTGCATGTCTTTTTTCACCAATTTAAAATTAAGACATTTTTCCGTCTTAGTTCTTTGCTGCTAAATACAGTAAAAAAAAATCAACTAACCTTACGTAACTAAAACGTTTATTCTAAATTATACCCATTAGTATCACAGCTTAAAATCATGTTAATATTGTTCAGACATCCCTGTTTTGTATGATAAGCCAGCTGATCAGTAAACACCTATGCCTCTCTAACAAAACATACCACAAATTGGCCATCAACACATTTCAATTTGTTACAACATGCATTTGATTATAAAGTAAACCACTTACAATTTCTGCTGGTGGTAGTTTTAAATGCTCCAATATGTATGAAGATCTCTGAGTTATGAATGGTTTTCAACAGGTCAATATATCAGCTAACCTAAGCCTAAAATCACAGCTGATTCAGTATTGATGTACTTAGCATTAGCTAAATCTAATCACTCAACTGGAAATATTTTCACTAACCTGCAGTTTAAAGGATTCAAGGATTCAAGGATTCAAGGAGTTTAATTAAGCAATAAGCCCCAAGAGGCCGTGCTTTGCGCTGATTTTAGAACAGGTAAGGGAGTTGTTAGGCACGACGCGAAGCGGAGTGCCGTTAAACCCCCTTACCTGTTCTAAAATCAGCGCAAAGCACGGACTCGCGGGGCTTATTGCTTTTCTAAACCTGTTACTACACATATTTGATATGGTTTCATAAATAAAGACAATTCAATTTAAGAAACAAAAGTTTAATGATAAACCGTCATTCTTCCGCCACTAAAAATTATAGTTCCTAAATAAATCGTTGCCACGCAACCCTTGAAGCAACGCAACAGCCAGATGGAACACTGGGTATGAAATGCGCTATATGAATGCCTTGCCATTCGCTGCGCAGTAATATGGAATGTAATCAGGTCAAATTGTAAGGTAATGCTGGATTTTACAACGGCTTTTAGCCAATCACAATCAAGGATTTGAACAATCAGGTTTAGAATTGTCATTGTAGTACACAATGAAAAACAGTTTGGCGCTCTCCAGCTGCAGTTTGTTTAGATATATAAAATTTACATCAACACACAAAGACACAATAAGAGCATGACAAATATGACAATTCAAGGACAAAGACGAAATTACAGAAATTATTAAAATATATATATATATATATATATATATATATATATATAAATACTTAAAAATGGAAGGCAGTTGTGAAGTGCAAATATATCATTACACACACACATGCACAGAAACACATTCACTCACTCGCTCACTCACACGCCCACACACATCACCATGCACATTGGCCATTCCAAGGGTATAAATACCATGAGGTACTTCATCATTTAACAGTTAGCCATTTGTCGAGGGTGTGTTTACAGAAAATTGTCTACCCTTACATACTCGCAGATATGACATTTTGTGAAGCACCCGACGAGGCAAAATCCCGGACGATTTGGGAATCCCTGCCGGACGCATTTTTTAGTTCTCAAAAAGATTAGTTTAGTTAGGACATGTCCGAAAAAGAGCATGTCTGGTCACCCTACCATATGAACAGAAAAACAGTATTTCATGAAGCAGAAAACAAGGAATTACGAAGGTTTTGACAAGACCCCAGTCAAATCAATGGGGAACCTGCCTCTAAAAATATCCTTCGTGAAGTCAAACGGTGTAAAATAAACGTGTTATTATTGCATTTCTAGTGAGAAATCAATGTCAAAATTGAACAATAAACCAGAAAAACAGAGTTTCATGAAGCAGAAAATACGTAATCACAAACATTTTGGTACCATTGATTTAATAGGAAGCGCTCAATCCAATATGGCGGACAAAGACGGATTGAGCGCTTCAGAGTTCAGAGTTTTGTATATATATTCAGACTTCGTTTTGTATATATATTCAGACTTTGTTTTGTATATATATATTCAGACTTCGTTTTGTATATATATTCAGACTTTTGTATATATATTCAGAGTTTTGTATATATATTCAGACTTTTGTATATATATTCAGACTTTTGTATATATATATTCAGAGTTTTGTATATATATTCAGACTTTTGTATATATATTCAGACTTCTGTATATATATTCAGAGTTTTGTATATATATTCAGACTTTTGTATATATATATCCAGACTTTTGTATATATATTCAGAGTTTTGTATATATATTCAGACTTTTGTATATATATTCAGAGTTTTGTGTATATATTCAGACCTTTGTATATATATTCAGACTTTTGTATATATATATTCAAATGTTAATTTCCTGAATGGCATGCCATAATATATACAGTGGTGGCCAAAATTGTTAGAACACTAGACATATTTAAGAGTTTTCAGTTGTTTTCATTGAATTGGCCATTTAAATACCCTAAAAACTAATGAAATATCTACAAAGTCATCATTATGTTCTATAAACAATAGAATAGAGCCATCATAATGAGATTTAGGTCATTTTCCGTACAAAAACAAGCTAGGCCTATTTCACTGTCAATGTCACACAATCATGTTCCTGCACAGAAGAAGCCAAATGACTTGTGTCATCATTGTCAGGTGTTTTTGTGGTTAAATTGATGGTGATGCAAGAGTCTCAGGACACAGCTCGGTGATATTTTTGAATGTACAAGGCCTAAACTGCTCATTAAGTGATTGGTAACATCAGGGTTTTGTCACTGAGGCCACACCACCAAATGCTATAGATTCAAAGCCTCTAGAAGCAGTCTCGAAGCACATGTTGCTCTTTGAACATGGCTAAGGTGAAGAAGGAGCTAACGAGTGAGCAACGGGTTCGAATAAAGTTTTTTTTGATGCTTGCTGGAGTTACTGCCGCATAGCCAAGGACTTGAGATGCAGTCCCAGCACTGTAAAGTACACTTTAGACCGCCATGGCACCAGAACCGAAAGGGGAGAGGTTTCTTTTTTCATCTCTCAGACACACAAGTGAAGCATTTCAAAATTCTCAGTCTTCAGGACCGAAGAAAGAGTTACAAGAACTGTGTGACGAGATCAACATCACAATGACTAATGGTGCAACAGTGTCTTCAAGAACTGTTTGTCGGAAACTGGGAGAAGAAGGACTTTTTTTGGCAGAATAGCAGCAAAGAAACATTACTGAAAGAGAACAATTGAGTGTAAGGCCTGAAATTTGCAAAAGAACACAAGAAATGGACAAAGAAATATTGTTTTAAGTGTTGTGTACTGATGAATCCAGGTTTGAACAGTTTGGCAACAAGCAAAGCGTGTATGTTCCACGAAGTGAGGGGGAGAGATATAAAAATGTGTGTCTCTTGCCAACAGTTAAACAAGGAGGGGGTAATATTATAGTGTGGGGTGCAATTTAAGCCTCAGGAACAGGTGACTTTGGCTAAATTGACGGCATCATGGATACAAAAGTATACCACAACATTCTGGTGAGGCACAAAGTTCCTTCTTGGAGACGTCTTATTGGGCCTGGATTTATTTTCCAAGAGGACAATGACCCTAAACATTATTTTAACTATTGCCGAAACTACCGGCGACAAGGAATCTGCTAAAACATTGAAAATGATGGACCGGCCCTCTCAAAGTCCCGTCTTCAAACCCATCAAGCAAATTCGGGGCAAGTTGGAAAATAAACTTGACAGATCTATTGTACATTCCAAGGAAAGCCTTTGGCTTGACCTGCAGAAGGCATGGGATAACATAACTGTTGAAGTTCTCAAGAAATACATTGACTCTATGCCAGAGAGATGTGCTGCTGTAATTGCTGCAAAAGGTGGACGTACAACATATTAAAGTTAAAAGTGGATAAAAACAGTAGGACTCACTTCATCTGATATATGTTGTGCTCAGAACAACCATCTGCATGTTTCATGAACATTATGAATTTAAATCATGTTTTGGAGGCAAAAAAAGGTCATTATTCTCAGATCTGTCAGGTGTTCTAATAATTTTGGCCACCACTGTATATATATATATATATATATAAATACTTAAAAATGGAAGGCAGTTGTGAAGTGCAAATATATCATTACACACACACATGCACAGAAACACATTCACTCACTCGCTCACTCACACACCCACACACATCACCATGCACAATATTATTGTGCCCATCAAGTCTTTAGTGCTTTGTTAGGGGGTCAGGTAGGGGCGGGGGTTGAGGGGGTGATGGAGGCTAGAGCTCTTGGGAAAAAACTGTTCCTCAGTCTTTTGGTGAGGGCCCGCAGTGTGCGGTACCTTTTCCCTGATGGTAGGGAAACAAACAAGGTGTGTCCAGGGTGTGTTTTGTCCGTACTTATTGACCTTGCCTTCCTCTTCAGGCGGTCATTACACACAGATTCCAGGTCTGGGAGCTCAGCTCCTATGATCTTTTTTGCTGACCTAATCACCCTGGCCAGGTCCCTCCTGCTCTCCACTGTGCAGCCTGAATACCACACACTGCAGCCCTGGCAGAGGATGCTCTCAATTGTGCTCCTATAAAAGTTTATGAGCAGGTGTGTGGATAAGCCAGCCCGTTTCAGCTTCCGTAGAAAGAAGAGCCTCTTCTGGGCCCTCTTTACCAGATTGGAGACGTTAGTTGCCCATGTTAGGTCCTTGGTGATGTACGTCCCTAGGAATTTAACAGAGTCCACCCTCTCCACTTCTTCCCCGTTGATGGTAAGTGGGGTCTGCGTGGTCCTCTTGGGCCTCCTAAAGTCCACAATGAGCTCCTTTGTTTTTGCTGTGTTTTGGACCAGATTGTTGTCCACACACCACTCTGCCATGTGTTCGATCTCCTGCCTATAATGGCACTCGTTGTTGTTACTAATGAGCCCCACCACAGTGGTGTCATCGGCAAACTTGATTATGGTGTTGGATGAGTGTATAGGCACGCAGTCATGGGTGAAGAGCGTGTAGAGGGCTGGGCTGAGTACACACCCCTGGGGCGCACCTGTGTTCAAGGTTACAGTTGAGGATGTCATATGCCCTATTCTGACATTCTGTTGTCTGTTTGAGAGAAAGTCCAGGATCCATGAGCACAGTGAGGTAGGGAGACCAAGATTAATGAGTTTGAGGACCAGTTTATGGGGGATTATTGTATTAAACGCAAAGCTGAAGTCCACAAAGAGCATTCTTACATATGTGTTCGGGTGTTCCAGGTGGGACAGGGCTGTGTGGAGTGCGATGGAGACAGCGTCCTCGGTGGATCTGTTTGCCTTATAGGCAAATTGGTGGCTGTCCAGGTCCACAGGGATGTGGTGTCTGATGTGCGCCAGTATTATCCGCTCAAAACACTTCATGATTACTGGGATGAGGGCGACTGGGCGGTAGTCATTGAGGCAGGTAATGGCAGATTTTTTGGGGATAGGGACGATGGTAGTGGTCTTGAGGCAGGTGGGGACTACGGCTTGTTGCAGGGAGAGGTTAAAAATGTCTGTAAAAACTCCTGCTAACTGGTCGGCACATGATCTAAGTATACGTCCCGACACCCCATCAAGGCCAGTGGCCTTGCTGGTGTCAACTCTACTCAAGGTGGACCTCACTTGGTGGTGTTGAAGAGTGAGAGTCTGCTCCTCCTCTGACCCTGGCATCTGATGCTCCACTTTTACCCCACTGTGTTGCTTGTCAAAGCGGGCAAAGCAGTTTAGGGTGTCTGGGAGGTCCCTGTCCTTGCTTACCAGTGTATTCTTGTGTTTGTAGTCAGTTAGGGTTTTGATGCCTCTCCACATGCTCCTGGCGTCCTTGCTTTCAAAGTGACCCTCAATGCGCTGCCTGTACTTGCCTTTGGCCTCCTTAATGCCCTTTTTTAGATCTCGTCGGGCGGTGCTATAGGCCAGTGTGTCACCTGACTTGAAGGCAGCATCTCTCGTCCTGAGCAGCAACCTGACATTACCGTCAAACCACGGTTTCTGGTTAGGGAACACCTTGATGGTTTTGGTGCTCAGTACTGTCTCGGCGCAAAACTGAATGTAATTCAGGACGTTAGAGGTGTACTCCTCCAGTTTGGCTCCCTGCGAAAATACCTCCCATACTGTGCTTTCAAAACAGTCCTGTAATGATGTAGCAGCCTCCTCACTCCATACCTGCACTGTCTTCACAACTGGTTTGGATCTACAGACAACTGGTTTATAGGATGGAATCAGTGTCAAGGAGATATGATCTGATGATCCGAGGTGTGGGGATGGTGCAGCTTTATATGCCCTCTGTATATTTGTATATACTTGGTCCAGTGTGTTTTTATCTCTGGTTGGAAAGCATACATTTTTGTGGAGTTTTGGTAACACTTTCTTGAGTTCTGCATGGTTAAAATCCCCTGCCACTATCAAGGCACCCTCTGGATGTTGGTTTAGTTGGCCGTTAATAAAGCTGTACAGTTCCTCCAGAGCTAGTGTAGTGTTCACTTGTGGTGGGATGTAAACAGCTAGGATGAGAGTTGCAGAAATCTCCCTTGGTAAGTAAAACGGCCTGCATTTCAAAGCTATATATTCCAAATCTGGGGAGCAGTGTCTCCCAATGACATCTGCAGCCGTGCACCAGTGATTGTTTACATAGATACAGACTCCTCCCCCTCTGGTCTTACCAGAATCTGCAGTCCTGTCAGCTCGATGCACAGTAGGCCTATAGCTCGCCAGTCCGATGGCTTCGTCCGGAACGGAGTTATCCAGCCAAGTCTCTGTGATTACAGTCACGAAGTTGCCCATGTTGTTCGATGCAATCCTCAGCCTAATTTCGTCGATCTTATTGACAAGTGACCGGCAGTTTGCAAGAAAGAGACTGGGAAGCGGTGGTCGGTGCGGGTTTGCTCTTAGTCTAGCTTGCAGTCCACCTCTTTTGCCCCACTTCTGCCTTCTCTCGCGACGTTGCCTCCGACGCCTCCTAAGCCTGTAGTAGTAGGCTTCATTCTCGAGCCCTTCAGGTCGCAGTATCTCCGGAGGAATGGAGAATGGAATGGAGTCCGATCCCTCGTTATAATAATCCAGACACTGTTCTCCGATAGCAAGGAGTTCAGTGCGCTCGTACTGCAGTCTAGAAAGTTGTTTACACATCGCCATGGTAACCAACTACATGATTGCACTAAAACTAAGTTAAAACTACAACTAAACGCTTCCTAACAGTAAAATCTTATCGTCGGGAGAATCCCGGGTCGCTATTACATTGAACTAAACAAAAACTAAACAAAAACTACAACTTAACTATTACTAAAAATCAGTGGCGGCTCGCCCATAGGGTGCGCTGGGGCTCCGCCCTCCCGCTGACCTGACTGCCTGTTTTTCTTTTCTTTTCTTTTTTAAATAATCTCTCATTTTGAAAAAATAACCTGTGTTAATGAGATGATATTGATGATTTTGCTTTAGAATGGGTTTAGAACTCTCCAAAATGATATTTACATTCACTTTCAAGTTCCACGTTTAAAACGTGAACGTTTATCATTTTTGGTGTAGTAGCCAATAGGCTGTCTTGCCGGGGCTCCTGTTCGATCAGCCCGGTTGTGCTGTATTTAAGCCAATGGCTCTCCTGTTGCTAGGCAAAAAAGAATACACATCCGCCAATCATCGTCGAGGAATTTTATGGGTTACGGGCGCTGAAGGATAGAGCCCCTACCAAGATGCACCACTGCTTGTTAACAGGTATTTTCATTCCAGCATAGAAGTGTGTAGCATGGCGACGTCGGATGTAGTTGTGGGAGCTCAGCTAGCCCCAAATTCAGTCAAATCCTTACATCTGCATCCCTTTGGAAGAAGAACTTTTGCGGAAAGGCTAATTGTTAAACAACTCGGACCAGACAAGCCAGAAGTGAAAATAACCCAACAGACGCGAGAAAAGGGGAAAACATACACCAGAACCTTTTCCCGAGATTGGTTCGATCGAAAGGCATGGCTAACTAGGCTAGCTGTGGGTATGTCAATGCCATCTTTTGTTTTCTTTGCCTGCTGTTTAAAACAAGTGCGTGTGATAGACAGTTCGTGGACACAGACAGGAATGACAGAACTGAAGCATTGGTCAGAACTCGTTTAAAAACATGTGCGGTCAAGAGTGCAATTTGTTGTTTCTAAGTTGTGAGCTGTTACTGTTTCATACCAGTTAAAATAATCTTTCTTCTTATACTCATACAGCTGCAGTATACATGTCTTTAAAAAACTAAATTGTTGTAGTAGTTGTAGTAACAAAAAACTGTTGTTCCCTAGTATAATTTATCGTTAGGCCTATGTGTTTGCACTTTCTATCTGGACATGACCATAATAAACATGTAACTTGTTCATTATCATTACCTGTGAAACTGTTGATTTCTAGATGGCAGATATATTAATATTGTCTTTAGACCATTGGTATTGACTGGTTTGAGTTATTTTATTGGTATAGGCAAGGGGCTGTTTTAAAACTGAGCAGCACTTCTCTGCATCAACAGCTCACGTCTCGTTTTTAATTTATTGGCCTACATGAAATAGCGAACAACAAATGAGTTGATGTGTGAAACACAAATTTATCATTGTGAATGATTTGGGATCTCCGGCTGGCCACCCTAAAATGCACCAGAATGCAGGAAATCACATCTACGAAATTCAAAATTTTCTGGGGGAGAACCCCCAGACCCCCCGCTCAAATAGCCCCACCCAAAAAATTATTCACCAGCCGCCACTGCTAAAAATTAAACTTAAATTATATAGCCTGGAGAACACCGAGCCGCTGCGTGTGTACGCGCCGCCAATGGTAATGGTTTAGGTTAAAGTATCAAACCTAATGGTTTGATACTTTAATGGCACTCCGCTTCGCGTTGTGCCTAACAACTCCCCTTACCTGTTCTAAAATCAGCGCAAACCACGGCCTCTTGGGGCTTATTGCAAAAGTCAGAAACAATGGAACAAAGGTCATCAGGAACATCCTCTGCTTTGCAGGTGGGTCATTATGACATCACGCGCAGACAGGGGGGCCCTGGAGGAAATGGTGCACACACACACAATAGTGTGACCGTGTGACCCTCTGACCTTTAGTCATTCATTGACAAAGTGGATTGAAGGAGAGGATGCTTTGAGTGTCTGTTGTACAATTATGTCACTGGGTGGAAGGGGCCATGACCATAAGATGTGGGTTTATTGAAAACCACCCAAAAAAATAAAGTTAGAACCAGTCAGGAGGCATTGGGCTAACAATGTTTTTGTACATTTATTGAACACAGACGACATATACTCACACACACACACACAGCAAAAACACAGCAATACTGCAACTCATCACTAGCAGTGCCAGATCCCCCGCAATCAGAAGAAAAAGCGATCCCCAGCTAGCGGTAAACAGCAAGTCCCTGCAACCTCCATCAGACCTATGAGTTGACCAAGCTATCCCTATCCCTATCCAATTGTTTAACCTTCTCTCTTCGCTAGTTGGTCATGACTTGTGATAGCATAGCATCCTAAACAGTGGCAGCTTAAAGCAATTTAAATGCAGAGGACATCGAGGGAAGCGAATAGCAGTTCGTCACGTGATCTTAGGGCTCAAATACACATACGCGTTTTTTCAAAAACGGGACGCGAGCAAATGCATTGATTCATATGGTACGGCGCGTTTAGCGTGTGCGCCCCTTCTCCACCACGCGTTGCGTCTTTGAAGCGTTTTTTAGGTGCGCTTAAAAGTTGAGCTATTCTCAACTTTCCAGCGCAAGGCAGGGAAGCGCACCGCTTCTGTTTTGGCCGCCGCACTTTGCCAAGGCGTTACTGAAGCGTTTCTGCCTGAAAAAAGACGCGTATGTGTATTTGATCCCTTAGTGAGACCTCTGTAAATCAGTACGGAGGTGGAGGGTCCCATCCTTCTTGTGACCCCTCCTAAGTGAGTTTTTTCATGATCAGGTAACGGAACACAGAAGGGCAAAAGTCTTCCAAAACTTGGCAAAAATACCAAACTCGAAACAGGTAGAGCTTGGACCAGAGAGTCACAAAGCAGGCAAAAGTACAAATCAATAGGCAAAATCCAAGAATCCAATATCCAGACAGTGGTCAACAAACAGAGAGTCAAAAGTAAGGCAGAATCCAAAACAGCAGGCAGAGAAAGTCCAAAAAACAGGCAGAGTATAAACCATTACTGACCAATAATTTCACCTAAGGGCTGGTTAGACGGAGAGACTGTGACAAACTGACAAACAAAGCTTGACAAGGTATGGCATACACAGAGGGACAGGTGTGACACTGGTGGGTGGAGCAATAAGGAACAGGTGACAACAATGAGGAAGTGAAAAAAACAAAAGCACATGGCCAAGGAAGTAAATGAAAACAAATGACAGCCAGATATGACCAGGACCATAGCAGCAAAACAAATGTTCATGAGCCCTGACGGTTAAAGCCAGACATTAAAGGTAGGGGGTTTACCTCCTATCTAGTCCTCTGGCATTTAAAGCTAATGCTGCTTAGGTTTCTCCCAACATGGCATTGCTTTTGAGAGTCATTGTCATTCTTGATCACCATTTTAGTCATGTGAGGTCATGGTTACTTCCTCTGTGCCATGGTAACCTTCCTTTGTGCCATAGCAATTACACTTCGTCCAGCTGTACTGGTAGCCTTAAATTAAATGAATTAAGTCACTGGTTCTTAAGTATAGCCACAATGTTACATGCACTCACTACTGTGGTTCTACTCGTTCAGTTTTAATTCTTCCATAGTTCTGTATTGCTTCCTGTGCCCATAAAAGCAGCCTCCATTTATCTGAGTGGTAGATGCTCTCAAGTGGTATTGGAGCCTCAACTGAACCCCCATGTCTGTTAGACAAAAGCAGGAAGCACAAAAAGCAAACTTGTCCATGTTCATGAAATATGCATGGCAGGACACTTACCATGGAGTCTGCAATGACCATTACTGTGTATAGCAAGAGTGCACGAACCATTACTTTCACAAAGAGACACTTTTTGAGTTAACCAATACATTACGCTGCTGGAAGCTGGAACTGCATGTACAGTATATGACAACTTTATGTAGCAGTTATGTACATGTATATGTAAGTGTATGTATATGTAAGTTTATATTTTACATTAAACTGATTCCCTGGCTCATGCTCATATGCAGTGGGCACTGGCACAGTGTCAGTGAGATATATAATTTATTCTCAATTCATTATTTACAAATCATATACATTGAATCAACTATGTTCCCCCTTTGGATACTGCAAAATATGACCTTTATTACAACTAGGTTAGAATTGTTGTAATGGACTACCCACTATGATAATAATAATAATAATTCATTTTATTTGTTGAGCACTCTTAATTCCAGCAGAATCTCAGAGTGCTAAAAACAGCTCTCAGCAAAAGCACAGTTTAATACAATTAAAACTTTAAATAAAAACGATTTTTTAAAAAGTAGGAAATGCCTTTCTAAATAAAAAGGTTTTTAGGCCAGTCTTAAAACAGCCCAGTGTCTGTGTTGCCCTTAAGTGGTCCGGGAGGCTGTTCCACAGTCGCGGGGCTGCAGCGGAGAAGGCCCGTTCGCCCATGGTGCGTAGCCTGGTGTTTGGGACCTGCAGGAACAAACTGTTATTGGATCTGAGGGGGCGATTTGATGTTTGGGGAGTGATGAGTTCTTGCAGGTAAGGGGGGGCACGACCGTTTATGCATTGGTGGGTGAGAAGAAGGACTTTGTAGTCAATGCGGGATGAGACAGGGTGCCAGTGTAGTGAGAATAAAATGGGGGTTATGTGATTGTATTTCCTGACTCTCATCAGGATCCTGGCAGCGCTGTTCTGAATGTACTGCAGCTTTTGGATGTTCCTGCCAGTGATCCCAGTGTGACAGACCACCATCTGCTCAAGGCTCCGTCAACTTAACACTGCTTAGTTTGGACACGCTGCAAGGGCAAACCCTTGACAATTATAGATCCCCCATCCCACCAATCCCCTAAAAGTTATGTTTGGGCACTTAAGCGGACTACTCCTCCACTGAGGTCCAGGCCTTGTGCTGTTTTTGTTGGACTCTACCCAGATTCTTACTTCTTTCGTCACACTGACCAAGGCCTTCATTTTCTTTTTCTTTCCTCTGTGTTCTGGGCAGGAAGGCTTTTGCCTTCTCTGAATATGGCCTGGGCAAGAAAGAGAGAGGCTAAAAGAATAATTGTAAGAAAAACAGGCAAAGCTCATGTCTATGTTTGTGGTGTGTGTGTTTGAGAGAGAGAGAGAGAGAGAGAGAGAGAGAGAGAGAGAGAGATGCGTCTGAGTTTAACTATTACTGCTGAGTGTACACAGGATGATCCACAATCTTGTACATTGTTTAACTATTACTGCTGAGAGTATACAGGGTGATCCACCATCTTGTACATTGTGTTACTATTACTGCTGAGTCTACACAGGGTGACCCACCATCTTGTACATTGATGAAATATTAGTTTTCTATGTTGCCCCTATAGACGGTTAATTCAGTTACAAAGGAGATTATGATCTTAGAATCTAGACCATCTTTTAAGGTTAAACATATTGCATAGCAGTACAATTCACAAGCGAAGCTTTTGAGGACTTTATGTTTTTACAGTAACACTGTTGGTTGTGTTTTAATGTGGAGTAATGAGACAGTTAGCTTCAATACAATATCGTGGCCAGTGTAGGTCTGTACGTATAGCAGAAGTCATCCAAGACGTTAAACAATCTAGTAATCAGAGGTCAATCAGGATGATATCAAAAGAAGTTGATTTCAGCAACACTAGAACAAATCAAATCATCACAGAGCACATCTGGGTCAATTCCAGAAGCAAAAAAACTCTGGCATTCTGATCGTATCATCCTCCTTAGCGAAAAAGAAGCTCTTTCAGTAAATCAAGTGTGTAACCATAGGGATGACAGATGCATTACCATGCAGAAATGTGTGCATTGTAGCTTCAGATAGCCAACAGTGCCCACCCATATCCATCTGTCATAATGTTTATTATACAGTATGTACAGACTGTACCACGCAGGCTGTTTCATGGATGGAAAGCCTTTCCAGTGAACCACCATGTATGGCAAGACAACACTGTAAGGAATCTTGGTGAATTCTGCACTTGTTTATGAAAGCCCGATTCGCATGTGATTTTAAAAGAATTGAAAACGTAACTAATTAATATGAGATTTTTATCTTATTTCAATATATTAAGTTGTAATTTCAAGATATATAAATAATGAAATAACAGGGTGCTACCTTGAAATGACGACGATTATCCTGTTATTTTGAAATAATAACTCTATTTGTATATTTTAAGATTATATTTCAAGGTAAGAAGTCATAATGTCAAGATATTATCTCATTTCCCAAGTTTGCTTGTAAGTTTTACTGACAAATATTCCATCTCAAATGAAAGGCAAAGTCAATGCAGAAAGCATTTTAGGCTTACACGGAATACGATTGATTTATACTTTCCCTCGGCTGAAAGCTTTCCATTTGGAGTCACTGCCAGCTCCTCCGTCTGCAGCCAGGTTCTGGGATGAGGCAATTAAAGCACAGAGACCACAAGTGCACGGGGGCCCAGGGGAGTCTGCAGAGAGCCACTTTATGCAGGAGTAATGAAATGCATTCTGGGAGAGAGCGCTGCCCTTATACAGCTTAACAAATGTGGTGGATGACCCTTAGCAGTATTTATTAAAAAGCCCCTCAGGTCACTGAAACTGTTCAGCAATATTTTGTAAATAAACTGTAAATAAATAAATACTGTTAGACAAAATACTTGTGTGACTTCAGAAATGTAAATTGCAGAGAAGTTTAAATTATAGAACAAATAACCACAAGAGTATCTCGGGCAATTTGACAAACATCTCGGTTATAGATATAACCTCGGTTACCTTTGTTAGGGACCAGATGTGATTGACGGGAAACTGTTCATTGACCAATCGAAGTACTTTCTATTCACGCCGGAAGGCCGAATTGCGGCAAATCAGCACCCTGAGCCCGCCCCCTCAGGTGTCTATATATTGAAGGTGAATCTGCCGCCCTGCCTCTGAAGACTCTGAGCCTTTGAGCCTCCAGAATAACACACGCACTGTGCACGCAACCATATCCCATCTGGTCCCTAACTCAGGGAACCGAGGTTATATCTATAACCGAGATGTTCCCTATCGCAGTGGGACTGCAATGTGATTGAAGGGACCGTGTCTAATCCCGCGTGAAACAGTGTCGGCCAATATATGTATACACACGCCAACCCAGTCGCCTCGCCCTCATAGAGGTTCATGTGGCGGCGGCAGTGTGCTTATAGCGGGGAAGGATTCAATATAAGAGGAAACGGGACCACTGATCCCATGCTTATGAATACACACACCCATCTGTGCCATCCGCCTTTAATTCATAAAGGGAGATGGCCATGCAGATAATAAAACATTGCATGTTGCATATGATCGAAAATCATTCGCCTGCAACACGCTCTGCAGGAACCCAGGCTCCGCCACATCCAACATGTAGTAATGAATAAAGGTGTGGCGAGAGCTCCAGCTTGCAGCTTTGCAAATGTCATCTACTGACATACCCTTAAACAGGGCCCAGGATGACGAAACCCCACGAGTAGAATGCGCACGAAGCTTCACCGGGGGTTCCAATGACAAACTTGTATATGACAAAGTGATAGCCTCCACCAGCCACCGGGAGAGGCTCGACTTTGCCAGGGGTTTGCCTTTGGCGCTCGCACCAAAGCATACGAATAACTGATCCGATTGCCTGAATAAACCAGTGCGCTCTACATAAATGCGTAGAGCGTGCACTGGGCAGAGTTTGTGCAAGCGCTCCTCCTCCGCTGATGCGAAAGGAGGGGGCGAGAATACGGCCAACTCAATGACCTGGTTACGAAACGGAGTTGTCACTACTTTGGGTGTGTATGCTCCGTTAGGCCGCAATACTACCCTGTCCCCGGCAATCGAAAACTGAATGCACGACGGGCTGACAGACAGAGCTTGCATGTCACCGACGCGCTTCGCTGACACCAGTGCCAAGCGCAGCGCAGTCTTCCAAGAAGCAAACTTCAAGTCCACCGTGTCTAGAGGCTCGAACGGAGGACCCGTGAGCGCTCATAACACCACTAGCAAATCCCAAGAAGGCAATAAGTGCCTGACAGGCACTCTAAGGGGCCTTATTCCAGCCATAAAGCGCGAAGCCAATGGATGATTATCCAGAGATTTGCCGTTAATGCCGATATGGCAGGCGGAAATAGCTGCTAAATACACTTTGATAGTAGAAGCAGCTTTTCCTTCATCAAACAATTGTTGCAAGAATTCTAAGATGATGCCCAAGGCGCAATCAATAGGGTCATGTTGACGCGCAGCGCACCATCGCTCGAACATGCGCCACTTGAGCGTATACAGAGATCGGGTAGACGACGCCCAAGCGCTCTGTATAGTATTCACCACAGAACCGGACAGGCCTGACGCTAAGAGCCTGTTCCTCTCAGGAGCCAGGCCCTGATTTGCCACAGCTCCGGCCTGGGGTGCCAAACCATCTCGTGAGCCTGTGAGAGGAGATCCCTGCGCAGAGGGAGCTCCCACGGAGGCTGCACTGACAGTCTGATTAGATCCGCCAACCATGGCCGATTGAGCCAATGTGGCGCCACTAATATCAACTCCAAGCCCTCCTCTTCCACTCTGCGGATTACTTGATGTAGCAGAGGAATCGGAGGGAATGCGTAAAGACGCATGTTGGGCCATTGCTGGCTCAGCGCGTCTACGCCTAACGGAGGGTTGTCGCCCCCCAGCGAAAACCACAGAGGGCAGCAGGCGTTTTCTCTGTTCGCGAACAGATCCACCTGTGCCCTGTAAAACCGAAGCCCAATCTGGTCGACCACCTGACGGTGAAGGCACCAGTCTGCCGCTTGAGGGTTGCCCCTCGACAGAAGGTCGGCTCCGTAATTGAGACGGCCTGGTATATGCATTGCCCTGAGAGAGCGAATGCGCTTCGCTGCCCACAGGAGTAGTCGGCTCGCCCAATGATAAAGCGCAGGGGAGCGCTCCCCTCCTTGGCGATTTATGTAGGCCATGGTGGACATGTTGTCTGTTCTGACGAGAACATGACGCCCGCCCAGAATGTGAATGAAGTGTCTAAGCGCTTGGAACACCGTTCGCAGTTCCAACACATTTATATGTGACGCGGCTTGCGTTGATGACCAGAGCCCGTTCACAGAATATCCTTCGCATATCGCACCCCAGCCTGTAGTGGAGGCGTCTGTGGTGACGATAACGTGGCTCACCACTGCACCAAGCGGAGCCGCTTCCGACAGGAAATGCGGGGATCGCCATACGGCCAAGGCCTGTCAGCATCTGCGATCCACCGTGATCAAGCAAAACTTGTCTCTGGCGGAGTCGAGTTTCAATGACAGATACCATGCCTGAAATGGACGCGCCTGAAGCATCCCGAGGGGGCGTGCCACTGCTGCGGCTGCCATCAAACCCAAGAGCTTCTGACAGCGAATGGATGAAAGTTTGTTGTTTGTTTGTTTGCCACAAGATGGCACTTCCGCACCACCTCCGCTTCTGAGCGAGAAGCGAGAAGCCAATCGTCCAGGTAGTTGAATAAGCAAATGCCTATTTTTCTCAATGGAGCGATGGCAGACTCTACGCACTTCGTGAATACTCTCGGAGCTAGGGAGAGACCGAATGGAAGTGCGTGGAACTGGTATGCTACTCCGCCGAATGCGAATCTTAGATACCTGCGGTGTCTGGGATGAATCGGAACATGGAAGTAAGCATCTTTGAGATCTAACGTGATCAGCCAATCGTTTGGCTTTATGAAAAGCCGGCGTGGAGTTAACATTTTGAACTTCAGCGGCATGAGAGACTTGTTCAGTATACGTAGAACTAATATAGGGTGATAATTCCCGTCATTTTTGGGGACGAGGAAATATTTGCTGTAATGCCCCGAGTTTGCATTCTCTGGTGACACTACGCTTATAGCCCTTTTCACGAGTAACGCATCTATCTCCTGTTGAAGGAAATGTGCGCGATCTCGTGGCACCCGTGATTGAATTACACTTGTGAATCTGGGCGGAGGCCTGGCGAACTGAAGAGTGTAACCCTTTGAAATCGTTTTCAGCACCCAGGGCGAGACTGCGCATGCGCGCCAGCTCCAAATGCAGTCTGCCAGCCTGGGGCTTATATTGAATTTGTCGGCTACTAAGCCGCTCATCACCAATCTGTCTAAACCTTGATCCGACCCCACTCCTAGAGAGGAGGGTGAGATCTGGGGTTTCCCCCTCTTGGTTTGAATAAAAAATTGGTTTTGCGAATGCAACGGGTGCATCGTGGGAGAAGGAAAAGCAAGCTTGTATGTGTGTCTTGTGTCTGCGCCTAACGGGACAGTGTCGAGAACATGGGAATGTAGTGCTTGTGGGAACATTTTCGTCGTGCTGGACATGGGGTTTACATGAGCGCATCTGGCGACTTTCCCAGGTGGTGTTGGGCACACCACCTCCCCACCCTTTCGCTTCAGGGGGCGGCGAACATCAGGGCACCTGCGGTCTGCCTCGTCCCCTCGTACCACGCCGTGTGGGTTTGTGCGTGGCCCCGGAGCTTGTCTGTGCCGCTGGCTGCTGCTGCTGTTGCTGCTGTGGCTTAGCAGGCTGGGCCGGTGGCTGGAACGGGTTCTTGTTCCAGCCGCGGCGCGCGGCCACCTTAGCTGGAGGAGCTGGGGATGAAGAGGACATCGGCTCTGAGCTGCTGGACCGAGGCATCCACGACTGAAAAGCCTCGCGGCTCTTCTGCTCAGCCTCGAACTTCTCGTTCATGGCCCCCACCGCTTCTCCGAACACGCCCTTGACGCTGACTGGAGCGTCAAGGAGCGGTGCTTTCTCCCTGTCAGAAAGCTTGGCCAGGGAGAGCCACAGGTATCTCTGTGTCGCCACAGAAGCCCCCATGACTCGCCCCAGCCCTTGCGACGAGCACCTGGTGAGGCGGAGAGACAAATCCGTTGCTCTCCGAAACTCCTCCACCGTCTCGTCTTCCCCCAGACGAGCTGCAAGCTCCGTGAGGAGCTTGGCTTGATAGCGTTGGAGCAGCGCCGCCGTGTTCGTGGAACAGGCGGACTGCCATGCAGCCAAGTAAGCCTTCTTGGCCAGAACCGCCACATGTCGAGCGCTCTTGGTGGGTAGCACAGGTTTCTGGCGGAGCCTCATCGTGGGGGACGCAGGGGAGAGATACCCTGCCACGGTGTCCTCCACCGGCGGAAAGGAGAGGTAGCCCTTCTCTTTCGCGCGGTCAACGCGGAGGTACTCCGCGAACCCCAGGACCGGAGCGCGCCCTGAGTACGGCGCAGCCCATGAGGTCTCCAACTCCTCGTGTACCTCTTCGAAGAAGGGGATATCTGAGGAAGCTGGCCGGGGTGAGTCACCATAGTACTCTCCGTCCAACAATGCAGAACGCACGCTGGGCGGAGGGGGGAGGGGGAGACCAAGCCGGCTCGCCGCCCTCACCGCTACCTCGTGTAGCTGGTGACCCAGGTTCCGGGACAGTGCCGTGGGCTTTGTAGCCCTCGGCGCGTCACCCATCACCATGTCTGTTTCCTCGTCCGAGTCGACCTCGAACGAATCATCTAACAGACTCTATCCACCGGCGTCGACGTCCAACTCGTCGAGCTGGACGTCGAGCTCAGACAGCGGCTCGGCGGCCTCCGCAGTCACCGCGACTGGGGCCACTGAGCGCGCTGGTGAAGAGCAGGAGAACCCAGCGGCTACCCGAAGGAAACCACCAGGTCCCCTGCTGCTTCCAGGGCACCACCCCGGACGGCGCAGGCTTCGCCCCCGGATGCAGGTCCTCTCTCTCCCATAGAGAGAGGCGCTTTGTGACTCGTGCCGTCGCCATGGCGGCACAGAGCGCACATGCCAGAGGGATATCTCCGGACAAATCTCCCTGCCGAGGCACAGCGTACAGCGGCGTTGCCGGTCACCCTTCTCCTTGGCATGACCACAGTCAGAATAGACCTTGGACATCTTGAATCTGCAAAAGAGACACAATTAGCAAGAGCTAGTTAACGTAGCACGTTTTAAGCAACAGTGAACTAGCAAGTCGAAGACGAGCGAGGACACCAGCTGGACCGCAACTTGCTTAAGCGTAAAATATCCTTGCAGCACTCAGAGCTAGTAAGGAATAATCCAACTCACCAACTCGAAAGAGTAATAATAAGCACACAAAGATAGAAGGATACGCAAGCGTGAGAGAGTTCTTTGTCGATAGATCCGTAACCTCAAAGGCGAAGGGTCGAAAAGAGGCAGGGCGGCAGATTCACCTTCAATATATAGACACCTGAGGGGGCGGGCTCAGGGTGGTGATTTGCCGCAATTCGGCCTTCCGGCGTGAATAGAAAGTACTTCGATTGGTCAATGAACAGGTAATTTCCCGTCAATCACATCGCAGTCCCACTGCGATAGGGAACCAACATTTTCCATAGAGCCAAGACAAGGTTCTGATTACTGAATAACTATTTCTAACTCACTGACTCTCTTCCTCCTTCTCTATCTGTGAAATGGTAAAAAGGATTGGCTGTCTCCCTCTTAAATATAGACAAATGGTCTGATACAAAACGATAAAGTTACATGTATTGCAAACTACTACAAAACACTTAAATTCATCACCATTTAAACACAATCTATCTTGAAACTTTACCACTGGGAATGGTGCTAAAGAACAAAATTAAAATGCTAATTTCTTCAGAAAGGTTGTAGTTACACGATTCTATACATGTATTCTGCCCTTATTCATAGATTTGTGTGATATGAAGCCATATTGAACGCAATTCTGACTCATTCAAAATTATATTTTTTGTCATTGCATTTGATGTATATCACTAAGCATATCTGTATACTTCAGTCTTCAGGCCAAACTCTGAGACTTTAACTGAAGGTGAAAATCATGTTAGGAGATACAGCAGGATGCAAGATGTGTCATCTGAGTCCTGCAGTCGTGTTGAGGTGGAGCCCCTGAAGGATTCATCCCACGAGTCTGGAAGTTGTATTTAATGCTGTACTCACTACCAGCTGTGTTATTCTGTTGAGATGAGATGGTTGAGACTGAAACACAGCTCATTTTTCTTTGTCTCGATCAAAATCCTTAAATGGCAAAGCGAGTCTTTGGTTCAGCCAGCTCCTACAAATGTGCAATTACAAGAAAGCTGTGCCTTTAATTCACTCTCCCCCCTATTTTTGAAGCCCACACCCTATGAATCTGGGCTGGGGCAAATTGTTCAGCCACACTCTCTGTTTTGTGGTGAGTGGACATCAGTAGACACTGTCCTGACTAGAATGTATGAACGAAGATAGTGTTTGATGACATTGACTAGTAGTTTTGTGGCTCTGTCGCAACAGGAAACATGAGACAGCCAGCCAGCATGTACCTACTTTAAGAAAAAATATTCAAGTGTGGTGTACATACTGTATAAGCTTTAAATTAATTTAAACATGAAGATAATATAAGCATAAGCATAAATAAAAGGATTATAACCAACCAGTATGATTTCATATTTGCAAATTATGGCACATACATGTACACAGACATTAAGCAATTGAATAGATCAGTTTCTCAGAACAAATAGGCTATGTATTGAAAAATCTATGAATGCCTGTATTTCAGCCTCCAGTTTCAATTTCAGCATAGCAATTTAATTGATGGCCATTGGAGCAGGTGCATCTGAAAAACAGAATAAGTTCAACCCAGTAGGGCACTCTTGGATAATTCTATAAAGTAACTGTACTATCAAGACTGAAGAAGTGGTTCTGACCAGAGCCATAGAAAACAGAGTTGCGACATGCTTTGATGTCGCCGCTAGGGCTGTCACGTGGTTCATGTAAGCCTCAATAGTTTCAAAGAAACCGCAAGCTGTCATTGACTTGTATGGTACAGTGAGCTATTGCATGGTAAATATCATATCGTAAGCACACGTATGCTGTATGTAACGTATTTTAGTGTGTTATGCTTTTGAGCTGTGGGGTTAAACATGGGAAGTACTGCATTTATTACTTTTGAATAATAATAACAATAATAATACACTTTTGGAGGGAAAAGTTTGTGTTAACTTGGTAAGGTTACTTACGTGAGTGGTGCTAACCTTACAAGGTTGTTCTGCATTTGCACTTAGATAAACAAGTTACCATCTAACTTGTACTGTTATTGAACTCTAAGCACTCTCAGCAGTTTTGTTAAATATCAGCTTTTCCAAAGTACTTTTTATCTTTATTACCAAGTTTAGTTATTTTGAAAGGACACGTAGGAGACTAAAGGACATTAAATTACATAACATTTTAGTTATTTTTTTAGGACATGCATCAGAACCATGGAGATTTTAATATGGAGCCATGTAGCCACTAATTATGACTGAAAATGTCAATACAGTCAAAAGTACCAAATCTCACTCTACAAGCAACTATTCACACTTGCAATTTATGTCAGAGCTGATGAACTGGAATAATAATATGGACTGGAATAGACCAATACACAAGCAAACAAGATCTTTTATTAAAGTTCCATTCACACCCTTCTCATGCTTTTCATCTGTATTGATATAAGCCTGGCTCAGAGCAGGGAACAGAGAAGGGAAGGCCACACGCAGAGTAGCTATGTATGTATTAGATTTATTGAATGAATCAAACTGAACAGAAGTCAGTAAAGTCAGAATTGGAGTTGGAAAATAAAAGTGTAAGCAATCAGTATAATGCGGTGCAGTGAATAAGCAAACAAAATCCAAAATCAGTGCGGGAGAGAGACAGAGCAGCGGCGGACCCCCTCCAGTCTCGTCTGAAGCACTTTTAAAGGCCCAGACCAGACAGCAATTAGCGCGACTCCAAGCACCTGCGCCCAGCTCACCTGTAGGAATCAGATGCAGCACACAGACAGGAAGAGGAGCCCGGCAAAGCCGTAAAAAAGTTAACAGGGTCAGGGAAAATGGTTAGATAAGACAGCAGTTAGCGCTTAATCTATATTTGATATAACACATTGCCAGCATCATATCAATGGGTGATATAGGTGAGCTAGACTGATAGATAAACAGATAGACAAATGCCCAGTTCAGTTAGGTCCATAAGTCCATTATCGTAAACACACCTATTAACCCCCTTTAACATCAACATCGACATTTCATGCAAACCAAATGTAAAAAATAACGATGTCTAAGAATATACTACTGATAGCTAATGCTTAAAAATGTGAAAACCGTTTAAAATGCTGTTATTTCATCAACTTACCAGTAATTGTTCTTGACCAGTCGTTGAAATAAACGGGGCTCTGTCTCTTGTATGGAACTATTGCAAGGGCGTCAGTTTGTTTTTAGAAGTGGTGGGGACAATAACCATAAGCTTGAGTGTGGTTTGAAAAGTGCTGGGTACCCTTATGTAAGCTATTCATCCATTCAACGTTGCATTACAATATGCTCTACAGTGTATTGTCAGGTGTTGAAAATCCCATTCGAACAATAAAAGATCGTGTTTTGGCTTGTTTTGCAAAACGGTGTTGGGAACACCAGGGTATTGGCTCGGGATATGTAGGCTAATACTATTAATTCACATAGGACAAAGAACAGAATTGGCAACTTAACACTTCTCTTGACAGCAACAAAGTTTACCAGACACTCAATGTCAGACTGTAAAGGGTGTATGAAATGAAACGAGGTACTGAGCATCAACCAGCGGCGTAAAGGTGCTCACATGCTTGTCCGATCGTGCTCTCCGATCTCACGAGGCACGCCCTTAAACGCCCTCCTTGAAGTGGGACCACACCTTTGAGCACCACGGATGGCCTCTAGAGCACCGCTTAAATTTTCTCACTATCCGATCCGAGCTGTCCGACACCCCTGGCTAAAATGACGTTTCCTGTTTCGTCCCCTATGACAGCACCTCCGTTTTTAAAAAATCTCTGAGAGATCGCTGGGAACCTGGGGCTGGAGGTCCAGGAGTGCATTAGGAGTTGGAGGAAGATCAGGGACAAGTTTGTAAAAATGAAAAAAACTATGAAGGGCACCAGCGGTGATGCAGGAGGAAAACCGACATCTCCCTTCTTCCTTGCTCTATCGTGGCTCTCGCCGCATATAAAGCATAGGGAGACGTCGTCTAATTACAGCAATAATAAAAACATTTCTTGGTTTTCGAACAGCCTCTTTGTGTTTGAGTTAGCAGAGCATGCAGTGTAAATGATTAAATTGTAAAATAACCTGAATTGTAGACGTAAAAAAGCAGAACTGTTTGTGTGGTATAATAATAGAAAATATTCGGCAATAACCGCGAGCTTGGTCATTGTCGTTAGTAATTCATTTCACAACAACAGCCTCTGATCATTAACTGAAAATACACGGATAAAAACAAACGATTTCTTATTTTATAGTTTGTTGTTGATGATGTAATGGCCTTGTAACATCATAATAAACCGTTGGTAATCTCCACAGCCCCTCGTAGAACCATGCAGGTAGAGGTGAGTCGTACAATCATCAGATTAGAAAGGGCGTGTCTCTAGTGAAGTCGTACGAGGTGAATTGGATAACCATGCAAATGCCTTAACAATGACTTGACTTCCCCCTTACCTTCGTAAAGTCAGAAGCAATGATAATGCAATTCTGCGAGACGCAGGCGAATGTACTTATGATGTACAATACACATTAAGGGTTGCTACAATATGTTGTCATGAAAACACCAATGAACACAGTATTTCATCGACCAAACGGATTTTGGAGAAACAGTGTAAAATGAGCAGTAGACAGACAACACATGGGGAAACATTAATACAACTTCTTCAGGTGGTTATCAAACAGTATTGTGAATTACGAACATTTACATGGATTTATTGGAACAGCCGCTCGACAGCGCCTGCTGCAACAAAACAAACTTCCTCCAACAATATCTTATTCTTTTAACGACATTGAAGCGAAAAAATACATTTTTCAGTAGCATTAGGCGTATTATAAAACGTAACATGCACGTTTAGAATGGCATTCTACGGTAAGAAACAATAGCAAAGCCATGCACACATCGCCAAAGGCTGATGTAACCAAGTGGTTATCCACAATCTGAGCTTTTGCTATTTGTTGCACTCATGACTGCTGAGAGATCGCTGCTTGAAAAGCAGGACGTGAACTATAGGAGTTGACAGTATATTAGACAGTAAACGCTATGTGATTAGCCTACCCTGGTGGGTTTTTTCGGTCGCAATTGGTTTGCACATTTTTAAGAGTGGTGGGGACAAAATTCAAATCATGAATAGTGGTGGGGACATGTCCCCCCCGTCACTGACGCCTATGAACTATTGGCGTCTCCATAAAACGGAAGTGTCGTCCGGCAATTTTTACAACGGGAGTCAATGGAAGTGTCGCGCAACTCAGGTTCACCCCTACCAGACCAGAGAGCGCGCTGTAAAGGATCAGTGAAAATTTGGAGTGAAAATGTAATAGTTGCTTCTATCAGTCTTACAATCTGATTATTAACATTTTCGGTATAGTATTTTAATCGAAATGTATGACCAGACAATAAGCTTGCTTGCAATAAAACGTATTTAGATAACTAGCTAGATGGCTAGCTAACGTAACTAGCTAACCATACATGCTGCTCAGTACAGTAGGCTATAGAATAGAATAACCTTGTATATTTGGCTTATCAATCGCCAGATTGTGGGAAATATGCAAGAAACCTATTAATGTTCTGGTTTATATCTGTATGTTGCAGTGACGTGCCGTGAGGTTCGCAGCTGGTGCGGCACAGAAACCGGAAGTGATTACGTCATTCCGATTGCTAGTTGTTTAAAATAAAAAGAAATTTATAAATCATACATGTATATATGCTTATGGTTTAAAAATTGTCATCTCACCAGAACTGAAAAAACTTTATGTTTTATTGTCTAATACTATTAGTTTTAAACGATCGGTTTTTTTTTTATTATAAGTAGTTATGCGGCTCAATAGTCAACTGACTTTTACAAGGCCTACAGCTAAACGTACAATCGGTGTGGTAATTTAACTTTTACGCCGTGTCAAATAAGATATTAATAGTTACAAGGTAGCGTATGTAGCCCTCCCACCAATTATATGGCTCATTTCATTTTGTCTAGGGAAAATATAACTACGTTGGTGGGATGCTAATTTAAATTACCTTTTACACAACTCGGACACTTGAATTCGCAGTTTAGAAAAAAAACAATTACATATTTATTTACACAACGTATTAACAAGCAAACAGTTAAACACCGCAGACATAGCACACAATACCAAAATGTTCTACTGACCGGTATTATTTAAAGTTGGTGCACTTTAGTTGGAGCTCTTAACCCTCAATTTGAGGTGAAACCAAAGTAATCCACTCACGGCTCTCCGTATAGTTCAGTAGAAATCCGTTGTCCTTTTCATGAATATGTCCCGTTGGGAAACTTGAAACACTCCAATGTATATGTCATTACCTTCTGTCCCGTCGTTTGAAGCAAACATTTTAACTCCGCCATTGGTCTCCCATTATTAATCATTTCACGTTTGGACTGCAAGTCCAGTTTTGAGAACTGCTTCAGCTTAGCAATACAACCTTAGCAATACAACACCATTTTCGCCGTCAAGCAGAAGAAGACCTACTTTTAGAACCAAAATATACTCGACAATTGCGCTCTCGCTCGCCTCCCTTCTTGAAGCAGTGGTACTGCCTGCCTCACTAACAATATTTTTCAATGCGTTTTGAGCTCAACTCAAAGGTTCTACGCTTGTGCACGCATGCGTTAAACCCAGTTTGGAGTGATTGCGCAATCCTAGGGGAGGCACTGGCTCAGCTGCCCATAGACACCAATGCATCTGCCTCCCTTGACGGCACGTCCATGTTCATTGGCTGATCACTGTCACTCGGAACCGGAAATGCGCAAATTCAGCGATTTTGATAATAAAAATGCTCGAAATGATCGGAATCATGGAGAAATGACACTCGTAACACAGATAACTGAAATATGAATATTTATTTTATAATACATAAATACAGTCGTATGCAAAAGTTTAGGCACCCCTGATAATCTTTATTACTTTCATTTATGAATTGTTGGGCGTTTGGATCAGGAACTTCTTTGTCACATATATAATACTACATGGACACAGTGATATTTTAGAAGTGAAATAAGGTTAATTAGATAAACAGAGAATATTCCAAATGTATAATAACAGAATTAGACAGGTGCATAAATTTGGGCACCCCAACAGAAAAATCACAATAATATTTACGAGAGCCTCCTTTTGCCAAAATAACAGCCTCTAGACGCTTCTTTTAGCCTCTGATGAGTGTCTGGATTCTGGATGAAGGTATTTTGGACCATTCTTTCTTACAATACAGCTCCAGCTCTGTAAGGTTTGATGGGTGCCTAGCGTGGACAGCCTGCTTCAAGACATCCCATGTATATTCAATTATATTCAAGTCTGTGGACTGGGATGGCCATTCTAGAACATTGTAGTTGTCCCTCTGCATAAATGGCTTAGTGGATTTGGAGCAATATTTCATGTTATTGTCCTGCTGGAACACCCAACTCCGCCGTAACTTCAGCTTTGTTACAGATTCTTGAACATTATTGTCAAGAATTTGCTAGTACTAAGTTGAATCCATGCGACCATCAACTTTAAATAGATTTCCAGTTCTTGTTCTAGCCACACAGTCCCACAGCATGATGGACCCCCCACCTAATTTTACTGTGGGCAGCAAGTGTTTTTCTAGGAATGCTGTATTAATTTGCGTAACGCCTCTTGTTGTGACCAAATATCTCTATCTTTGTTCCAAAATGAGCCTGGCTTGTTCAAATGTAGTTTGGCAAACCTCAAGCGAGCTTGTTTGTGGCGTGTGTGCGGAAAAGGCTTCTTCTGCATCACTCTCCCATACAGCTGTTTTCTGTGCAATGTGCGCTGAATGGTTGAGCAATGCACAGTGACACCATCTGCAGCAAGATGACCTTGCAGATCTTTGGAGGTGATCTGAGGGTTGTTCTTGACCATTCTGACCATTATTCGCCTTTGCCTCTTTGTTATTTTTCTTGGCCTGCCACTTCTAGCCTTAGCAAGAACTGTGCCTGTTGCCTTCCACTTCATAATAAAATTCATCACAGTGGAAACTGATAGCTGAAACCTCCAGGATAACTTTTTGTAGCCTTCCCCTAAACAAAACTGCTGAACAATCTTTGTTTTCAGATCATTTGATAGCTGTTTTGATGCCCCAATGTTGCCACTGTTCAGAGGAGAATCAAAGAGAAGCACAACTTGCAATTGGCTACCTTAAATACCTTTTTTAATGGTTGGATGCACCTTTCTATGGAATTGAAGGCTTGACGAGCTAACCAGACTAATTCTGTGTTGCATTTTATCAGCATTGAGTAGGTACAGGTATTCAAATCAACACAATTATCAGGGTGCCCAAACTTTTGCACAGCCTATTTTTCACATTTGATTTAATTTCACACCAATAAATACTGCTACTCTAAATATCTTTGTCTGGAAAACACCCTAGCACTCAGTGATAACTACAAAATAAATATTTGACCACTGTGATTTTTTTTGGTGAAGACAGAGTAAATTATCATGCAGCATTAGAGGGGTGCCTAAACTTTTGCATACGACTGTATATATTATTATTATAATATTTTGTTTTAATTTTTTTTAAATATTTTTTTACTTTTCAAAATGACAGGTGAGGCTCTGCCTCCCCTGCCTCCTATGACTGCACGTCCCTGGTATGTTGTAAACTAACAAGAGCTTCAGGATGGCTTTGTGTAAGCAGCTGGCTGAAGTTGGGAAGGAGCAGGCATCCACCTCCAGGGAGGCAGCTGTTTGGGGAGCTACTGCTTCTCTGCCACCAGAGCCTCCTGGGAGGCCTGCACCATGTTACCCAGCAGTCATCTATGAGCTCTCTGATGATCCCTTTCTGAAAGCCACCAAGAGGAGGAGAAAATGTGCACAGTGTAAGTCCAGGACTGTATTCAAGTGTGAGGGTTGTGATGTGCCCCTGTGCATAGATCCGGGGCGGATGTGCTTCACAGAGTGGCATAAAGCCACATTTACATATTTGTAAAAAGTTCTTGTTTTTGGAGTTCATTTTTCCTTTGACTCCAAAAATCCAGCCCCTTGTAAATTAAAATGACATAATACAACTCTTTAACAAATTGCCGTTTGTTGGCCCAAGTTTCTTCTTCAATTCAAGCCATGCATGGTTATTATGCAATGTGTAGAACCATAGATATTCAGGTTTTAAATGAAACAGTGACAAATAGGCAGAAATCGTCAAGTCTGTTCAGCAACTAGTCAAGTAAACTTTGTTGATATGATCCCTCTTATGGAGCTAAAACAGAGACTTGTACGTCTTAAAATAGAACATTGACATTGATACACTGAAATAATTTTTGGGCACTGTTATTTTTAACATTTAACAATAATTTTTGCTGTCTGTTCTGTGTGTGCCCTCGAAAAATTGGCTCTGTAGACTAGAAACAAACAACAAGGCCCAGACTGAGTCATACAGTATTACAGCCAATCAATAGGTTATTTCAGGAATACAGAAGGCAGGAGTGTCATTTGATTGGCTTTTGAGACTGCACCTGTAGCTTTAACTGCTTTCATAATGAGGAAAACACCTTCTCATTTTTCATGGTCAAACATATGGATGTAACCCTAGATAGAACGTTTATGTCAACAGTCTACGTGTGGTGTTATGTTTGCTATTAATGTCCTTCTAATACAGTATGAGGTCATTCTCTAAATGCCCTGACATACTCTTGCTATGCACTGCTTCTCCCCACCCTTCCTTCCTGCCGCCTCCATCACCATCAGGATCACTTGGGAGGAGCAGACCTAATTGGTGAGTGTGCTGGTGTGGTCCTCTCCTTCAGCCACCTGTCACACCAAACCCACACCCTCACCCAGTGCTCATGATCGCTGAACAAACACCACCAGTGTCTGCCAAACCACTGCCAGTGTGGGGGGGGGGGGCAATGTCATGTTCCTCTGACTTCAACACACGTTTTATTCTACAGTACCTTTCCCCTTTTTCTTAAATGGGGCTTGCTATTTTGGCATTGTAGGACAGCTGATTCTGCATGGATTCAACCAATTCTCAATAGATATACAGTATGAATGGATTTCAACACAATACAAACACATTCTCTCACATACACACACAACCCCAAGAAAAGGGCCTGGTGCAGACCAAGAGAGCTCATTTCAAGGTAAATCCTGCTGTTATAGCATTGGTTTTGGTCTTGGCTTTTTGGTCCCTTAAACTGATCAGACATACAACATGTTATGGCTTCAATTGTCTATAACCTCACATCTGCTGTTAAACAGGAGAGCTTGTTTGTGGTGACATTACCTACAGGAAGGCCCTGCATGGTACATTAAACTCATGACATGAGTCATATGTGTCATCAATGGCAGTGTCATGAATAATCACTGGACAGTACCTTCAGAACAGTATTTTCCTTCCTAATCTCTAGGCTGCCAGGGTCCCTCATGCATCATGCCTGCAACTTCTCCTTCCTCTTTTCGCTGCCATTTCTCTGATGCATGGCTATTGTAATGTTTTGAATCTGTTTACCAACTTGTCTCTCTTCTCTCTCCCTAAAGTGCTTGCAATGCTGATGGCTATGGCCATTGCTCTCTACCATCATAAAGCAAGCAAGCAAGCAACTTAATGATAGTAGGACCATTACGTAAGGCTATTATTTGTAATGCTGGTTGTACTTTAATGCTCTCTGTCTTTCTATCCCCTGCAACTTTCTATCCCCTGCAATCAGCTCTGCATTAAGCGTTGTGACTGACGTCATGATATTGCTCAACTAGGGCAACATCAAAAGGAGTGGACAAGCAGAATTGCTTTTCACATGTATTGCACACACAGTCAAGTCAAATGTATTTACATAGCACATAAGACCTTGTCGGAAAGTCTATTCTGAGCCTCACAGGAAAACCATGCAGAGCAGCTAAAATGGGTGTGATGTGCTAAAACTATTGAGTGGAGAGTGATGCCTGGTTAATACCTGAGTAGAGTGCAATTATTATAATAGAAGCAATTATTCCAAGTTGATCACATGAGGCACTTACCACAGAATGTATTTGTCTATCCCATTTTAAACTGTAGTCAAAAAACTTTACAGCAGGCTTTTTGTATTGTGTAAGTGGACCAAGAACACTGCTAGCGCCACCACTAGCAGTTGGGAAACCAAAGATAATCACCTCTGTCTTGTTTTCATTACATTTGAGGAAGCTTGTCCCAGTATTTTATATTCTCAAGGCCTTCAAAGGAGGGGATGTAGATCATCATGACCGGGCAGATACATCTGAGTGTCATCTGCATAACAGTGATAAAAGATCCCATGCTTTCTAAATATTTGACCGAGGGGCAATAGATAGAGTGAGAACAGAAGGGGACCTAGAATGGAACATTGTCCAAAGGACAGCTACAGTAGAGTAGAGCCCTTAAGGGACAGACAGGTCAAATGTATAGCTCTGTCTCAAACCGTGCACTTTACGAAGTACACTGCAATACAGTGCAATGCCATACATTGCACTTACATCTGTACTGCGTTCTGTTGCTGATTAGTGTTGTCTCAGATGGAACAATGTGTGAACCTTTTACCCATAAATCTGTGCGCCAGCTTCCTCCGGCCATCTGGAAATTTAAAACAAAGATGGCGGGCCAAACTCTGCTAACGGCTGTGTTGTGTAAATGTACATCTTTTGGCATTTTCTCATTTATATTTTTCAAAAGTTACAGAGAAATAGACATTGTACTATCAGATAACACAGTTATCGTAAGCATAGTGGAAAGGTAAGTGGAGATGTTAGTAGTGATGTGTAGCATAATTCCTGTTTTTCTGTTTTCTTAGTGGAGAAAAAAATGCATGCTATATAATGACCAACGATCCCAGCAAAACTCCAACAGCAAAATTTGAGAAACGTGTTGATCCCACAATGACACGCAATAATTTGCTCCTTTTTAGGAAACAGCACAGAAATCCGTGAAACACACATACTCACATACTTAATACTATCAGAGTCTGCCTCAATTAATTCCCTCCAATTTCAAGAGGGTGTGTGACAGTAAAAGTGAAGAAAATGTACTGGCTCATCTCTCTATAATACTTATGTTGCATTTTCAATTTGAAATGATGTTTAAACAGCACATATAATCAGATAGATCTGACTGTGAGGCGAAATACAGTATAAACTGGGCATCTGCCTTGTCTGCCTAAAGGTTAAGCCGGCACTGGTCTGGCTGGAAAGCTCCAGATTTCAGTGTTGTACCTGTGTCTATACGATCAGTGACTGCTGAAGGTACATCTGAAGGCACATCCTCATACGTACATGTCAGGATTGAAGGGTCAAATCCCTGTGGATTGGAGACCGGTTTAAATGTTTTCATCACTGGGCATTCACCATTTTCTTAAGTGTTATAGATGACTGCCAGTTGAGACCTTCTGAGCTCAAAGAAAACCTGAAAACCTGAGTACATAGACACAAAAAGCATTTTATATGCCATATAATAAAAAACTCACTAACCTCAACCGTACATTTTACTTGGAAGTCAGAAAGTAATTGGTTGCTACGCAACACCTGAAGCACATAGTGTCATGAGAAGACTTGAGAGCTCAACAAAACTACGTTTTTTACCATTTCTTTTCATTTACAAAATGAAAGGAGAGAAAAATGCCATACAATAAACAACTTAATAACCTCGACATTCTGTGAAACAAGGTCATAATCAACATTCTCTAGTGCAATGTTTATGATTATAGATCATCTAGTTACCACAGCCAAAGCTGGATTAAGAATTTTTACAGGGAGCCACCCATCTCACTACATGGAAGAGACAACCCGTCCAGCTAGCATCTTTCTGGTAATACAGCAGGAGTTCTGGGCTTCACTCCTACCGTCCTGCCAACAGAGATACAAGTCTTGGGTGGTAACCTACCCCTCACAAGATGCTCAGTCATGGGCTGGAAGGTGGCTGTACTTTTCAGCCTTAGTGTGCCAACTATATCTGGGATGGACTTGCCTTTCCATTTCTCCAGATTGGACAAAAGTTGTAAAAACTGACTGCTGTCCTGACCTGTAACCTCCGGCTGACCCACAACAAGCCAGAAAAAAAAAAACATTTGACTTAACTGTCTGATAAGAGGCTTTAAGATCCAGATCCCCTGCCCCTGAACAATCAACACTGGGACTTCTTAATGGAATCCATACATCTCAATAGCCACAATCAACCAGCGGACTGCTAACCTCCTCAGCCATTCGGGACAATGTCATCACGGGCCGGACACTCACTTGACAACACAGCTGCCTCCCTCAGACGTGGCACGACATCTGCACTAAACGTGGTTGCCATCGAACCCAGTATCCAACATTCCCTTTAATTGAACCTTGCCCTGCACCAACTCTGAAGTGTTAATCAAACTGTCATTCTGAGCAGCTCTCATAGTGCTTTGCATGACTACCTTACTCGCCTTGACGACGTCTCACAGTCTCTGCTCCAGACTATAAAATCATTCCCACTGTTGGGTAAACTCAAATGCCTGCCACTACCCTCCTCCTCCGAAAGGCTCTCTAGTCTCCCTGACACAGCTTATCGGCTGTCCCGGCTGCAGCAGAAAGGCCAGCATGTCCCACGCTCTGTGGCCTACCCTCACACTGTGAACCTGTGTTCTCAGGACTAAAACACAAAAAGCACAATTTATGCAATCTACAGTGAGCATTGGTAGAATGGTCAGCACTCTGACAGACCTCACACATGTAAGTAGTACGCTTCACACTATAGGCTGGCTATTGTGAGTCTCTTCAGCATTGCACACCAATGCACTCTCCACCATGCCCAGTAACCTGTCCAGTGTGGTTCCCTCTGCAGCTAAGCTGCCTATCTTATCTACTATGCACAGGAAGTGCCATTATTATTTTTTTTAAATAAAAAAGTTAATTATTTGAACATGGTCTTTGGTCCCTTTCAGTTTGACTGTCAATCGGCAGCTGTGAGGATTGGTTTGGGTGATGACACAGAAGAAGCACTTTCATTTGAAACTTCAACGCAGCAGCACTTACAGGAGGTTAAATGCCATCAAAGTGATGTGCATAAAGTTGAGAAAGAGCAGAAAGACATATAGGCCTTTTCTATAAAAGGATGTTGTGGTACTCTTTCTGCTGCGCACTATACTTAATTTATTTTCTCTAAGTAGGTCTAAGTCTACCTATAGTCTGTCCCATTGCTAAATTTAATTTCTTGTAGTACAAATCCGTATTGTTTTACGTAAAGGGTAATCTTCCAAAAGATTGTATGTACAGTACTAAGTGTATCGCCCCTCCTGGTGAGGGAGGGTTGTGACGCCCTTACCCCTGTGTCGGAAATGGGAGTGAGTCATATGCAGAGAGCTGATAATCGTGAAAAGAACAAATGCGCATGTAACAATACTAGAAAGCGCACGAATCCATGACCAAGCATCTTGTTCGTTCGGATCGGGCAAATTAACGGATTAATTAATGATAATTAACAGGTAATGAATCCCGTTGCACACGTCGATTTAAACCTTCATCTTAAAAGGTGAGTTCTCGAAATGCCTTTTTTTTTTATCTGGTGTGAGACTCATTATAAAATACTGAGTAATGCTATTTTGGTGCATTGGTGCAATTCAAACTTTTAATTTAACAAAAGGAATATTATTATGAGATATGTTTATTCATAAGTTAACAGGTAAAGAGTATCCTAAAGAGTTTATATAATTTTTGTAACAGTTGGAAACAAAATCTATGATAGCCTACTAGCCAACATTTATTCTAAAAAGTTATTTGTCGTGAAAACAGTTGCTGTAGGCTTAAATAAACCATTTTGTTTATTTGCTTTCTCTGATATGCTCCCGCCTTTTAAAAAATCCAGTATGTTTATTATTATTGTTATTGTTGCTATAGTAGTTATTATTAAGATTATATTATGTGCTAAATGGCACAATCCTCGATTCTGGAAAAGGATATTTCAACTCAACAGCCAATCAAATACATCCCTTCCATCAGTGCTTCTGAAGCTGTGTTGTTGAATGACTGGGTAGGGTAGTGATAGCGTAGTTAGTGTAGTTATAGTGTGTTTCTCGGTCCGAGACACTTTCTTTCCCATTTACAGAACCAGGGATGTGATTACGAATTCGCTGAAATTGACACAAAAAGGTGTATTGTAATGAACGACTTTAATTTGCATGTTGTTTTGACTGAAAGTAGTTTCTCTTTTTTTCTTAAGGTGGAACATCTTTTGGCTTAGCATAAAGGAGATGACCACCACTGAGCACTTTCCAAACTGCAGCCATTTCCACCTCTCGTAGAAGACCAGCACTCTGCCGAAGGGTTTGTGCGCCACCATACTGCCCTCTGCCGACTCATTCCAGAAAGATGAACCATCAGATATATATACACTACAATTACACTGGTAAACTGGATAATCGCAAGGAAAAGTTAAATGAGACAACTGATCCAAAAATTATCACCTTCCTCATCATCTGTTGTGTGATTGTCTTAGAAAACGTCGTTGTTCTGGTGGCAATATGGAAAAACCATAAACTCCATAACAGAATGTATTTCTTCATCGGGAATCTAGCCTTGTGTGACCTTCTGGCGGGTGTAGCCTACATAGTGAATTTGTTAATGTCTGGAGAGAGGACGCTTCGACTATCGCCGGAATTGTGGTTCTTACGGGAGGGGAGCATGTTTGTGGCACTGGGCGCTTCCATTTTCAGCCTGCTAGCAATTGCAATTGAGAGACATTTAACTATGATCAAGATGAGACCATATGATGCCAAGAAAAAATACAGAGTTTTCCTTTTTATAGGCACCTGCTGGCTGATTGCCATTTTACTGGGAGTTTTACCCATCCTCGGTTGGAACTGTCGTGAAAACCTTCCCGACTGTTCCACTATCCTGCCTCTCTACTCAAAGAAATATGTGGCTTTCTGCATCACAATCTTTATGGCACTGTTGCTTGCAATATCAGTGCTGTACGCTCGCATCTACACGCTGGTAAAGTCTAGCAGTCGTAAAGTCACCATGCATAGCAACTCAGAGAGATCAATCGCGCTTCTGCGTACTGTTATCATTGTGGTCGGCGTTTTCATCGCCTGCTGGACTCCTATTTTCGTTCTATTGCTAGTAGACGTGGCGTGCGAGCATCGCCGCTGTTCCGTGTTGCTCAAGGCCGACTGGTTCATCGCCTTGGCTATGCTCAACTCGGCCATGAACCCAGTCATATACACCCTAGCGAGTAGGGAAATGCGCCGCGCGTTTTTCTGTCTAGTGTGTGGCTGTCTCAACAAAGGCAATTCTTCCAGTGCCAAACCAGTATCGGAGCCGAGTCGGAGCAAGTCCAGTACCAGCCACAGGCCAAACGACCAGGAAAATCCAAAGGTCATTGTGCAGCAGAGGCCGACATCTCAGGGGCAGCTTCCGTTGGAGAGGAACGTTTAGCGTCTACTGAGTGGAGATCTCATTTATCATACCTCATAATATATCTTAAGAGAATGTCACAAACATTGCACATGCATCTGAAGACTGCATTTAGTCTCAGACTTAGATCAGGTAAAGCCACACCTGAGTGTGTCTTGCACATGAAATTACTATTGTCTATATTTGGTTTTGCATTTGACAAGAGCCCTTGATCCTTGGATAAATGATGGATCTGTAAAGTTGGTGATGTATCTGTCAGTATACACATGTATAATTATGTCATTGTAGCCTACTGTAGCGTAGGCCTATGTCTTCCACTATTTTAGCATGCATAATATTTACCTGAACCCTATGCCTTGAATAGGACTGAAGCCTTCATTACAACCATTACAGGTCTCAGATAACTGATGACTAGTTATGTTGGCCTCAAAAAATGATGCACGCATAATGGCCCACGATGTGTTAAAATCACAATGTTCTAATTTGGGCTCTTAAACTTGTGGCACCGTCTGTTATTGTTATAGGTGTTGTTGTTGTCGATGATGTTGTTACTGGTGTCACCAGTGTAAAGACCACTGTGGCAGTGAGAAGGATGACAGCAAACCGAAGGTCACATTCACAGTTTTATTGCCAACAGTCATACAGAAAGATGATAACTCATACAACTGAAAATTAAACATGTAAACATTGCTTGGACTTAACTTTCTGTTTGTTTGTGTTTCTTTGTTTGTCTGTCTGTCCAAACGTCCTGTGATCCACTGGACTGTAGTCCATTCAGAGTGCAGGGACATTTCAATTGAAACAAAGGACAGTCTCCAGCAGCAATACTTCGTCAAACATGGCCACCTCAGTGAGAGCAAGAACATAGCACATGTCCCTGAAGTGGGTTTGGCTATTGCACTTTTAAGAGGAAATTCCATTGGTACAAATTAAAGGCACATTTTCCTAAATATAAATCTGGCAATGTCTGTTGGCCTTGAAAAAAATCATAAAGAATTCTGCCAATTTGGGACTAATACACAATAATTTGCCAGGGCAACTCCATAACTTGGTATGTAATTAAATTAATTTAAATGAACTAAAATCATTTTACAGTTTCTTGTCAGGTAACATAAAATAATGTGTTGTGGACTGGACCTTGACCTTATTCCCACCAGGAGTGGACACCTTTAGCCAGAACAATCCCCTCTTAATAAATACTAACATAAACATACAGAATAAACAGAAGGATATAGAACAGTTTTTGCTGTGTTAGCTTCCTCTGATGGGATCTTTTTAGCTGGCAAGTTTACCCAAGAGTTTTATCTGCCATCTACAGTCAAGTCCGCCTGTGACAAAATTTAAATACAGTGATAGCGTTACAAATTAAATTGGTTGTGTCATCCTTATGTTACATTTGGTAAATTTTCAATTCATTTTGACCATCATGAAGTAAACACTTAATTACGTCGCATTTCACTGTGTTTTGCCCGTTCTAAACACCCACAAAAACGGGTAAAAGTGTCCCTGAAGGAAAGCCCAGAATTCCTGATTTTGCTAATGTCATGACTGCTTTGTGAATGGAATTCTTACTACACTTCTCACTAACTACTCATTCAGATGATCCTTCCCGTTGAAGAACCACAATTTGTGCCCCCTGCCCTTCTATGAGGGACGCTTTTTTTTCACCCGTTTTTGTGGGTGTTTAAAATAGGCATAACACAGCGAAATGTGGCGTTATTAAGTGTTTACTTCATGATGGTCAATTGAAAAGCGACTACTATAGGTGTTTTCAGATTATTATTTCTGATGCAGTCACTGTGTTCAGAAGAAAAAAGTAAATTTTGGGGTGGCCTTAAACTTTTGTCCATGAATGTATAGGCCCAAGTTAGATTGAAATAAAGAAATGGTTTTACTCCAGTTGGTATGGTACAGTCTGTGTCTTACACGGACAGGCATTTTAGGAAAAAAAAAAATCAAGATGGATGAGACTGAACAACTGAAGATTCGAGGAGAGTTCATAGAGCTAAATATGACCCATCAGTTTAAAACGGCACAATTGATTCTTTTCCATTTTGAACTACAGTCAGCAGTGAAACCCAGGCTGTATTTAAGCAGCCACTGAAACCGAAACTACTCTTTATTATTCCTGAAAGTGCTTCCAACATTACAGAAATGAAGCCTGCTTTACACATGACCTTTCAGCAATGCCACCAGATAATACATCTCAGTGAAATTCCACCAACTGGAAAATGAAGAAATTGGTTGTATACAGACTCTGTAAGATACTTTTTAGTGTATTTACGCAGTTGGATCTGTGTGAGATTTTCATCGTCTGAATGCAATAAATAAACGATGTCTCTGTGCACTGTGTATCATGTCATTTCTGTCTCACATATTTGCTACAGTATTACAGTATAAAAGTACTGTATATCAGCAAGCTGCAATAGTCTCTATTGATCCCTAAATCCTTAACCCTTTCATGATAATCTTTGTATCATAAATATAGTAAGATAGTATTTGCAGACTGTAGTTAATAGGTATAATTGTTTAAGTAGATTGCCATCTTATTATAAGGGAATACACATTCAGTGGTCCCAAGGGACATTCTTGTATGACTGACAGGTGAACTAAAAATGCCAGACTGCTGAAGCAGATGATCAGTTATCTGGGTGATCAGAAGTGTGGCGTCAAGGTGCTGTGGTTTCATTTCCACACAATTGATTTTTGTTTGAAGTAAGGCTGCATGTTGTGAAAACCAAGACACTTTTAATTAAGCCCAATGACACTGTGATTGCGCAAGACCTCACTAGTGACTCACCTTTTCACTGTTTACACAGACAATATAAGTGTTGATTGTGCTATTGTTAATAATATTTGAATCTGAAATAAATAACAATAGAAATAGCAGTAATAATAATAGTAATAATAATCATAAGAATAATGTGTTTCTGGTTTTAAGCCCACAACCAAGCCATGAAAGCTATAACTGATATAAATATCCATGTTATAAATTAAGCCCTGAACTAATTGTACTACACATCTTTTACATTTTAAAGAAGGAACCAAATTCATAAATATTCTGAAAAGCATTAAATATTTGACATCGTGAGCATACACAAGCACCTCTCCAGGGGTTCAAGGTCTACCAACAATGACCACAAGAACAGTTAAAGTTTTCAAGTCATGCGAGTGCGGTGACGTGTGCACTTCAATAGAAAAATGTCAGTTCTCTTAAAGCTGTGTGTGTAAGTGGTGTGTGTGTGTGTGTGTGTGTGTGTGTGTGTGTGTGTGTGTGTGTGTATGTGTGTGTGTGTGTGTGTGTGTGTGTGTGTGTCTGAGTCTTCATCTGCTTATGTGCGTGCCTGTGCAGAGCAAGTGAGCATGTGCCTGACACTGTGTAACTACTGTAAAGCAAACACGTTCACATCTTTTCCATAAAAGCAGAATCAACAGTGATTTGATACGCTACCAAATGAGTTTGTCACATTAGCTGCAATTAAGGACAAATCCTAAAATAGTCAAATACAAACAGTAATATTTTTGTTTTTCATTTTTCTGCTCTAACTCATACCAACAATGGTGTAAATTTTGTTGTGCTTGATAGACAAAACTAAAACTTTTTTAGATTATTCTAAAATATTTTTTTTCAATCCCTCCTTGAGGTCAATTTGCTCTTCATCTAAAGTATTAACAGTTGTCCCTTTTTCGCTTTAAAACACCAAATCAACAGGTATGTCCAAATGCACCTATGTCTTCTCAAAAAATATATAATTTCAATCACAACAAAATAATAACAGTTCTATAAATCATGTCATTTTTTTATCAACAAGTCGTCTTTAAATCGTCCAGGGCTGCCAGCCAGATGTCCAATGACCATTTCACTGACCAAGTCACGTTCATCTAACAGTAGTTTATCTCTGACAGTAGTAGATTATCTGTTCTCATCTTCAAGTTTCAAGTTTGGGCAAAGTGTTTTTGTTTTTTTGGAGGGTGGGGCGTCACTATTTCCTGTTCACAGGCAGCTTCAGACACAGTTCACTTCCAGCGGAAACAATGGGCAGGTTGTTGTCACGGTGATGGCCAATCAGGTGGCTGATGCTCTCAAATATGTGATCTTTTGTTCGGACCTTTAAAGGAGAAATGGTGTGTTTAAATACTGTACAAAGAATACAACTTCAAACACACACACGCACACGCACACGCACACGCACACACACACACACACACAGTTCCTCACCGTGCCCTCTGGGTCCACCAGTAGCAGGTGTTTGGCAGCTCCATTGTGCATCCCTGTGAGAACATAGGAGCCTGGATTAGTGGTGCTCTTCCGCACCAGGAAATCTCCATCTTCCTTCAGCAGCTTCTCAGCATCCCTGCGACTCATCTCATGGTGGTACCATGGCTGGCCCTCCAGTTCCTCCTGGGCCCGGAAGGCCACTGCGCGCACTAACAAGGGGCTGGAGTTGTCCACTGAGGTTGCTTTGTGCAGCCCTGGTGCCTGGGACTGTGTAAGGATGGCATCCTCAAATGGCTCTACAGGATTACAAAAAGGTACAGGTAGCATTTGATTTCAAGTTAATTTTAATTTAAGTTTTATAAAATTAGTAAGAACTAAACATTTTAAGTTCTCAATAGTTCAGTGGAAATCACGTCAGGAATAAAAATGCTAAGACCAAAGACCAAACAAACCATAAGAGTTGCCAGGGTTGACACGTACTATGCAAGAAATATAAATGACAGCATCTTAACAGAGTGTTGCCATTTGACAATAATAAAAAGAAAAAGAAAAAGCATACAACATTTGTTTAAAGAACTGGAATAAGACATGTCTTATCATTGACATAAATAGGCACATATCTAATGGAATATAACCTGACCAACAAAAGAATGTAATTCTGGAAAAAAAGCTTTTGACCAGACCTATAATTAGCCTGTCTGTTGCTGCTGTAAGCGGTTCTGAACTCTTACTCATATCAAACACGTCCTTCCGGGGACTGTCTTTGTTGAGCGCTCCGAGTCCACCCTCAGGTGAAGGCTCCATTTCTGCCTGAAGAGCAGCCAGGACCTGGGCGTCTATGTGCTGCGTGTTGACATAGGTGGGGGGCTCCCCTGTTTTTGGTACTGAACTCTTCCCCTCCGGCATACTATATATGTCACAAGAGCCTGCTGCAAAGGAAAAAAGAGGGGATGTGAGCCAAAGTTGCACCAGAAAATCAGGTATACATTTGTTCATTTACGTTCTTAAAGTACTATGAGAGACGGAAACTTGATTAGACCTTGCTGGACGAGCATGGGTCTGCCCTGGTAGTACGTGTGGTCTACTGGACCCTGAAACAGAGTAAACAGCAAAAATGGGTATGTTCAATATATAAGGATTGCTAATAAGGATTAGTTGGGCTTTTTTTCAACACGTAACAGCCCATAACAATCGGATCTCTGATGCATGAGTCAAACTCACTGATCGAGATAATTACCATCACTCCAATTCTTCTCACTTTAAGTTGCTTTTAATAGAACCAGTGTCAATGCTTTAATAACAATTAATAAACTTCTTGAAAAAAGAAAGCTCAGTAAAATATCAGTAGATATCTAATTGCACTATTGGTGGATATGGACAGTTCATTAGTCAAGGGTAGAGACACTTCAAAGGTATGGCTTGTACCCATCATTGAACTTCTTAGCCCATAGAGGTTAACACACCTGTCCGCCCTCAGCCCCACCAGCTGATTGGCTAGTAAGTCTGGCATCAATGAAGCCGCCTGGGGGTGGCATCTTCCCTGGGATGTTGTTATAGTAAGGATGATCATGACAATCCTCATCCTCCTCAGTCCATGGAGACTCCTCCATACTCAACACCCTTTGAGGACCAGTGGCCAAGACAGGGAGAGGGTGAGTCAGAGAGACAACGGAAAGAAGTGAACAGCAAGGGAGTGTGTGTGTGTGTGTGTGTGTGTGTGTGTGTGTGTGTGTGTGTGTGTGTGTGTGTGTGTGTTTGTGTGTGTGTGTGCGCGCACGTGCATGAAAGTAGTCTCCTCTATGGTACACAATCAGGTGTGAAACTAGAGACTTCACCTATCGTGCAATGAGGACAGCTTGCTGGAGGGGCACTGCATGTACAACTGGAAGCGCAGGTCAAAGGCTTGCCCAATGGTGCTGATGACATCCTGGGCCAGGCCATCAGAACATTCCACAATGTGGCACGCTATCAAAACAAACGGATGTGCCATCAGTTCTTCTCTCTCACCACTGGAGGCCAAGTGTTGGTTTCATAACTGATGCTGATGTTTTTATGAATGTGAATATTATTATTAAACTGACTGATCAACCACAACTTACCCCTGCGGTTCACTGGGTCTTTTGCTACATATGCAACATAATCAGTTGTATCCTGCAATAAAAAATACATGTAGTAGATTAGTAAATATGCACTCATGTCATGTGAACTACTATGACAATAAAATGAATGTTTTTTTGGTGTCTTACTGGATCTCCACCAGATGCAAAGGAAATGGACTGCATATGATGATTAGCAATGATCTGTAATCACAACACAGATAGTCAAATGGACCTCTTCAGAATCCTCAAGAAACCAAATGAGTCCATTTGGTCTACTCAGGGCATTTTACAACTCACCTGTTTGGAATCTGGTGTCATCAGGTTCAGGCTGCTGGTAGAGATGTTTAAGTTGATACTCATCCCAGAGAACTGCAGGTTACTTTTGCCCAGGATACTGGACAAGGCTTTGGAAGGAGGCTGAAAAGGTAAGGTTACATCTCATTTGAAGGAACAAAACACTGCAAAGGGCAATGCATGATAACAACTGTAGCAACAACAACAACATTAAACATTAAAATAATAATAATATACCCCACAAAATATTCTAATATTGTAATATATAAAGTTTGACAATACAGTTCTAAATACACACTTCACAGACCTTACAGAATATTGCCAGAAAGGCAGTGTACTTCCTGTAAACACAACAGTGCCCTCTAGCAACAAAATATAGTAATGTTCATAATGTTGAAAATATGTGTATATAATATACTAGCATACACATTGACACACAGACACACACACAAATGTACATGCACAGCGCGCGCACACATACACACACACACACACACACACACACACACACACACACACACACACACACACACACACACACACACACACACACACACACACACACACACAGGAGCAGGGTTTGCAGCTCTGCCTCCTGATTAGCGGCGCTCTGCACTACATGAGTCACAAGGCACGCAGTGCACGCTGGGGGCTGTGTGCACGCCTACGCATGCTGTACCACGCCACCCACCCCCCACACACCTCCTCTCTGCTCTGCTCTGCACACACACAGCCTCTCGCTGCAGCCTCCTTCCCTCTCTCTCTTCCCACAGCCTTTTTCCTGGCTTATCTCACAATTTCTTTCTACAGTTTGATTCATCCTGTTGTTTCTTTAACATCGTTCCCATTTGTCCATCGTTCCCCGGCCCTCATTGGCTCATCCACTCTTCCTGTCTTATTTCCTCTCACCTGACTATTCCATTTAATTTGTCCATCTTAAGCATGACGTACCTTTCTCTTACGGAGTGCACTTTTGGCACCTGGGACAGCTTCACACACCAGGCTGATGGCCTCCCTGATGTGGAGAAGAGCGTGTGTTCATGCATTGGGGGGGGGAGAAAACGGAGTAAATCAGAGTGAGGTTCTGTAATAACATAACAAATACCAGCCTCCTCATACACAATGTATTATAAAAAGTTTGTCATATAACAGACAAAACAGAAAATAATAGTCAATTGTAAGATCTGGAAACAGGCCAGCCACTATGGATACAAAACAAATATGCAATTAACAGATGTGTAGTAAAGGCATTCTATTAATAGGGCGTGTTGACATCCCATCCCTCTGTTGTCAGGGGAGAGGAGCTCTGAATGGCTCTGTGCCACCGCTGTTGCTGCTGACTCCAGGAAGTCAAGTAGAAAAGTGGACGTGACACCCCACAGCCATCACATCTGACATTGCCCTCTGCCTCGGACCGTATCAGCGCACATAGCCGGCCCTTTGCACTCGATATCTAAACCAAACATCTCCTCTGCAGCGCAACACAAAACATCTGACGTCGGATCTTCTGCACAGGAGTCAGTCTCTCACCTTGTTATTTGTGATCTCGTGTTGAAATCCAAAGATCTCATGGACCGCAGGACTTCTATGCAACCTAAATACTACAAAAGGAAGAGAAAGGGGTCACTTTTGCAATAGCTAAGGGAATGTAAAAGCTTTGACATTTAATGTTAAACTGCAAACATCCTGCCTAATTGCAATATAAAAATGATTGATACTCTCCAGCCAAGAATGCTGTACTAGACATGAAGCCTACGTTTTTAGTTAGTCACATTAGCCTCTCTTGAATAAACCTGATGCCATCGCATTTGTATTTCAACTCTTACATAGTAGGTCATAATACGCATGCTAAGAGCACAAACTCTAGGAAATGATGCAATGTAGATATTTTAGGGTTTTAATTGAAGTATAATTATAGATTCTGCTAAGGATTCACACACAAGGATGAAATGTTCACAGAAATGTTTAGCCACGAAGACCATTTTCTCTTTTTTCCATTTTCTCTTTTTTCAAAAAGAGTTCAGAGAGTTCAACTTTAAAAATAATAATGAATTGCATTATTTCAGACAATAAGGGTTAGATAACATGACCAAAGGCAACAAACAAATGATCCTCTAAATGTAATAGAAAAATGACAGGATCTTAAAATGTTTTCTCCCATTCCATACGCCTTTGTCCAATACATGGCTACAAAGACACACAGCTAAACTCCAGAACAGAATGAGAGGCACACTGCTTTAGTGGCTACAGTTGTGTACCTGCTTCATCTGAGATGTACTCACAATATTCAACTCTCACCACACTTTATCTATTAATCTGGTTGCATCTTGATCCCATGTGGTGAAATATCCACCCACATGCAGCATCACCTCTGACTAATATCACTGGCAGAGAACATTTTGTTCTGGGAAAAATCAAGCTCAGGAATCTCACTCTCATACAGACCCTTTTCATGTACGATGTCATCGTAAACACGTGTGTGTAATTAAAGCAACAGATGAAGCATTTTTTATGTAATTAATGTGAACTTAAATTTTACGTTATGGTTGCACAGTAAAGAAATGTGCTATACATTTACTTGATGCTATATGACAAGGTTTTTTTCTAATCTTATCTATAGGTGTAAGTGCAGCCTACAATAAGGTCCTTCACAGTAAATTTGTCATAGTTGGTGGAGGGATATACACTAAGTGGCCTGATCTTTAGCAATACGGGATGCATACACACACATATCTACAGAACCCTGCAGGGGACATAGGCAACAAATATAATATTGTGTACATCATACTGTGTGAACGGGATATTGCACTGTTTCTTTAAAAAACTGATATGCCACTTATGCAATGCATATGCAACAATTTGCCACTATTTGAAGCATGTTTTAAAATTGGTATCATCTTCAAATGAATTTGCATAGTATATGGTGATGTGAAGAACAAATAAACACACCTGTCTTTCCAACTAGCCACCTAGGCTATGCACTATGCAGTTCTGTGGTCCGGCCACCCTGCGAAAATGCACGCCATCGCCACATATATTGCCAAACGACATGTTAGCAAGCCTTTTATCAGTGCCAAGTATGCTGATGTTGGTGTTTGTAAGTGTTTTGCATGCTTTTTCAGTAGTTAACCTGCTAGTTTTCGAACAAAAATCCTTACTGCTGCTTTAATATGTGGCCACAAAACACGGATCTGTGCCCACAATTTTTTTATAATTCCCAGCCCAGAACAGGATCACATGGAATTGAGGAAATCTTTTCAAATTTCATTCACTGAGTGTTATTCCCTATTCTCTGTCTCTATCTGTAGCTTTTCCCTCTGTGAAAATAAAAATCGAATAAGTGCATCCCTGTCTATTGTAATTGTGACACCATAGCCTTACTGCAGCCTTACTGCCGTGGCACAGGACACCATAGCCCTACTGCAGCCTTACTGCCGTGGCACAGGACACCATAGCCCTACTGCAGCCTTACTGCCGTGGCACAGGACACCATAGCCCTACTGCAGCCTTACTGCCGTGGCACAGGACACCATAGCCCTACTGCAGCCTTACTGCCGTGGCACAGGACACCATAGCCCTACTGCAGCCTTACTGCCGTTGCACAGGACACCATAGCCCTACTGCCGTGGCACAGGACACCATAGCCCTACTGCAGCCTTACTGCCGTTGCACAGGACACCATAGCCCTACTGCAGCCTTACTGCCGTGGCACAGGACACCATAGCCCTACTGCAGCCTTACTGCCGTTGCACAGGACACTGATACTGTTTTGCACCTATAAGCTGAACCAGCTAAGGGTACTTCTATTTGTAATATTTGTAATTGTGGTGAGACGACTCAAGCAAGATTATGCATCTCCATTTCAATAGCAATATACATCTTTGCCATAACATGAGCAGCTGGAAAATCTTACATTATCTTTTTTGGAGTCCATGAAAAATGTACAAAAGGGAACTCCTTTAAAAAAAAAAAAAATCAAAGACAAAAAACTTTTCACACACATTTCAGGCCTGGATTTTTTTAACAGTGTGATTACCATAAGATCAATTTGTATTCAATAGTTCAATTTACAATCACCTCTGAAACAACCCACATGCGCAAATGAGTTTAGATGCCATGGTGGTTACCCACAACAAATATCTCAAATTAAGCAAACCGAAGAAAGAGAGTTCTGTCTCAAGAGTGATGTTTTAATAATGAATAGTGTGTTACAAAGTTTACATTAAAAGAGGAAAATGTTTTGCATTTTTTCATATACATGAGTAACATGTCAAACCACTGTGGCACAAATGATCTCGGAAGGCTTTTGTCTCGTTTACACTGGCATGGCACATATCCGTTTCATGCCACTTTCGAGCAAAAAAGAGAGGAATGTCTTTCACCATGTAGTGTAAACATTACCAAAGTATCTTGCAAATTGACTTGCATCCATCACCATTATACACTTGCTCATACAATCAACTTCACAGCTTAAAACAATATTTGGGTGTAATGAGTTTAAACAGTCCTTGGCTTTCAGCTGAGATGAATAAAGAGAGCCTCTACCAACAACCATCTTCATTTTTCGCTTCCTTTCTAGCTTCCCTGCTTCCCATGCGAAGGCTGCAGGTTTGAGTCCAGTGCTTCTCAGAATGCAACTTACATAGAGTTTGCATTTTTGAAGGCTTGTATTTAATTTCATGAACAGTCTCTCACAAAGTGTTAATTCGGTTCAAAATTGAAGAATGTGCTATGTCCATGTCACAAGTTAGGCCCACTACCTCTCACCAGAGCCAATGTATCACTTGTCTCTTACTGCCGTTGTATGGGAGTGAGTAGAAAAATGTCACAATGTTATATTATCATTGCAAACTCAGGATTGGTTGATTGTCAGAAATAAAATTAAAACTTTTCTGTCCAAACCACACATCCATTCAGCTACTGAGAGCTGTATACTGGATACCACACCTGTCAATGGGCCCTGACATTTAGACAAGGGTGCACCACAGTGAACCCTAAAAGAACCGCTAGGCAACCACTTGCTTTAAAATGTCAACAAGGATTGGATTAACTAGTTCCTACATTAACTAAGTGACTATGATTTGGTGGTCAGTCAGATACCTGTTTGAGGTTGGCGCGCTTGGCCCATTTGTCATGGTGGGTCTCACCACTGTTAAGCTAAAGTTACACCAGAGATTTTAAATAGGCTCCGCCTATGTAAAGACTGCACTATTGACTTATTTTCCCCACTAGCACTAGATGGCATACTGCCACCTGTTTTACTGGAGGGGAGGGCAACAAGAACACATCACTAAGACTGAGACTGATTATTCCAGTTATGTATGCCAGTTATGAAAGGTTATAAATACGGGAGATTCAAAGGAAACTATTCAAATGGGAGGACCGTGGGAGAGAAGGCTAAAATACGAGAGAAACCCAGAGGAAACAGGCTGACAGGTCTGTTCTTAGCCCCCAGAGTTACTGGTAACAAATGGGTAACTTTGTAGGCAGTAGCACCAGAAGCTGGAAGTGAATCTTAACTATAATGTAACAATAATAATGTACAACTATAGCAATTATGTATCAAAAAGCATACCTAATTTCAGTAAATATCAAATTCCGCTGTGCTGCAGTAAATACTCAGAAAACCTTCGTACTGCATTCAAACAGGCACGATAGTATCACCTTACTGTCCAGATGTGATGTTCTATAGTCCAGCTCCCCTTTTTCTAAGATTTCTTAAAACATTTTAAGCAAGTTTCTGAATTCCTCTCAAAATAATCTCCTCAATGATAACGTATCTAGCTTCAACAATGGCTACCTCTTAACTGGAGTACCTCAGGGCTTAGTACTTGGAGCCCATTTCAATTTACACCACCTCCTTTATCACCTACCTATATTATCTGCTCCGATGCATTCTCTTACCATTGCTTTAGCGATGACATTCAACTGTACTTATCCATCCCTCCTGATAAGTCCACAATTTTGGCTTGAATCGGACTTGCCCAGGATTCCAAAATAACATTAGCATCCAACCTGCCTCTACTTAGCTTCTCTGAACATGTGGCTCTGTTATGAGATCGCTTTCTGTCATGAGGTCAATACTCAACTCCTTGTGCTGGATCATCTGGAGAGTATACTATTGCAATGCTCTTCTAGTTGGCCTCTGGCACATGTGGTGAGACCATCACCGATGATCCATCTAGTCTTTGATCAGCCAAAGAGGTCACTCCTCCGTTGATTTATGTGCACTGGCTCCCTGTCGCTGTTTGAATTAAATTGAAATTATTAGGGGCTACCAATGTTGATATATTTATTAAACTTTTGTTGTTAAAATTGTATTTAGTTTGTTGTTTAAATTCATAATGTATTCATACATTTGATTGTAATAAGAAATACATATTTGTATATAAAGTCCTTGATAAAGTAAAGATTTGTAAGTGACATTTTTCCTTATTCTTCCTTAAGTAGAAGATAGAATGAAAGTTATCTGACATAATTCATATGTCCTAAATATGACAATTCTGTGCAAAAGCTAAAAGCTAAGCTAGAGGTGTAGGGGCATTGCAGTGAAAATCATCAATCTTTGTCTTTTGTCATTTGAAGTGACAAAGATTCCTTGTGGAATACTCCAGTCATCAACAGGGTGTACTTCATGTAAACACTGTTATTTTGTTTTAACTTATTAAACAATTTATAAAAGGAAAAAATCATTGCTATTCCCTCTCAGCTGTTGTGATTATACATTGAAACTCTTCCCTAAGATTAGTCACACCTGTCTTGCTTGGACTACGGAGGGTGCTTCTTGCACCTAGCAGCTTTTGCAGGGTATGGACCCCAGAGGAATTTCAAAGCATTAGGCCCTTGCCAACATTCATGATATTTAAACAAACAAAGCTAGAGTGCAAAGGCAGAGAAGATTATTCTCTCTGGAAATGGTATTTGGTTCCAAAACCAAAACACACAAACACATGTAAATATGTGTAAACACAGAAACACATGTAAACAAACACACATATACAAAGTATGCTAAATCACTACAGACACTACTACCAAGTCACATAAATCATAAAGGTTAGGTTGGACAATATTCAAAATGTTCCCTTAGACCTGTGATATCACTTGAAACAGCAAATATCCATGAGACCTTAGACCACAGCTCCAAGAAGTTACTTTTGAGAACACAATTCAGAGTAGAGTTTAAAGGGTTTAACATCTGTAAATATGACTTCAGTAACAGTCACAATGAACTGTTCCACAATCAGACCATTGAATATACTGATATAACTGTATTGCTAATTAGATTAGACTTGGTTTTGTCCTATTATGCCAGTGTAATATGTAGTACACTTGTTGTTTTAGACTGTGCTAAGAAAGTTCAAAGTCGGCTGATAAATTAAGTGACAACGCAACTTCTATGACTATGGTTGTGAACACAAATTTAGTTGCCATTGCAGGCATAAATAGACACAGAAAATAAACCACCCAAGATATATTGAGGCAAATTATACAGCAAAGCCACTGGCGGACGGATAGACTGATTGCTGACTGGTTGGATGGAATATTTAATTTCAGGTGGTAGTTATCCCAAACTCATGAAAGTAAATGTGCCACCAAAATATAATAGGAAAGAAATATTGTAAGAACACATCTAAAACAATTAGCACTGGATGTATATTTGATTGCAAGCTTTTTCCACAGTGTCAATTGGGTTCTAAATAGAGCAGAGGCAAACTGTCTTTGGCTGTTTTTACACTTTGCTCGTGTGGCGGCTTTCCAGTGACAATGAAGATTGTGAAACAGTTTAGGTGAAAGGGTGGTGGCGTGAACTTAATGGCTAGGAAATGATGTGGGTTCAGGTAAAGTTGTAACTTTATGTGACCTTCTCTGAGTTTACGTTTCCCAAAATACTTGAACTTGTCATTTTCTGCCGTCATACAAGATAATGGCAGTAATTTGCTCCCGTTATCTTATAAATAACATGAACAAGTATGGTCAAAATACTGTGGCTCCACAAACTGCAGCTACACGAAAACATCTCACCACTCCATGATTGTTCCTTAATGTTATGTTGCATGTTATGGAGCCAGAGGTGATATATCTTTTTTATTTATTGACTAATTCGGTGTAGCCTATTCTACGAAATCAAAATGGCCACTCGTTTCTTGCCCAACACTAGGTCAACTATAACTAGGATAGATGTGATATTAGTCAGCCAATTACCTTCACTTTACCTCCAACCTCCTCTCAAGCTCACCTAACCTTTCTGAATCACCTGAGCTTGATGACTCATCCCCAGTTTCCTCAGAGAAGACAAGAGCTGTTTTCTGCGGCCTGCTGCGGCCCTGGCTCTTATTCCACCTTCAACATTTTTGAACCACACTTAAAATGGCCTCAGTTCTCCCTGTGCAGTCAGGGGTTTTACTGAAGAGCATCACAATGATTTCAGGACATTTAAGTCATTGTTACTTTTATTCACAATTTGACAAAATTTCTACAAAAAAGCTTTGGATGAGAATATGCTATTGTTAAACAGGTAGATGCTAATGGTAAGGTAGCATAATTATTTTTAGTGTCAGTGTATATCATCAGCTGCATTTGTATAGTTAAGCAGTTATGTTCTTTTTAAGGTCAGCCTACCTCTCAAAAGGAAAAGGCGTCAGTCCTGCAACCAACCTAGCTTTAGTGCAGCTCAGGTTTTGCTATAATCAACAACTGTTTGAGAGAGAAGAACTTGTTAGACTGTATTTTTGTACCCATCAATCTGCAAGCTGTGGTTTTGGTGATGACAGAGAACATGCTCTCATTTTAAATGAGACTATGAAAAAATGTCAGCCATGACAGGGTCAAATGTTGCAATTGGATTCAGACGTTATAGGTATGAAGTCATGGAAAACTGTGCAGAAAACCATATAGCTAGGCCTTTGCTGAGGTAATATATCCTGTGACTCATTTTGGTACTTGGTGTTTGTCTGATTTACTGTCTCTATGTTGCATTGCATTACACTGCTGTGAACTCAGTGCTCCTGGTGTAAGATACAAGCTGTTAAAGACATTTTCAATGTAGGTCACATTGCCAGTCATTAGCTTTGCTCTTAGCCCAGTTAGAGTCCTATGGAATAGTTCTGACCACAATGAACGGAGAGCCGCTGTGGGTTAGCACCATAATGAAAAAAGTAAGTAGCCTAAATTCAACAAACTTGAGCAGTATGACATCGGATTTATGGAAATGCTAAATTAAGGTGTTTTGAATTTCCTGCTGCCCCAGACAAGCTGATCAAACACATACGTTGTCATATTTCCAGCATGTTTCCACCCATTTTACCTTAAAGTCTAGCTTTAACGCATTGGAAAGTGCCACCAATAGATAGCTGGATGGGAGCCTTTACTTGCTGCTTTTATACAACCTAGTGCAGAGCACTCAAGGTACATATTCAAGTTTTGTGGAAATTGTCCTTTGCAAAGCTTTCTAATGTAATCACAGTGTTGAAAAACATCCGTTCTCCATGTTGTTTTAAAAACATAGGTTGAAGCACCCATAAACCTAACTGAGGCCAGATGACCACTTCTAACGCATATCTTTCCACAGGGATTTAGTCACTGCAGACAATGTGTGCTTATGTGTGTCAGAAGAAATGTGTGTCAGAGGAAACACTGTCAATGTCAGTCATTGTCCTTTTAGCCTAATGGTGCGTGCTCTGTATGGCCTAGCACATGAGGCTAATTAAAAGTGCTGTGAGCAACATTGCTTGTTAAGTTCACTGCTATGACAGTGGACACATGGGGTGGAATGGAAGGGTTAACAACACAAAAGTCGACTTAAAAATATGATGCTAAAATAGTATAATCAAATACATGGAATACGGTGAGAGATGTAATAGGGTGAAAGAGATGGTGTAGAGATGGAGGGTGGAAAGACATAAATGGAGCAAAATTAGATGAGCTGAGAGAAACAGGAATTGACCCCACAGCTATATCGACTGAGCATGTCAAACCTACTCTTTTACGGTCCCTGAACAGCAGTGGTGTGATGGTGGTGCCGACAGACTCCCTCACACAGTTTAGGACTATAATAAAGGTAAATGATGCCTAATTCATGTTTAATTAACACCAGGCTTTACCTTACCAGTAAATATCTTCCAGTGTCAAAGAGTGAGGTTTTGTGATGGCAATGACAATGAGATGGCAATGAGTTGTGTAACAATAGAAAAAACCACATCACCATCCTTCTGTTCTTCCTCAGACTACTGTATGTACTCACAAACCAAACCTTTCATGTAATGTTCCTCACATTAACAATTATACCTCAATCAATTATACAAGAAATCCATCAAAGTATTCCATAGAGATACCTGTCATGCACTCATCATGAATAAATATTGCACAATTGTGTAGGAAGTAATTTTTCCATGATCAGTGCTACCTAGCCATGTAAAAACAAACATGTTTACATAGATCTTTGCCTCACTTCATTTTAATTGATGTTAAAAACAGTTCCTGTGCTAACAAGGACACTGCTCTCCGGCAGACTTGGCAGAGACAGCTGAGCTCTGTGCACCGTTCATACATAACAACCATTTCCTTGCATTCATAATGCACACAGGTACCAGGCCGAGGGGCTTAAAAAAGAACTTAATGACTCCTATGTACCACAAACATCATAATATAAGGAGACTAATTCCTCATGCATAACAAAACATAAGTAGGGACGCAATTCATTGACAGGGCTGTTCTGTATATAGCAGCCAGAAGGGCTTTTGTTTCGCCTTCAAAGATGTTTTTCTCCGCTTGTGCTTTTGCTTCTGTCTCCATGATGACCTTCTTTATCGTCTGAATTATTAAATGGCTGTTTTCTGCTCTTGTCCCTCACATCATCTTTGCATGCTGCCTTTGCCAATACAAGGGTGAAATATTACTAATCCAGCACACATCTTCACCCTCTCATCGTTCTTTTTTTCCCCTCAGAAAAATGAACTAGAAAATAGGGGAGGGAGAGAGAGAGAATGAAGCAGAGAGGGAGATAATAGAAGAAAAAAAGACTTACCTTTACAATATACGTCACACCGGGTCCAGAGATCTTCTCACTGGAGTGAAGCCATCCTTTGGGGGGCTTGTTCAACAGACCCCCAGCACTAGGGTTCCAGTCCTCCCCACCCTGCTGCATGTCTTCCATCCTCCCCTTTTTGCCTGCACTCATAGTGGCTGTGTCCTGCTGAGAGCACGGGGCTCCAGTGGAGGCTGATGCACAGGAGCCTGCGCCTGTGGCGGTTGGTGGAGCTGAGGGGCCAGGGTTACCTGAGCCTCCTCCTCCTTGTAGCTTGGACACGGCCAGGTCTTTGACAGCAGAGGGCAAGCCCTTGATGCCTAGAAGGCCACCAGAGTTGGCAAATTTCAAGTTGGACACCTTATTGATAAGGGTGCAAAGGGTGGTACCACCATCTTCTGGGTCGGTGGGGAGCCCCTCAACTGGTGGGGTGTAGGGAGGCTCACCAGAGGAAGCCGGAGTGGCCGAGAGCTTGGCGTTCATGGAGAGGCCGTGGAGAAGCTCATCGACAGACGTCACAGACTCATTCCTGAAGCGGTTGTATTTGGTACGGTGAAGCATGCCCTTCTATCTGCCTGCCTACAGATGCACTGGCAGATGCAATGCCCAGCTAATTATTTCCTCCTTTAACATAGCAAATGCTGTTCAAAGATGACAAAACTACACGGATGTATATAATACCTTAATCCCCCCCACCCCCTGCTCATTTGTGTTGGTGGCTGTGGTGGCTTTGCTGTTGCTCAGGCTGTTGTTATTGAAATCCAGCTCTGCAGTTCAGTGGCAGAAAATAAAATGCAAAACACACAATCCATGGGAACAGAGGATTTAAGAGGAAGGAGATAAAAAAAACTGTTTCCACAGTATGGTAGAAAGCTCGAATTTGCCGTCGTGGTCCACAGGAGCAGAGACAAGTCCAACGGTGGAGATGGCCAGCCTCTCTCCAATGACTGCCGGCTCACAGCAAAAGCATGACTCACTGATCTGAGAAGATCCTTCTCAACAAAAGGCTCACTGAACACTGCAAATCACTTCCTGTTACAAAAAAAATCCTCCCACTTACAGCACACTAGAACCAATCAATTCTCAAATTTCGCAGACTGATGCTTCCTCTCGGCAGCAGGAATGTTTTTTTTTCTTTTAATTCATCCGTGTTGAACAAACGGAAGGGAAAATGTAACAGAAGATGGGAAATATATTTTTTAGAAAAATCAATCCATTTACTGGTTGCTCCATTGTCTGTCAAGCAGTTAACACCATAAAAACCATTTCCTATTCATTTTTACAGAAAAACATCATGTCTATAAGCTATAACAGTAAATATCCATAAGCAAGCAACTCAAAATGCGATGTTCAGATGAACTCTTAATATAATCTCGTAGGGATACATTTAAGACCATTCAAATAGTATTGCTCTCCGCAAGGTCTTTATCCTTACATTAACTGAAAATCTAGACCTAATTTGTTCAGGGTGATGACATTAAGCCCCTTAACCAGTACAGAAAAAACACCCTCAAAATCTATAATGGTACATACTGTATCATATTACCAGTGTAAATTCAATAGACATATGTATAACTATACCTAAAATACTGATTCTAACATTTAAGAAATATAGGTATATGTATTGCCCTCAACGTCAATAGTTAACCTGGAAATATTAGTTGGCTTATGTAATCTTGCAATACCCATAGTAAGAGAAAATTTACAATAAATTAGTAAATATATAAAATCAACATACATGAAAGATTTTCTTCCATTGTTCAGCTGTGAATTGTTTTCTTTCTTCATTACACAGGCTAAAATCAAAGCCCAAACATAGTCATCTCTTAGCCTACCAATACATTCCCGCTTTTACTAAAATAGCCAAGCTCTTGTGGTGAATTTTTTTCTGAATAATTCATCATCACATAACACAATGTAAAGATGTAATCACAGCAGACAGGCTGGAAAACCATGAAGCCCACAAGACTACAGCTATAACAAGCTCTCGTCAAAGATTAGCCAAGCCATCTCTAAAGCCATCAACATTTTAACAAAAAAAACCATTCATGTAAAGGATCCAGAGAATTGTGAATCTGGAGACCGCCAGTCATTCATAAGCTTCCTGCTCTCACCTCCTGCTGCAGCATTCGTACTGCAGTGCCTCCCAACATCTCCTTCCTGCCTGCTAAAAAGAAGAAAAAAAAAACGCACGTTTGCTCTCTCCTGCTTGGAAACAACAGCAAAACACAAAAGGAGGGATGAGGGCTCCCTCTTAATGCACATTGAAAGAGACAGCAGGAAAAAAAACACAAAAGGAAAGAGAAAAACAATGGCAAGGAGAGCTGATGTCGAATATTATTTTCTCTTCGTGTGAATGGGAAAGCAGCTCGCATACCAATGTTTCTGTGAATGGAGAGAGGGCTCTCTGCCTCTGCAAAGCAATCCCTGGGGATCGAATGGTTCTATCCAATCAGAGGAGGGCTGGATGACTCATTCAGGGATGGCTTGCAGAATAGTGGAAGAGACCATTACAAGCATACATGTAGGTGGTCACATGTTTCATTTCTTTGTAGGTAATTGAATGGTATTTTTAAGCTGCTTTGAAATTGAAATCGTGCTATTACAGGGTTTTTTTCTATCCATAATTACGGACGCATGTTTTCTAAAATGTAAATGCTGCTTAGTATGCATCATTTCTTCTGTCGCAGTATGATAAATGACAGATGATTCATCAGTTTTGTGTCTGCAGGTTTTGAAGACTATTATACGATTATATGTCTGCTAAATTCATACAAGCTACTTAAATGGCAAGGATTTACATATGATTCTTTACATATTATTCTATTCCTCTATTTTATACAGATAATCTGCACAAGACTGGTCATTGAATGCTGGTTTTGTCTATAGCCTGTTCACTCATTATTTCAGTTCTAAATACATTTTAAATTAGGATTTATGCTTTGTCATCCACATGTCTCAGTGACCAGAAAAAAAGAGGTTAGTAAGCACTTTCGTATTTGTCTTGATAACAGAAACCTCTTCCTTCCTTGAATCACCTTGCAAACCTCTGGAATTTATGATGAGATTTATGTTGACCTGCGGTACAAATACAAATTATAAGACATATATTTGTTGGAGCCCACATATAACCAATGAACATGGGATAATACCAAATTTTGGGGTCTGGGGGCATGCTCCCCCATAAGATTTTTTTGAAAATAACCTTTTAAATTGTGTCCTCTAGTGGGTTTTAGGGAGAGAAATTAACAAATTTAGATTTAAAATATGGCACAAATAAAAACATATTGAAGACATCTGATGAGATTTTGTTTTGGATTTGAGTGAAGCAGGAGCACCCTGACCTGGGAGAGAAAGCTTAGGAGCAGCTACTACCCTTTGCCTACTCATATTTATGTGAGGCATCCTTCTCTGCAATGATCTGGTCAAAACAAAGCAGAGACAGCAGTTTCCTCCCTTTTTTTAAATAACCTTTTAAATAGTGTCCTCTAGTGGGTTTCAGGGAGAGAAATTAACAAATGTAGATTTAAAATTTGGCACAAAAATAAACATATTGAAGACATCTGCTGAGATAGGTGCTCTGTTCAAAACTCTCCCTCACTATATGACTTTTTTGATCGAGCAATATTCCATGACACCTGATACGATGCCAACGTGACCGTTTCAGAGTACTTCGTAAATTTCCCAAAAAGCAGAGTCTGTTTCTCTGACTGACGTATCAAAGTATGTACCTTGTGCTTGCCCAGCTCTGTGCCTTTAGGAACTCCTGGGCTATGTTAGCATTGTGTGTTGAGAGACTGCACTCCAAGTTCAAGGCTTTAAAATGTGACAGTGACGTCTGCATATTAAAGGCACCCAGTGCAACATTAGGGCATCAAAATAGAAATATTCTGGATAAGACAATCTTTATTTGATTTGATCTTTTGCGTCATTATTTGATACTTTGGGCGTTAAAAAGAGCGCTAAAACTAGCCGCAAGAGCGTAGCCCTTTATTTATTGGTGCCACCAATAAATAAATATTTGAAAAAAAAATAGCCTCTCCCCACCGGCGGTGCTGGCAGCGCGATTTTCTATCAGTTCTCACCACACAACGACGTCTCATCTTTGCTCATTGAATGTCGATATGTAATGGTATGGAGTTATTTAAACTTACTACGTGTAAAAAAGACTAGAAATTGAATGTTTATTTTTCGAGTCTCAAGCCTCTAATGTTGCACTGGGTGCCTTTAAGCAGAGGGGTTTTCCATTTCGCTCAGCAAATAATTCCTCCCATTCAGGCAAGAACATCCGATGTTCACCTTCATATTTTCGTTTAGCTTTTCGCTTTGCTGGATCCATGGCATTCTTTCAGTAGCTACTGCTAGTCTGGCTAGGAACTCTCTAAAACTGGGTGCACACATTAGAGTGTTTCACGTTACTTGAAGACATCTCTCAAGATCGAGTGATGACAAAATATACATGAATAATCGGACAGTATTTCCAAATATGTTGCGTGCAAAATGTTTATTTTACAATATGAAAATTCTGTACAACAAGCAGTGGCGCCTGGTGAATTTTTTTTAAAGGGGGGGCGCAGTTTGGCGGCGCGGTTTAAATAGCACTCCACAATGAGAAGAAAACAGGTTTTGAGTAGAATATTCTGTAAAGGACTAGCCTGACGATGTCATACTCATGATTCTAGTCAGAATATGAGTCTGATACCGAACCTTTGGGCTGTGATTATGGGGCGTGTTTCAACGAACCAGGAAAGAAAATGCCTATTCGCTGAATTGGATACCTAGAACCAATCAGAGCAACGTAGTAGCCTATTACCATCTGATAGATTAAACTTTTACCTGATCCCGTAGGAAGGACGGCAAAAACATCTTTTCAATCGAAAAATGCCTTGATCGCGTTTCTCTGTTCCTCTTTCAAAATGAATGCGCTGTCAATGTCTGTTGAGATATGCCTGCTCACGTTAATTAATTAGCATTAAGGCTACAAGCTACAGCTGGTTTCAATGGGTTTTTTGTGCACGCGTTAGCAATGATCTAACAATAATGGTCTAGAGAGCTTTAGTTAAGACAAACAATACTCTGCAACATTCGTGTTGCACATGCACAACTAACCGAGTCAATGTAGACATTAAAAAAAAAATTGTATAGATAGTTTAATTCACATAAGATATTCCCCACTAAGCACCTGAGACGCGGCCATCTTGGTCGGAGTTCGAATCTACCGGTTAATTCAACTCAAGCGTTGGTATCTGTCCATCAACGTATAAAGCCCGCCCTGACAATTTGATTGGTCCGGTTTTATCCGACCGATGCAGGCGCGCTGGAACCTCTTTCATGCCGGGGGTGCTGTGACGTCCCCCCCCCCCCCCACACTATAAAGTTGTCGTCCCCCCCCCAACAATAATTGTAAACACAAATAAATAATTTTGAATAATATAGTAATATGAAATAAAAGCCCGCCAACACAAGCGGTGCTAATTATAAGCATAAAACAATGTGTTTTTTAAGTGTTGAAAAATCATGATCCCCTATTCCTCAAAGTGTTTTGGTTCACATGCTATTTCCAATGGCTACCAATTCTGGCCCGCCAGCGCTTTTTTGGGAAAAAGGAAGTTTCTTGATGATGTAGCAATCTGTGTTCGAAAGAAAAAGGGAGTTTCTTTTGTGGTTGATGCAGTAATCTGTCTTTATTCCAGTAAAGTGCGCAATCTTTTTTCCAGTAAAGTGAGCAATATTTATTCACGTAAAGTGCAGTAACGAAGCACGTTAAACATACCCCGGATTCAGCATGCAGCTTGCAGATCTGAATAGGTCCAGACGACAACTTTTTCACTACTCTTTACTTCATTACTCTTTGAAATGTTACCATACATTGTCCCCCCCCTACAAAAATGGGATCATCACTTACAAGTATTGCCTATCGCCAATGAGAATCTAAACATGTAAACAGATCCAAAAAAATAAATGATCAACAACAACAAAACATACAACACGATCGATTATGTGGCATGTTCCAGATCTCGGCATAAATTATAAACGTCATTAACATTCACAACTCCTGTGAATCCACAATAAAGAATTCGAAAGTTTGGTCTTATTTTTTGGCTTATTGCTAGTCATTGCGACAGTAATGCGTGGGTGGAAAGTAGAAGAAGGTGCTGCAGCATCTCCATCTTCTAACTAGTCGCATTTTTGCCAAAATACGTTTTTCTTCATCAGTTACAGTACCAACTTCAGCACACACACGTGAACCTCATATAGCAAGATCTCCATGTATGCCTGTGATAACTAAAAACTAGCAAACCCATTTGTTTAACATTTATTTTCTTCCCCAACGCAAAAATATGTATTAAACCGTTTAAATATATATTTAATACATAATAATGAGTAAGAGCTTATTTATTTTTCCGGGCCTGGAGCTATAGGGGGAGCTACAGCGCCCTCAGCACCCCCCTTCCCGCGCCACTGGACCGATGAAACTCTCTCCCAATTAGCCCAGAGCCAGACCAAATCTACCTGACCAAAAATGTTGTGGGCTGGGTTTGGGCTGGTATCAAGGCTAGTAAAGGACTGTATATGTCTGCTTTCACTACATGAGATGGTACATATGGGTGTGGTCTGCAATGGGAATAGAGACCAATCAGCACTGGATTACATCAACATGAATGATTGTTACACTATACATAACCAATATTATTAAGTATGAACAGTATGAACTCATCCTTATTATTACATATAAGTCAATAGAAGAGAACCTATAAGAGAACATGCTAATGGATACTATTATGCTATAATTATGCTAATCGCAAATCGCTGCTAATAGCAATGTAAAGCCCACTTCAAGTTCTTACAACACAAAATGGTTAGCCAGCAACGACTGATTCCTTTAATTTCTTCATTTTCAAAATGACGCCACCAATTCAAGCTGCCACTTCAATGTAAAACTGTGAAAGGACCTCCTCAAAGCCTGTGTTGTCCATTCTGGCCTGGGCTACTGTAGAAACATAATGGCCCAACCTGGCAGGCTCCATGGAAGAAGGCCCGCTCCCTATGATATGAAGGCCTCTCAGCTAACGAAAACACAACAATTGGTAGTTACAGATGATATACTGTACATTATTAAAAACCACAATTATTGTGGCAAACTAGCCCAGGGAAAGGGACGTCGACACAGAAATCTCAGGTTGAAAGTTAAGTCCCATGCCCCATTCACCACATGACTGCGAGTGTCAAAGAACAACACAGAAGGCAGATGGTGTCAAACACGGGGGTGACACAGAAGACCCCAAGGTGGGCCCTCAACTTGACACAGAAGACCCCCAGGTGGTTAGGGACACCGCATCCCCTCTGGCCAGCAGCAACTATGCAGGAGATTCCCGGGTCAGCAACGGCAACACTGCGGCCTCTCTGGCCAGCAGCAGTGATGCAGTAGGCCTGGGCTGTCGGTGGCAACGTGGACTGCATTCCATCATCAGTGATGTAGTGGAAGTCCTCTTCCTCTGGCAATGGCAATACTGCCCACAAAACAATGTTTGGGTGTTTTTTAAACAAACATCACAGGCTATAGTGTAGGCCAGAGCCATAGAAAACAGAGTTGCGACAATTCCATTGACTCCCATTGTAAAAAATGGCGGACGACACTTCCGGGTTATGGAGACGGCAAAAGTTCCCAAGTTCCAACGGAGCCCCGTTTATTTCAACGGCGCGTCAAGAACAATTACTGGTAAGTTGATGAAATAACAGCATTTTAAAACGGATTTCACACTATTAAGCATTAGCTATCAGTAGTATACTCTTAGACATCGATATTTTTTTACATTTGGTTTGCATGAAATGTCGATGTTGATGTTAAACATGTAATGGATGTATGGACCTAACTGAAAGCTTGGTAACGGAGGCTAATGTGAGGTAATTAACGTGATCATTTCGTGAGGTAATTAACGTGATAAGTCCGAGATGAGACTTTTTGTTGCCAGGTGACATTATTATGTAAAGTTGTTTTGATTGTTAGGTTTTAAAACATTACCAAAATAATACCACTGCTGCTAATACTATTAGTGCAGTAATATAGTGTTGCCAGGCTGGTCTGCACACACACACACATACAATAATACAAGTGCTGTAATAGTGTTGCCAAGCTGGTGTGCTTTCAATGTGTGTCTGAAGAGGGTATCCCAGTGTTAGACAGACACGTGCTCAGTGTTACATTGTGTGTGTGTGTGTGTGTGTGTGTGTAATGAGAGTGTATAGAGAGTGTGGCTCTTCTGAAGCAAGCCTGTGTTTTGATCAGTGGGTTTACTAGAGAGAGCCAAAGCTAAAAACCTGTTCTTCCTCCTCTTGTCTCCCTCTCTTCCTTCTCTTCATCTTCATTCTCTTCTTTCTCCCTCTCTGTCTCCTCCTCTCCGCTCTTCTACCCCTGCTCTCTCTCCATCACCTCTTCATCCTCTGTCTCTTCTTGTTCTTCGATCCTCCTCTCCCCCTCCTCCTCTCCTTACTCTTCTTCCTCTCCTCCTCCTCCTCAGTGCACACAGGCAGTCCACCAATAGCAGGTCTCCTCCTGGCGCTGGTCGACCCAAGCCCATGCCATTATCTAGAAGTCTATCTCACCTATATCACCCATTGATATGATGCTGGCAATGTGTTATATCAAGTAAAGATTAAGCTCTAACTGCTGTGTTATTTAACCATTTTCCCTGACCCTGTTTACTTTTTTTAGGCTTTGCCTGGCTCCTCCTCCTGTCTGTGTGCTGCATCTGATTCTTAGGTGAGCTGGGCGAAAGGGGCTTGGAGTTGCGCTAATCTGGGGTCTGGGCCTTTAAAAGCGCTTCAGACCAGACTGGAGGGGGTCCGCGCTGCTCTGTCTCTCCCTCACCAATTTTGGATTTTGTTTGCTTATTCACTGCACCGCATTATACTTATTGCTTACACTTTTATTTTCCAACTCCAATACTGACTTCTGTTCAGTTTGATTCATTTAATGAATCTTATACATACATACTCTGCGTGTGACCTTCCCTTCTCTGTTCCCAGCTCTGAGCAAGGCTTATTTAATTACAGATGAAAAGCATGAGAAGGGTGTGAATGGAACTTTAATAAAAGATCTTGTTTGCTTGTGTATTGGTCTATTCCAGTCCATATTATTATTCCAGCTCATCAGCTCTGACATAAATTGCAACTGTGAATAGTTGCTTGTAGAGTTAGATTTGGTTCTATTGACTGTATTGATATATTCAGTCTTATTATACGGCTCTTCAGAACGTTTCAAAAAGCCCCGTTGATTTGAATGGGCCATCCCCAACGTTCGCAGGTACTTATTTTCATATAATGACCTGCATATAATGACCGCTGTGCTGTCAATGGCAACGGATTTTGTGCTTCTGATATAGGTCTTTCGTATCATTCCGAAAGTATTGAGTCCGGTAACTTATCAATGGAGTTTCAGCGGACGGTTGAGCAGCTGTGTTCTAAAGAATGTTCAACGTCTTTGAAGTTCAACGTCTTTGGCGAACTATTTCTCTGCTTTTTAACACTACGTATAGTAACAAATACATTGTAAAAAGACACACTGTGTTAAGTTATTTTTTTGTTTTGGCAAGTTGCCGTATAATAAGCGGGATAATGTATAGAACGCAGGTCCTTATCGGAAAACAAGTCCCTTCAGGGCGAAGCAAGACACCTCCGCTGCGCGTCGGTGTCCGGTTCACCCTGTCGGGACTTATTTTCCGATAAGGACCTGCGTTCTATACATTATCCCTTACATAATGAGTGGCTGTTTGATAGATCTGATACATGGCTCCATATTAAAATTGCCATGGTTCTGATGCATGTCCTACAAAAATAACTAAAATGTAATGTAATTTAATGTCCTTTAGTCTCCTACATGTCCTTTCAAAATAACTTAACTTGGTAATAAAGATACAAAGTACTTTGGAAAAGCTGATATTTAACAAAAGTGCTGAGAGTCCAATAACAGTACAAGTTAGATGGTAACTTGTTTATCGAAGTGCAAATGCAGAACGTAAGGATAGCACCACTCACGTAAGTAACCTAGCCAAGCTAACACGAACTTTTCCCTCCAAACGTGTATTATTATTATTATTTAAAAGTAATACATGCAGTACTTCCCATGTTTAACCACAGCTCAAAAGCATAACACACACTCAAATACGTTACATAGAGCATACGTGTGCTTACGATATGATATTTACCATGCAATAGCTCACTGTACCATACAAGTCAATGACAGTTTGCGGTTTCTTAGGAACTATTGAGGCTTGCCTGAACCACGTGACAGCCGTAGCGGCGACATCAAAGCGTGTCGCAACTCTGTTTTCTATGGCTCTGGTGTAGGCCAAAGTGAACTACAATCAAATGAAGACTCAAGGCATACTGATGAATAGCTTACAGCTTAAAATTGCCTTAAATAATGAAAATAATTTTCACAGGTCAGGATCAAAGTGTTTGGGGTATATTCATGCTTCGGGCCTTGGAATTCTTTGCCTCAGTAACGTCCATATTTTTCTTATAACGGGACACCTTGGCCGTTATCCTTTATCTCGGTCTTCTTATGTCCCAGAGCCAGCCACATCTCCTTTCCTTTCAAGCTGCTTTGACTGACTGTCCCTTGATGTTGCCAAGGCAACTCCCCTTCAGGCAAAAGCGTGGCCTAGACTAGATCATGTGATTTTTTTCCACAACCAATGACATGCTTGTTGGTCAAATTTCACTGCACGTTTGAACAGAGTCGGTTGAAATAGGTCCGTGTCGTGGCTGTAGAGTTGAAAGCAGTGACTCGTGGGAGCTACGATAATTGTTTAAATCGTCTTTGATAGACTGAAACATTGTTGATAAATAACGCTTTCCTAAAAAAAAAGTATGTCACAGAAGCAAATATACTACTCGGATAAATACACCGACGAGCATTATGAATACAGGTAAACTTTAGTCAACTTTAGCAAGCTAGGATATCTAGCTAGCTATCGACATTTATAATTCACACGCCTAGTTAGCGAGTGTCCACTAGCAAGATAGAAAACTTTTGGCTAGAATGAAAGGTTTGGCTAACATGCCTAGAATGATGTGAAATCACAGAAAGCAGATATTAAATGTTACCCTTCAGTCGTTCAGTTTATTCTATTTGAAATAATTCAGTTAACTCGGTTAGTGTAACGTTATAAATAATGTGAATTAAAGCTAACTTAACGTTAGCTGGCTAGTGTGTGGCCATTCTGCAGTCAAGCAAAAGAAGAAGACAAGAAATCACATCACTTTGCTTAATAGCATAACTTGGTGTACTTGTCCATGACATGATTTAAACTTTAAACTGTTAGCAAAATTGGGAAACGTTAGATAATCTATGTAACAATTTAGTGGAATTTCTAAAATCGTATGAAGGATGGAAGACGGCGTTATCTTGTAGTCACTTTGAAACTTTAACGTTGCATCTTAGTACCCAGAGTTATATTGTCGTGGCTAGGTCTGGGTCATGTTTTTAAAGTAACTAGAAGCCAGTAAGCTCAACGTGAGCTACTTATTTTGTCTGTGAAGGACTTTAAAGAATTGCAATTGATTTCGAGCAGGCATGTTGTATTACCCCGAGAACTGGCGAAGCAGGTCCCCAAATCGCATTTGATGTCAGAGGATGAGTGGCGGAGACTTGGGGTGCAACAGTCACTGGGTTGGATACACTACATGATCCACGAACCAGGTGAGATCTTTTTGAAGGATGGTATTACAAACCTGTACTGTAAACTGTTTATGAACTTATATTTCATTGTCCATTTTTTTTCCGCCAGAACCCCACATTCTCTTATTTCGAAGACCTCTTCCAAAGCTCTGATGGCAGGCAGAAAAGTGCTGCTCCTGGAACAGCTGTGCGCTTAATACTGGTATTCAGTGAATACTTTCAACCCATCAGCTTAATACCTCCTGTGCACGCGCTGTGTTTTCTCAGCTAAAAATATCAGTCAGCTCTCAAGTTGTGGTGGTTGCATTGCTGTAGCATGGACTTTTAGATCCAGAGGACTTGCTACTGAATTACCAGTGTATCCATAATCTGTTGATCATGTCTCAAATAAATGTATGAATATAATCAGGGGTGTTAATCTTGATGCTACTGCTGGTAAATTTAAATACTTACCATCCATTGAAATATCAAGAACCTCTGGCATGTATAAAAATGAACCTGACACCTATATGATTTGGAAAAACTTTAGTTTAATATCCCAGGCATCCAAAGTGTATCCTCAGTTTAAAGAGGATGCACATGACCATGCCTTGTTTTCTTTAGAACTTCAAAGTATACCTCGTTTCAGAACCTTTGTGTCTACATAAGAACAACTGAGTTGAGCTTTTTTATCTTCAGTGCCTGATAAGTGTTGTCTGTCTGTCAGTAAAATCAGTATTGTCCATGTATATGTTCATAAAGTAAGGCTGCAGACTTTAAGTAAAGGGTGTGTGTATGCCTGTGATCTGTACTGTGAAACATACGTGGATTAGGTTGTCACAAAAATCTTTCCTGTTTTCTTTAATTTAGTCTCCTTAATTGTGCCTATTTACATACATGAAAAATCTTGGCCGATACTGTATCACAGCTTTTGAAATGGAATTACTTTTTTTGTGCATTATCTGGTGGTGGTCGATATTTTTTTTTCTCTCTTTTATGCCTCCATGCCTGACTTGAGTAGAAATGAGTCCATGAGATCATTCCACATTCCTTACAGAGCACTCTCGCAACATAGTGATGGGAAAATTGTCTTCTATCAGTGTTATGAATGTTATGACTTTGAAATAAACCCTAATTTTTATAAAAATGGGTAAGAGTAGTCTAATTTCTATTGTGACCACTAGATGGTGCTATTGGTTAACCATTTAATGGTCTGTTTTGACAAAGGAGAATGGCACTGCAGAAAGGCAGCTAATTAAATAAGTGTGGAGGAGATTTTGATATGTTAAAAAACCAAGATATAATTGTCTGTTAAAAAAAAGTAGTTGCATTACCATTCACTGCCTTAAAGTAGGCCTAGCATATTTAATAAGTGTATTTATTGTATTATGATCTATATATAATAGTTTAACATTAGATTGTGTAAACCTTGGTGTATATGCCTGAGCACTAATTCATACAACCTCCCAGTCTAATAATTCTGTTTACCATGTTTTTTTTACCAAATGTGAGAGCTGGACCATTGGCTGGGTTGTCTTGATTTTCCTTGTAGATCCCTGGTCAGTAAAACTATAAGGGAAAATCCCAAAATGCAATCTGGCCATAGACCTTTCACTATGGTACAGTAACATCACAACAGAGTAAACTTTCAATTCATTAAAACTTTTTGTGTCATACCCATGGTTAAGATTTGCACGAATAATCAGAATTAATTGTACAAATGGTAACCAGGCATGTAAGGTAAGTTTGAACAGCTGTGTGCAATTAGCTTACTAGTAATTCAGTGACAGTTGATATGCCAGTGCCTAAAATCAAATTCACTGTGTACTTATTAATTTCATACAGAGTTCTGCTGACCGTATCCGTGAGCCAGAGGCTGAAGGGGACACTTTTTCTATGGTATTAGTCCCTTTTCAAATCTTTTGCCTGCTGCCAAAATCACCCCTGGAAATCAAACTAAAAAAACAAGTATCACATCCTACTAAGTAGAGTCAGAATTAATGTAATGATTATAGACCCATGTTACATAACTTTGCACAAATGTGATACAAATATGCACTTTTTAAATGTTAAAACTGTTGCCTACCACTCATGTAATAACTAATTTCCCACAACCGTAATAATTATAACTTTTGCAGGACATTATTATTAGTTTGTGGCACGGTACATCAAATTAAATACATTACTATAGTACAATTCTACCTGTTATATCAGTTGTAAATCAACTCTAACAGAACTGTGTTTGAAAAAAAGTTGCATATCCAGGATAAATATACTATATGCACAGGGTCAACAGAGCAAACTGGATCTGAAATGTTACCGATAATATTTCAATAACATTTATTTGGGAAAACCATGAAAAAAAGTCAAGAGAATTACAGATACAGATTAATCTTTGTCCTATACACAATCATTTATACACCAAGACATTGTGATTAATTGCCATAATCAGTCAGAAGGCATACACTCCGTCAACACAGTAACCACAAAGATGTAGTTGCAGAAAATGCAAACTCTAAACCATGAGTTGATTGTCATGTGCTGATTTAAAGTTTTACTCCCCTTCACAACTCTATCACATACATGTATATTTAGACTTCCTCAGCTCCAAACCTGTCCTTCCCATGTACTTGAGGAAGGTCAACTGTAGTGTATGCTGTGAAGCTCAGCAGGTGAGTGCTGCAGGCAGCTCATGTAAGTCCCTGTGTCTTGTCCTTCACTCTGATGCACATCCACCAGAAGATGGTACCTGAAGGATCAACCATAGCCAGTAGACTTCTCTGAAATCTCAGATGATGCCTTGTCTACCACAGCTTTCCTGTGGAAGTGAAAGGAATCCAGTGTTGTACACGTGTTTCCCACTTACAAACAAGGCTTCTAGAGGCAGAAAGAAATGTGATTTGTAGATCAGGCTTTTAGACATCATTCATGGTCACAATAAAATGTCATTATTCCATTAGAGAACAGAAATTAAGTAATCTTATACTAGCATGTGCAACCTTGCACAGTTTCATGGTTTCAGTCCTTTTTGTGAACTGGAGATGATGGGCAGCGCAATTGAACTGATATTTGTTTAAAAATAAGTGCAAATTGTGCAGAAAACCACCTTAAACATGCAGGCCTGTTATCACCACTAACACTTGATGCCACTCCCCTTCAACGTGGCATACAGTAGCCTACAGAATATTGAGACAAATGTAAAAAATATTAAAAAATAAAACCATTTCATTTACTTGAGGTGTACCTACCCATGCTCTTTTCCATCTCTTCAGCAATTTTTCATGGTCTGTTAACGCACTTCTCCATTCACTCATGTCTCTGGAGATATCTGTGTCTTCATCTATTCATAAATAGCATATTTTAATGGGCCTTACAGACAGCTTTGATGCATTGTTTAGTGACATGAAGCTACATTTTCATGTGCCAGTCTCCTATCCCTATCAATAATGGAAACAGACCTGTTTTAAAGTTTGCAAGTGTGTGTTCAATCTTTTCCACACACATGCCATTTCCTCATGCAGTAACACCGAGCTGACTAAGTTGGTGATCAGAGATCTCCATCTGCTGCTAACCCACAGAGGATATACTCAGCACACTTTGCAGGCCTCAATTGAGTTATCATGCAAGGTGTCCATGCAGATTCAGAACCAGCGGAGTGCAGTTGCTACCTCTGCGACTAATGCGGATGTGCACCTCAGCGGTGTCGTTGCCAGTGTTGGCTGTGGCAGTACAACGGTAGTGGGAGTCCTTGGACAGGTGGGTCTCCTTCACCCAGCTGCTGAGCAAAACGGTCTCCTGGGTAACAATAAGCCTGTGCTCAGTGACTGACAACAAGTGTGGTGTCTGTCCATCGACCAGCCAGTTAATGTGCACATCACTGGGACCTGAGGACAAACAGCAGTTCAGGGGGACATGGCATTCTGACTGCATGACCTGACAAAAGAACCTCTTGTATGGTTAGTCATCGACAGATCATCCTGCTTACATCTCACAGGACTATTGTTACATCCAGGCTCTCAACTTCTCACATTTATATATATATATATATATCTCTGACATGCATTCACCTTAAACTTCAAACCTACAGGGCCTCTGTCAGTTAGCATCTGGCTAGCTTAGCTGTGCTTTAAAGTTGTAGGCCGGCTACTTAAACCGGAACATTTGGGGTTTATGCTTGCCGTTCCCATACTTGCGCCTGGCGGCACCATTTCTGCTGGAGCACCATGCCCCAGTGGAAATGGCGTAATTTCTGGCTTGCGGCGCTGTGCAAAAGGATGGGAACAGCGAGCAGAAATTCTCCTTAACAGGAATCTGTGTGAATGCTGTGTACAAACAAACTTGGACTCCGGCGATACGCTGCTAAACCATCTGGAAACCAGAACTACGATATCCAAACCGTACAATGATACAATAATGCCACTAAATGTTGTCGATAACAAAGTTAGACCCATGAAAATGTATTGTCAATACGCTATTAATTAAAGTTCTATAAATACAATCAGCATCACATCTGCCAACAAATGTAAGAATTTTGGGAACCAATATTAGAAACTATTCAAAATATCAGGGTTATAATGAATTTAGCTGGTGCTTGAATGTAACATGAAATCAGGGATGGATTACCGAATGGGCCTACTGGGCCCAGGCCCAGGGGCCCATGAGCTCAGGGGGGCCCTAAGCCAGAGCCTCTGCATGAAGTCGCTGTTATGTATCTCTGATTTGTGGGTGTATTTTGTTCATTTGCTGTTGGCTTTAATTGAGTTTAGCTGCGCTGTGTAAGAAAATGTGTATGTGCACTGTCAATCCTGTTGAGGAACAGGTGAATTTAGCTATTGTGCTGTTTTTTTTTTTTCCAACAGCACAATTGGTAATACAATTTTTTTCAACAGCACAAATTGTATTTCCAATTTGTGCTGTTGAAAAAAATATTTCATTACATTTAAGTAAGCCGTGCGCGAAGGGGGGGGCTTTTCCATGTCCAGGCCCAGGGGCCCATGGTTTCATAATCCGTCCATGCATGAAATAAATATTGCCCTTGGCCGGTAAATCACTTTTATCAATGGCGCTAAGTGTACAAATTGTGAAAGAAGAATCCTTTATTTGCGTGTCAGTTAACCGTCAGTTACGGTTGTCCACGTTGACTGAAGTAAAAGGCCTATATTACATTTCATTGTAATACACAGTCAAAGTAGTTCTAAATGATGACATGGGCCTACAAGGGAAGAAAAATACATAGCCTACAGACAGCAGCAATAATGGTGGGTGTCGGTCCACAGAGGTCAGCAGTTCTAAGGTTTAAAAAGTTGTCAGGTGTCCCCTTAAGCTCCACTGCTGGGTAATAAGCACCTATGGTTTCACCAAACAGGTAAGGAGCCTTGGGGTAGTCTTAGAATAAGCAACAGAGCAAAGCTCAGTTCTGTCCATGTTTCACTATTGTTTATTTTATTATTGATATTATATGATGTAATGGGACCTTGAATGCCATGAAAAATGCCATTAAATCTATTGTATTATTTGTAAACCATGTTAAACTCTAAAACCCAGCTAAACTATTAACAGAACAATGGCCCTGAAGTGTTTTGGGCAAGGACAGTAGTATTACTAATAATATTATTAAATTGTGAGAAAAATTATACATTACAAAGATAACCAGACATTAATTGTATCCGATTTCAATAACACATACCTGTCTTAAATATATGTAAACTCTAGATGCTTGGCATTACCTTAATTTCAGTCAATATTCTACTTTTCATTATGCATTGATCCATCAAAACACACACACAGACACACACACACACGTTGTGATTCCCCCATTCCAGACTGGCAAAATTACAAGGACAAGGGTTTTCCAACCATTTGAGGTCAACATTTATTTAGCCTCCCTGTCAACAGTAACCAAAAACTGCAAGACTGTATTTACATCAAATGTACAAAATATTTACACTATTCAGGAAAACCATGGATAGGTAGGCATGGATAAGCTAAATAATTGACACAGTGATATTACCCTTTGTTCCATAGAGGCTTGACATAAAAAATGTAAAAAATTTAAAACAAAAAAATTATGAATTTTTCCTAACACAGCTGCTCATCATCAGTAGAAGTAGTTTGTTTACATTTGCAGTGATGATTTGCCAGGCATTAGTGGGACAAAAATAATCTTGGAAAAATACTAAATTTTAATCTGAGAAACTTTATCCAGTTTAAAGAAAAACACACAATAAAACTGCAGGACAAAATAAATTACCTTGTAGCTTAAATAATTTCAAAATATGTCCAAGCTTATATTATATTCTACCTTTACCACTTTAGTGGCGTTAGGAATAATGAAAGTAACATAGGAAGTGGTCAGCTCCCAGAGCCAGGATGTTTCACACACGAGACAGGCCGAGAGGGATGCTATGAGACGTGGAGAGCATGCAACACATGACAGAGGGGAAGTGCAGGGGTGACAGGACAGAGGTCAAAGGTGCCACTCACCCACAGCTAGGCAGAAGAGCAGGAAAACCTGGTGAGTGTGGACCCCCCAGGCCTGATCCCGCAGCATAGGCGGGAGCAGCCTCACCACACCCTGCAGGGCAGCGGAGAAGGAGGAGGAGGGGCGGGGGGGTGAGGAAGAAGGAGAGATAGAGGGACTACTTCCAGAGGTGCACACGGACGAGGTGTCAACAGGAGGAAAAAAGACAGCAGGGGCTGTGAGGGTGACAGAAGAGTGCAAGACAGGCAGGAGGGAAAGAGAAAAGGAAAGGAAAAGAGTGAGTATGTGTGTGTCAAGGAGGTAATGGGTAGGAAGAGAAGATGAGTGCACTGAGGAAAACAGCTGGGAGGTATACCACAGATCATACACTGATGGAACAAATGTGATGTTATGCCTTTTGAAAAGGCTTCAAGAGAAAATAAAAATGTCAAACATAAATTTACCACAGAAACCTACAAGTCAAATAAAATTCAATAACATCACTATCTGTATAGAATTATTGTACATTAAAAGTTTGGTAAGAAGACTTTCTTTCTCACCTGCCATTGTCTAAGATGGCCCCTGACTAATTGTAGAAGCCTCATATTTGAGGAGACCATAGGGGGTATACACCTGCTTAACAAAACAGATCTGAATAAACTTTTTCTCTTCACGTTTCAAAAAGGGAGGTCCACAGCTGCAAATACTTCATGAAAAGAAAACATAAAATAAACTAAAAAACACAAATTACAAGAGTCCCTTGGTTTAGTGATTTTCTGTATGAGTGCAAAAACCATCAAGGAATTCAGCATATTTTTGGTCAAGTGTGGTACCAATCGTTTGTTGTATTTGTTAGTCTGTGGTAGTGAGATTGTACATCTTGCCCAAGCTCCACCTGGATTCACATATTCTCCGTTAAAAGACTGTTCGGATGAAATCATGGCATCTGAAAGGTGCAGCTCACAGAATGCCACTTTTGCAGCCTGTAGAAATATATTCTGAACCACTTCAGCTGTTTGGGTTTCAGCAGTCTCCCATCCATGTCTCTTTACGAGTCCAATCCGTCTCCCAGACAGGGCCCTCCCGCCCCCCCTCTTCTCTGAGCAGTGCGTTTGGCCTCACGATGCCCCCCCCCCATCCCCTAACTGCCCAAGCATTTAATGGTAAAGTTCCAGAACAAAGTCTGATCAAACATCCCTGAGGTTTACCACATGTGATGGACCACGGTCTGGAGGCAACTGATTCATATCGGTCACAATTTGATGTAGGCAATTCAGTGTTTCTGTATTGACACACAGAAACACTGAACCAGAATTCAAGATGTACAAACACAGAAGAAGTACTCCATACTCCAATTTGGAAAACATCAAGTTCACTTACCAATTTGGTAAACCATGTTTCCAATTTGGAATTCAATTGAGTTGTCTTGCAGAGAGATGCACAAGGTTTTACACAGGTTGTTCAGTTTAAAGCTAAATTCTATATTACAAAATTTAAAATACTTTTCATATTGCATCAAGCTCAAGAGGAAAGGGAGGGAGGGAATGTTTTGGGGGAAAGTGTAAATAATTTAGCAGAACATTTCTGTTCACTAAACTTGAGTCGTACTGTATGTGATAAGCTTGAAATGACGGACAACTAACTGCTCAACAACTGAACTCTTTGCCTGAATTACATGAGGAATGAAAAGTGGGGATTTGGGTTTCCCCCTCTCACATGTCTGTGCACTCCGTACAGCTAGTCAGCATCTGCATACTCAATAGGCTGCGACACGCAGTCCACATCAAAGGGCCTCTCTTTCGGAGGGCTCTCATCACCATAACCCTGCGAGGGAATTTGGCCGTTCCCACATTCAGGTTCCGTTTCATAGCCGGTGTCACGGAGGGCACGCAACTGAGCTCCGTTCTGGAACAGCTGCTCAGTCAGCTCGGGCTTCTCTGCCGTCGTCTCCATGAGTCCCGCCTCGCAGGCCACGTACTCGGGCTGAGCCTTCTTCTGCGTGCCCAGCAGGGCGGCACGTAGCCGCAGGCATGGCGCTGGCAGGTACCGCATGTAACAGTTGTATGCCAGCGCAGCCAGGAAGAGCAAGAAGAAGAGCAGGAAGAGGAAGAGGAGGGCGCTGCTGTTGTCGTGCTGCAGATACTCGGCCGAGGGGTCCAGCGTCTTGGTGCTCGGCTCGTTACTGGAGGGGGGCATGGGCTGCAGGGCACTAGCGGTGTGGCTGATACTTGAGCTGAGGGCTGGGGTTAATGGGGGGGTTTGCTGGGTGGAGCTAGTCAGGGCAGATGTTAGTGGAGGGGGGCCGGAGGTGATACCATTACCTTCAGCAGGTGCAGTGGGCACGTTGGCCGGCTTAGCGCCGGAGGAGACTGTGGCAGGAGTGCTCGCGGAGGACGACGAGCGGGGGAGGAGGCCAGGTGAGCGCGGCTTCACCGGCAAACGAAGTCTGTATCCTGCCTCCAGGCTGCTGAAGTCCTTGCCGGCGGCCCGTTCCACAGACCAGCACTCGTAGACACCCTGCTCTTCAGGGCCCACACTGTAGATCAGCAGCCCCGTGTCGGACAGCAAGTGGAACTTGGAGGCCTCGTCGGTCAGGACGCTACCATTAACTCTCCACAGTGCCACTGCTTTGTTGGACAGCAGGGGGCAGGGCAGCTCCGCTGAACTCCCTGGCTTCACTACCATGTCCTGGTACTCCTCGGGTGCAGATCTCCTGGCTGCAAAGTGGAAAAGTGTATTTAGAGTGTATACAGGTTTCTTGGTGCATCCCGCTTCCCATTCTACTATTTAACTGTCTGCATTGCAAAATGCAAGAACGATGTCCATTTTTAGCCAGGCTAATCATGAATTGCTTCAGCGAGGGCCTTCCAGGCTTAAGTTAGGACAGAAGGCATCCTAACTTAAGCCTGGAAGGCCCTCGCTGAAGCAATTAATAATTAGCTGCTGCGCTCCCTCTACTCACAAATCCATTCAGAGGCTCCATAACTCAAAGCACCCTGATCAACCCTGCTGATAGGCTAACACACAGGACATTGATGGCTGCACTCTCCAGGCTTTGTGGAGCAGATGCAACATCCTTATCATATTAGCAGCCTTTTCCTGCTCATTACTGGACATTATCAACCCCTGCACTCCATTCATTTACCTGGGGGACATCTGTCAGCGTCACCAGTCAGGCTCTGGATCAAACGACTGTAAAAACAGACCAGAAAATAAGCATTAGGAGTGTAGTCTAGTCAAATAACAATAATATGTTGAGGATTTATGTTACATTGTGAATCAGTATATATAGTCATTACAAAAAGCTATGTGGGTGTTGGACAGCAGATCCATGCATACCTGAGATCTGTGACATCCTGGTTGTTGAATATGTTGACACATGCTGAGGTCTGGGGGTCCCAGGCACAGTAGGGGTCCCGGGCCAGGATGCAGTCCCCACAGGTGGGGTACTTCTCACAGAAGGCAGTGGGCGACTGCACCACACCAGAATCCGAACCAGCATACAAAAACCTGGCCTGGTAACGCACACATATGGACAGAGATATTTAACATAACATGCCACTAAATAAGTCATTACACCCGTCATTCACGGGCAGCATAGCGAAACACATGAAGCGCAAGTCTCAGCAGCACTGGCCTAAAAGATCCATCAGGCAGCAGGGTATTCAGTTTCAACGTTGGGTTCTGTGGTTCTGAATATCAGTGTACAAGAACCACAAACAGGTATCTGATGTTTGTGAGGCACAAGGATGAACAATAGACACACTTGTGGGTATTGGCTGCAAAATGAAAGAATGACTTGTGGTTGTCTGATTGTGCAGACTCGCTGTCTCCATCATCGGAAAGTTTCTCGTTCCCAGTCAAGTAGAAATGCAGCTGATATTACATGGGACAGTTATCCTAAACCAGCGGTGTAAGCAAAACTGAATCTGATCTGGGGGGGATAAGGGAAGTATGGCTAAATTAATAACTATCTGAATAAAAAAATAAAGGGGGGAGCAAATGTAATAGCAGAGATGAGCTGTTCTCTTTGGGCGCTGGAGAAGAGGCAAGCGTAAATATGCAAAGCTCACCAGATGTGGCTGATCAATGCATGCACCATTTTCTTTCTATTGGCTCAGAAGCCATTGCCTTACCCCTTGTGTTGACAGAAGCAACGTCTTAATGGCCTCAGCGTTTTTGAGGAGCTGAATTTCCTCCACCGTATGGACTTCTCCCTCATAAACCACAGATTTGTGCAAGACTCCTTTATCTGGTTGAAAAAGCAAACGGCAGTGTTCATGTGAAATGGAACCAGAACAGTGATGTAATAACTCCTCAGAGTTGCCCAGCTGTGACAGACAGACAGCCTCACCTGTCCCGGTGAAGATGACGTCATACACATTATTATCAAGGGCAATGACCCTCTCCACAGCGATCTGCGTGTAGTTGACGTCTTTGGTGATGAGCCTGGGGCCGTTGCCAATAGGCAGCACTGGGTCCTCCAGCAGTGGGTGGTCCTTCACGAACTGTAGGGTTTTATCTGGGAGATGCAGCGAGTTGCTGATGTTCTGCAGACGGTTGTGGTTGTTGATGCACTGCAGGAAGAGAGCAGGTTTCTTTGATGATCAACTTACCTACTAGGAGGATGCAGTAGTGCACTCTGTGCACCCACATGGTCACCTCACACACACACCCACACACTCTCTGTGAGTGTGCACCCATACTCTCACCTCACACACACACTCTCTGTGCACCCATACTCTCACCTCACACACACACTCTCTGTGCACCCATACTCTCACCTCACACACACACTCTCTGTGCACCCATACTCTCACCTCACACACACACTCTCTGTGCACCCATACTCTCACCTCACACACACACTCTCTGTGCACCCATACTCTCACCTCACACACACACACTCTCTGTCTCTCTCTCTGTGTGTGTGTGTGTGTGTGTGTACCCATACGCTCACCTCACATTAGAGGTCTTGTGGGGACATGAGCAGAGAGAGAACAAGCCGACTGGCTGTGTTAGACATACTAAACACCAAGGTTATCACCCCTACTTTTTCTGATAAAGTAAAGTGAAAGTTATTTTTCACCACACACAGATTCCCCAAATACTGGAACAACACCTAACCTGACCAACACGGACACTGACCATAACCACTGTGAGTTAGTCGGGGGGCTCAAAGGGCTTAGTCGGAGTAAAGACAGCCTCATCTCTACCTCTACAGGATTCTATGAGGTGAGTAAGGCAGTGCTTAAAGAGAAACATGGCTGATACAGTATCTTCCCTGGTGACATGCTGGTATGCATGTCAGCCTGTCTGCAATTGCTTACCAGAAAACAATAACATAACCATGTTCCCTAGACAAACAAGGTCACCTTTGAAGTTGCTGTTGCATGACTTATCATGCCTTTCCGTTCCTGTGACACCATTTGCAGCTGATCAGTCTAGATGACAGCAGTTTCTACATTCTATTCAGCATTGTGCTGGTGATGAACAGTTGCTTGCCATGACACATATTGTGTCCTTTCATGGCTTGGTTTTATATCATTTATTTGAGTGTGGCTGGAGGCTTAGGGATAGGGACACAAAAGTGCTTATTCTTCTATTCAGTTTTATGAGCTTTTGTTTGAAATAATTCTATTTTTCATGTGTAGATATAAAGGTTTATTCTAGAAGTCATCCTGGCAAAGTGTTTTGGTGCCTAAGCTTACGGCCGTCCACTTCTCTCCATCTAAGGGGGCTGGCATGAGTGAAGTACGACTCACCGCTCCAGGACGAGGACTGGGGGTGATGCCGTTGTATCTAACCCACTTTGTGTGGGACTGTTCTACAGTGGCTTTCTGCATATATTTCCCCTTTGAGAAGACTTCCTCCACAGATGACATGTTGTAGGCACACACGGCTGACAAGCCAACATTCCCCCTGAAAGAGACAGAACAAAAAAAAGTCAGTTAAAATAGACTTTTAGCATAGACATTTAGCATAGACTTAACAGATGGTGAGAGCTAGCCTGGCCATTACCAGCCTGTGACTCCATTTCTTTCCGTCAGTCAGTCTGGCAAAACCCCATGCATTTTCGTTTCCGAGATGGGCGGGTGCTTAGCTTGAGGTTTAAAATCATTGGAGTTGCCTTAACCAATCAGCAACGTTTGGTAAGCATTCGGTCTCCCCAGTCTCTCCATTACTAACGGGGCCATCTGGTAGATTAAACTCTTCCCAAAGCCAGTTGGGAGAAGAGCTACGACGTCCTTTCAAATCATAAAACTTACAAGACAATCCTCTTGTTCTCCTTTTAATTTTCTGATGTTCTCGAGAGTTGAGACAACTTCTCCGATACCTTTTCGTGTCTCTTCCTCCGTCGCCATTTTTGCTATGCTGGTAAACTACAAACTCCGCTGGACTACATGCACCTTGGCAAGGCGAGTTTTGCGTCACAGCTCTGAACTGTTCGCTGATTGGTGCGGTTGTAGGGGTGAAGCCTGGAAACGATGTTAGGCGGGGCTGGGCCAGACTACGTATGAGCTTGAAATCAAATCAGGCGGAAATACGTAGGCTGGTGTCACCAGGTTAGGTGAGAGCAGCAGTTTAAGATAAATGTGATAAATAAGACAAAAGAGGAAATTAAGTGACTGGTGAAAATCACAAGACAACCCACTGGCATTCAGAAACCGCACCAGCACACCCACCATTGAGAAGTGAAAACTCCATAGATGACAGTTTCCCTCCAGTCTGGGGTCTTCAGGATGAACACATCATGAACCACGTTGAAGACAAAGTTCAGCTCAGGCATGGAGCACACCAACTTGGCCTTCAGGAAGGACGTCCACTTCTTCTGCAGCGTCCTCTGGCCACCCAAGTCACCCTGGGGAGAGGAAAAGGAAACGGTTGAGGGTGAGTGGAGTTGAGCCCTTTGATAGCGTCACAAAGTGTAAGTAAAGCTTAAACCTTAAATATAAATATTTTAAGGGAACCTTCAGACATCACTCAAATTAGATCAGAGAATCAGAAGTAAGATCTCCACCTGCTTGAATGACGAAGTGAAACCAGCTTAAACCCTCCATTGTCTGAGGTAGCCTAACCCCTGATTAACCCTTCCACTGTGTTTAGACAGATTGGCGTCCAAGAACGCACTCTGTGCCAGATGACGTGCTCACCTTGCAGACGCGTGCGATCCTGGGGATCAGCAGCTTGCCATAGAACTCATATTCCACAGACACCTCTGTGAAGAAGTAGTAGATCTTATCGTCTTCATCATCAGCGCTGGTTTTGCCCTCTCTGATGACATCAGCAAACACAAAGCTGGGCTCTGAACACAAGATGAATGGGTAAAGTAATGGATTTGAAATCTGTAATTAAGATTGTCACACAAAAATCATGTGGCAAAAATTGGATTTGAAATGACGATCGTAATTACCATTAAGCCAAGATGTGGAGTACTCTGTGCGCAACAGACTCTGGGACAGGGAGTATCTGGAAATGATGGGTTCGCTCCCCAGGAAGTTATAGGCCGTTCCTGAGTACAGGTCTCCATCTGGGGGATCACAGATCTGACCTTTAACACACACTTCCACAGCCAGGACAGGAGTAGCCACTCTAAAGTGTACACAGAGAAACAATAATGTCTCTTCCCATGGGCTCCAAGGCCACTGGGATACTGGGTCAACTCACCAACCATGACGGTGGTAAAACTCTGTGCAGGATCGAAGGAGCACTTCCCCCTCCCATCCTCCTGCTTCTCCTGAAGCTTGAAATCTTTTAAAGTCTGGAAAACAAGTCAAAAAAAGATCAATTGTGGTCACACAGTATTAAAAAAAAAAAAAGGTTAAATGGAAGCAAATCTGTAGAGAACCATGGTTGACATACCAGGTGGTCACACTGGGGCTGGAAGGCATGCGTCCCACAGACGTACAGACTGTCTTTGTTGAGGACTTGTAAAACCCGAATGTAGTTCAGACATTCTGTCTGTGAGACACACACAGACACGGAAACGCATGGTAACTCGTCTGACATGCTCAAATGCCCATGGAAGACTTCATAGATAGAAGAATACTGATAGTGGATTTAACTGACATTCCAAACATACCTCTTTTGACTTTCCTTTTGCAATGCATTTTTCCATGTGTGTCTCTGGAACCTTCCAGATGACCTGTGTGGAAATAAAAAGAAGTGTTTAAGTATCATTTGATTTAAGGGGATAGTGGGTAACTCAAGTATAAAACCCTGAGTGATCCCAGTGAAGCATTTGGCTTCCATATATGCGTTGTACCTTGTTTTTCCTCACAGACACATCCTTCATGCTGAGCTCGAAGATGGCCTCCCTCGCACCCACATACAGCACATGCCTCTCCTCACTCAGGAGCAGCATTGAGTAGTTAAAGACGCCAGGCTCAGAGAACTCCACCAAATTCACATCTGTACATAAAAGCAAACACATTTTCATCAGACCAATGAACCAACTTAGACAGACTTTATGACCATTTCCAGATCCTGGAAGTGGAGGTTAATCAGCCAATTCAGTTAGGGTTTCTAGCCCTAGGTCTGAATTGTTCAGTTTGAAAAAAATGAATCAAATCTCGTTAAGAATTTTCTTGTTTATGAAAGTGTAACAGTGAACTTCCTGATGTGAGAGAGAGAGAGAGAGAGAGAGAGAGAGAGAGAGAGAGAGAGAGAAGGCAGGAGGGCACAAGTGAGAGATGATTTACGCTGAACTTGGCAACACTTTGCGTTACGCTATGTCTGGCAGCATCCGTCTTACTCTGCAGAGGCGACTCAGGTTGCTTGTGCCTAACGCTCAGGCATAACATCAACACGCACACCAGCGCGCGCGCACACACACACACACACACACACACACGCTCAGGCATAACATCCAACTCGCACACACACGTTTGGAAACCCCCACCACCTGCCATGTGCACACGATGAAAGCAAACACTCCGTCTCAATGACTGCCTTCTATTTTGCAAGTCTCTGAGGTGACACCGACTTTGATAGCATATTTACATATTCCATGCAGCAGATCGTTTATAAATGACACAGAATTAGCCTTAAGACAAGGCCAACCTTACAAGGACAGTGAATGAGTAACATAAAACGCTTTCATGCGAATTCTTTTCTACCTTCATGTTTCCAAGATGTCCTGGGACCACTGGATGGGCCGTGTGTGGAGACCTCGAGGAGCAGTCCAAGAAACACTCCCAGAACACTGAAGGCCATATTAGTTTCCGGGATCTTTGGCAGAGTGAGGTTACCTCTGTTAGGGCAGACAAACAAATTAGAATCTAGTCTGTGAAGAGAGAGAACAAATGCGAGGATCTCAGAGTGAGACCGATAAAGACGTGCAACTGATGAAGCGTGCAAATGGCTAAACATCTTAAGCCACAAAGCCCACTTCCCTTCTTCTGTTGGTGAGCAGTGCGTGTCTCTCCGTGAAGCAGGCAAAGAGAGAAATGGCACAAAAATAAGAAGAATAGAGATGATGTTTTAAGATTCTTCACGGTTTCCCTCCTGGATTTAAAAAACGTTCCTTTTCTGAAGCACTTCATTTAAACCAAACTTAGGAAAAGTTCGCCAAAATGAGAACTGTATTTTTGAAAAAAATGTCACTGCCCTACTTACACTCTACGCAAAGCAGATCAAAATCATAGGTTTGTGTGACTAAACTATCAAGTTATGTAATCACAACATGCACCTACTTCCCTGTACCAGAGAGGCCCCATGCCTTCAGTCACCACAAACAAACAAAACTACTCTTCAAGGCTGAACAGTCATGACCATTTGACTTAATTAGATCTATTCTGTGGTTAAAACTTTTCCACTGTCTATGTGTGACCAAATGTAAACACAGTTTCACTCATGGTATTTCACTCAAGCAGCCTTATCAGAACAACCTGCACAGGTGTAGGGAGTGGGGGCGGAGAGAAAGAGAGAGAGCAACTTCAAGAGAAAAAAAAAACATGATGGCATTGGCATAAAAAGAGTTGCAAGAAGCTGATTGTAGCGTGAACACATTCCTGACACACGCTGCTCTTCTCTGCACACAAACCCTCAGGGATGACTGGGTGCAGGGTCAACACAAACACTCGTACTGTTTAGAGAAAGGCCTGTTCCTACCTTTTGCTTGTCTAATTTAGAGTTCTCCAGCCGGCACTCCCTAGCTATTCAGCCGTCCCTGACCTCCTGTTAGAGTTGATAAGTGAGGTTAACAGCCTCCCTTGACAGAGCCGGCTAGTGTAATAAAGAGCCATGGAAGCGAAAGATGACACCCAAGATAAAGTTCACTGTCCAGTGATTCTCTGGCTTTTGTTTGTCTTGACTAGTTACCCAGCAAATCATGACTACAGCCAATGACAACTAAGCCATGGCTCATTGTGAGATATAATACTGAAATGGTTCATACAACTGGAGCCCTCACACTGTGCCAGAACAAGCTGAAGTGTTCATGGCATTCTGTCTGACAAGGAGCTCGCCAACATTAATGGTTAGCACACTCATATGTGGCACATGTTAAACATCTTCAAAATCCACACGCAAACCTATCCAAAAGCCTGTCCAAATGTCCCATTGGATTTAATCTGCCCATAACCCCTGCCAAATTGGGTCAAAAAGCAGAAAGCTCAGGAGTAAATCAGTCCCTTGGCACACAACAAAATTGAATTTAAAGCATTTATAAAAAGTACAGTATAAGAAGATTATTTTTAACCTCTTTGTCAGCAACATAATACGTGGATATTAACATCAACTATAGTGTTACTTCCCTGAAATTGAACACCTTTCGTGACAAAAAGAATCCCACCTCTCATTGAAAGCAGGAAATACTAACCCATTAACCAAAGTATTTTGATTACTAGTAATGTTCTTGTTTCACATCAAATGAGGTGGAAAGCAGACTTAGAGGGGAGGCGCCTGATAACAATGCCCCAAGTCTTCTTTTAGCCTTCTCCCGTTTCGTCTCTTGTTGTCCAGAGGTTAACCTGAGATCACAGAAGATTGCTCGACCTTCTCATTAGCGGGCAGCTCTGCGCCGGCTGTAGTCCAGCGAGTCCTCTGTAGTCCTCAGACTCTGTGCCTGGCGGTGATGTGCTTTTGGCCAGAGTCCACCACTAGAGCTGGAGTTACAGTAGGTAAGCTGTCGCAGCCAGATGGCTACTACTGGTTTGATTTTTGTTGCTTTTTTGTGAGGCTTGTTGAATGCTAAGGGAAAGTGATTCTCCATCAGAACAGGTTAAGCTGGTTCTGTTCTTTGGAGTTCCGCCACAGCAGAAAATGAGCCTGTTTGACTCCATGAAAGATGGACGAGGGTCAGGGAAGGTTACATAAAGGTCTGCAATTATCAGATTCCCTTCACACTGCCATCTGATAACAGGTGTTCAATAACTGCACTCTGATAGCAGGTAGCCATTTGCACTGGTCATAGACAACAGTCTATGGTGTTATTGACCATCATTGCATGGAAATTCTGAAGAAAAAAAAAAAAAAAAAAACTTATACTGAGGAAGTGTACCCTTATTTAACTTCAATGAAAAAAGCATTCCAAGAACACAGCGCATTTCCAGGTATCTGATATTCAGGTGGGGGAAATGTATCTGGTGCTTTTAACTCCATTGAAGATGTCATGCTTCAATGATTGACAAAGCTCAGTAGTATTCGGTAAAGCCTCTCTGTGCCCTTGCGTCAAACCTAGGGTTAGTAGATATTTAACACCACAATTCCTTATTCCTTCACGATATCTAGTCTAGAGGAAAGGGGGTAGAATGAAAGGGCAGGTTGTACTGCCAAGTTGCAGCAGGCCTGCAAAAAAACTACAAACTACAAAAATGACAGGCCTATGAAGCATTTGCATTGACTTTATGAGGACACTGAGCCAGCATGTTGGCATCACGGATATTGGTCTTTTATTGACTGAATTCAACTGGATGCCCTAAAGCCTCAGCAACATCAAAAGGTCAATATCAGGCATACATGAGCTTTTCAGTTGTATCCGCTTTGGAGAAAATACACCTTGGCGGAAAGAGGCGACACAGATGCACCCAGAGCAAAGCTTTAGAACTGGCCAGGCAGAGCAGCTGCTGCATAACCAACAAGCGGTTCCAGAATTTGAACATGAAGTAATGGCAATACAGTTCTACAGTGAACTTATCCAGGACAAGGACATTTCAGCTCATCCACAGCAGTACACTACTATTAATTGTCAGTTTGTCATCTATGACAGTTTGATTGCTAGAACCACAAAGTCATAACTTAGATGACTACAACTGGTGGGGTATTCTCTTAGCAGCTATCTCCATAACTTTGTGTGTTTTTCCACTTCATTCAGCTCACTTCATCCCACAGTAGCATCTAAATCTGTGGTTGCAATATTTCACTGAAACCAAGTAGCATTTCACTTTATAGTGAAGTCTGTTAATGTGATTATATGAGAATATGTTTTATACCAGACTTCTTGTCACCCACATTATTACCATGGCAACTCATACTTTCAGAAAGGTTACAATTACAAATATGGAGAAATTCTGTATCCTGATATAAAAAAAATTAAAATTGGCATAGGAGATAAAAATATGGTAAATAGAATGGGATCTACCAATTGCTCTTCCTTTACAGCTTGATTAGTGAGCAATTACAGGAAATCGGTTGCTAGCAATGCCTTTAAACAAATAAGATATTGATTGGATATGACAAATAAAGTATTGCCTAGAGGAGGGCCACTGCCACCAGACACTTCCTGCCCACACTGACTCACTCATGCCATAGTGATGTGCCATCCCTTCCAGAGAAGTTACTTTTGGGAGCTGTGACCAGGCTAAACTCAGCTGCAAAAATTCCTCAGACAAAAGAGCCACTATTTTGCTGATGTGCGAGGGTGACCTCGGAAGCATTTGTGTGAGTAACAAGTGGGTCAGCTACTACAATTTGCACACACCAGGCGGCTAGACCGCAGCTCCAAAGACCAAAAGTAACACTGGCAAAATAACGTATTTATAACAAGACCCGCAAAAGGAGGTCAAACATACAAAGGGCTTTTTGTTTCCATAGGGACAAGAGTAATCTCTATTCTCTCTGTGCACTTTCTACAGTAAATAAACAATGGAGCTGAGACACAGCACAGAGGGCCATCCACTTCCTCCACTCGCCAAGCTGCCAATTCACATGCCAGGCTAGATTAGGCTAATGCCAAGCCAAAACATATCCAGTGATCCCAGGCCCCAAAGGACTGATTTATAGAGCATACAAGGCTCAGCCAACTAGACAGAATATTAAAAAATAAGCCAAATACAGACATACAGTCTCATATATCGTTCTTTACTTTTGCTGACTAATGTTACAGAGAAAAAATATTCTTAAATTCTAATTCATGTTTTCTTTTTTTTTTATTACATTTTTTACATGTGCCTCACTACACGCAAAGGTCATAGACCATCTAAAACACCATCCACAACTTTCTGCTCATCTCTAAACGCATCTGTGCCCTGGCCTCCACAACTCCAGCTCAACACCTGCCCAGACACAAAAGAGCGAAATGCTTGGCTCGACACTGCTCTAACTCTGTGGTCAGGCATCAGTATGGGGGAGCTCTCCCCCCTCCCTCAGTGCCATCCTGTCCATCCTGTCAGCCTTAGCCCCTGCTGCTATGCTCTGGCAGCTCCTTCAGTGTCCCCTCCTCCCAACCCACCCCCTCCAGTTGGGTCAATGTGAGCAGTGTCTTATTGCTGAAAAGGTTGAGTGTGCCCATCCTTTAGGTCCCATTCATGCACAAGTCCCAGCCAATCCAGAGCATATTGATAAGAGGAATTCACTAGTTTAAAAGCTCAGAGAAAGTTTGTTAGACATCTGAGGGTATAGAATATCTCACTGTGTGTTTGCACACTGCCATGTGATCAATAAACCTGATTGCAAATCGACTGCTGTTTATCAAGCCTCAGATGCCTCTGGGTGAATCTATAACCATTCTGACGAATGTCATCCTCATCCTATCTAAAAGAGTGTTTTTTCTCTCTCCTTGTAGAGTTCGGTATCTTTGTGTAAGCACTGAGAGCAGCACGGTCATGTGGTATCTCTTCGGCCATGTCAAGCTGCTCTCAAACACAATACTGCAGCCACAGATTTTGGCCTTGATGACAGATGTCTGAAGCACTATAAATAATGGGAGTATACTGGGTTTTTGGGTTTGGCAGTAGAATTTAAGTTCTCCACATGACATCATATTCTTAAGTCACAAAAACAAATAGGAATTCCTTTCATTCAAAAGAAAGTAAAGATTCAGAAATCATCCAAAATTGCCCATAAATAAGCGAAGAGTTTTCCTGACATCAAATGGTTATCCTCCAAATTGACTAAATAGCATGACTGAATGTTAGATGGAGAGTCCCTGTTCTGAGAAAGAACATGGTAAGTCCATGACAGCAATGATGAAATTTTACAGATGTAAATCAAACCTCTGACATAATGCATATATGAATAATTTTTTTCAACCAATACATCAGACAAAGAAATGAATCCCACAAACCGCTGCCATCTTTCCATTCGCAAATAAAAGACGAGAGATTGACAATAAAAGGAAATGACCGGGGTCATAATTCGTAGTTCGGTGCTTTGATATTCAGCCAAAGAACAATATATCTCTTGTCAAATTGCAGAAAAACACACCAAAAGTCTTCAACCTGGCTGGCTAGATTTAGGTAGCAATAAAACCCAAGGGAGTTGGAGAAAACTGGGCAAGGTCGTCACCATACAACCAACACAAAATGTATGCCCTCACATATAATTACTACTCTCCGGATGGATGCTGAGCTCGCAGCTCACCATAAAGTGACCACACTAAAGGGAAATGAGAGGTCAGCTCTTGTTAAAATGTATATTTAGCCTGTGATTGAGAGCCTTTCAAAACACACCCTTCGTGGATCACATGAGGAGAGCAAGCTTGAAAAAAAAAGACCATAAACAAACAGAGTTGTGGAGAGGTGCAGCCCCAAACAGGATTTCTTCTGGGGAGGCTGCCTTCTGCAGCAGCACAGTAAAAATGTAATGACCATGTGTGTGTGTGTGTGTGTGTGCGCGCCTTTCCTAACCTAAAATGTAAGGATGAGGTTTGGAGCACCATCACAATAACATCTGCTAGTGCAGGAAGCATAGTGGCCACTCTTAGGCAGAGGTCATAGGAAACAAACACACACCACACTTGACAGACAGCACACACAAGGAAGACCCTTCATTTAGCCCATCTTATTTATGGTGAGGCCATCCTTACCTTAGCACAAGTCAATGCCATTCGCTTATAGAAGCGCGCGCACACACACACACACACACACACACACACACACACACACACACACACACACACACACACACACACACACACACACACACACACACACACACACACACACACACACACACACACACACAGGTGACCATGACATGCCACCAACAGTCGACATTCAGAAACCTTCTCCAACCACTATCCTTCAGCTCCCGGCCTTGACATTCTCCACGCCCCATTTGTGCAGGGGGTGCTCAAGACTGTCAGCCCCACAAAGCGCACGCACGGAGAAGGATACCTATCTATTCCCAAAGGGGGAGAAGCCAGGGCACGGAGGCAGCTGAGCTCCTGGTAAAAACAATAGACATGAGGGATCAGTTTACAAGTCATAACAGTTGGGCCTGCCACTCATCTCACCAGGAGACCAAAGTAACTTCAGCCACAAAAATATGGCCTTTCTGCATCTGCACAGCGAGCGAAACAAGGACTTTAAGGGATCTGGGAGTCAGAAGGACCGAGGAGAGCAGCGACATTCCCAAGTTGGCGCCAAGGCAGGATTTTCTCCCTCTAATGCTTCTCTCGGAGATGACCGTGTTTGCACCAGTGCACCTGCACTTTGTCCAAATCTCATTACAACACAGAGGGATGTCTCCACAAAAAAGCCACAAGCAAATTACAGGCCAGAGGTGGCAGGAACAGGCACACTTCCTAGAGACCCCTGCTGCCAATAGCTATACCTTAAGGGAAAGAAATGAACTATTAGCAGATGCAAACTCTCTGTGGTGTGGAAACTGTGTAAATATAGGAGGGGGTGAAACATATTAGCAGAGTTGTTGTGCAATCCTGTTGCCTTGTCAAAGGCCTGAACAGCCCAAGAGCCAGGCCCTTTTCCGTTAACCAGAGTCTTGTTTCTTGAGGTAAATATGATCCTGGGCATTAAGCTCTGGTGAATACTACTTGCCTGGCTATTTTGGGTGCCATGACAGACCAATGGCCCTCTCTGGGCTGCTCCAGTGCCCTTCCTGCTGATGGGTGTGCGCAGGTGCCAGGGTGACCGAGGTGGGCGCAGACGACCCCTCAGGAGGGCGATCCGGTTTAACTCCGGTGGGGTGGGATCACTTACCGAGCGCTCACCACTCACTGTCCCACTTCCGTCTGCGCCACCATATCTGCCTCGCGGCAGCACTTTACTGAGTGAGTGTAACCTGTCGGCCTCCATTACAACGGTCTCCCCCCCCCTCCTCTCTCTCCAGCTTGTGGTGTATAAATAAAAGTTAAAAGTTACACCCAGGGAGAGATCCTGTTTAATGGGCTGTCTAGTTAATGGCCATTGAGAATCCCCTGCTAAATCCCTTGAGGGAGTTGGTTTTGAGCTGCCATAGGCACATCCACGCTTTAAACAATTTATATGATGAGGTTATACTATTCCATTCCTCAAAGGTGTTGGGCAGAAACACTAGAAGGAAACAGAGTTTACTGGGAAGGCCTTCCCAGTCAGTCTTCACTGGTATAGTGCATGCTGGTAAACTAATGAAAAGAACTGGGTGATATATTTACTGTGAAAGCCCTCCTACAAAACGGCAGCAGTTAAGACCTGCTTTGAGAGCCATCTAACACCCAGATGTCCACCATCCTTACATCATTCACCCTGTACTAACCAGCCTTTAATACGACTCCTAAAAACCCTCACTTTCTTAAACTATGGAAACCGGCACTTTACAGTGCTCCCCACTGTTGCCACTGACTATTTTCAGCATGGCACGGATTTCATGGTCTGATTTAGATGGGTGGAAACAAAGCTCTCTTTGGGGTTCCTCTGTGAGTTCATGGCCAGTCCAGACGTTTCCAGCCCGGCCCCCTGAACTTGAAACTTGGCACAGGAGAGACCAAAACCTTCAGTGAAAACAGGGGAATGCCTTAGAGCCAAAACATTCAGTGAGAACAGGAGAATGCCAAAGAGCCAAAACATTCCATCGATTCTCTCTGCCTATCAGGGATGAAACAGTCCAAGACAAGCACTGATGCTTCATCGCTGCATCTTGCACAGCTCATGAAAGGTGCCTTTTAAGACGGTAACACTCTGGCCTTGTCTGATTGCCTTACCATGCCAGTGGTTTTTCTGTACGCCAGTGTAGTAACTATAGGACTGCACAGTTCCCACACTATTTTAGTCTCACAGGGTCAGGCCAACTAACCCGCATAAGAAAATCATGTTTACTAAACATCCCAAAAAATAGAAGTTCATGTAGAACACGTTCCTAATCTTTAACATATACTACCTTATCAGATTTCAAGTCAAGCTGAATTTTGTGCTCTACTTAACACAGAATGGGTAGCAAAGAAGCAATATGGGTGCTTAAACCACTCAGACGTTTTCCATGGCAGACTTAGGCATGGAATCAGCTAACAATGGTAACACTTTCAAAATAAAGGCTTCATCAAACTATGAAATATACGTCAGAAAGGAACACAAAGAATGACATATGAATAGCTTAAAATAAAACATCAACGTAAGCATCTTATGTAACACAGAGCAAATAACTTGTTTGCAATTAATTTAAAGGAAAACTGATCTCAACAAGTCAGTTGATTGTAGTAAAATGTTGTGAAGACTTTTAAGGAAAAGTTCACGAATGGGAGGCAAGCCGTGATCAGGCAGAAGCATAAGTGGGGGCACTGCTGAAAAGAAAAAAAAAGAAGCCCCCTTCTGTCTCGCTGAAAGAGAGGCAGGGGTGCAAGGGGGGATGGGGGAGTTGCCCCCTGAGCAGCACAATCAGCAAGGGCATAAGCAGCCGAAAACTGCATCTTAATCAACTCAGGGAACATCAGGTCACAGGAAGACAATTAACACCGGAGAGAAAGAGCATTTATAGAAAGAGGGGTTCGCATTTTAAAGCCCAAATCAATTCCCAGGCCATGGGTGATTGTGCCTCAGAACAGTCACCATCAAGGCTTTTTACATGCAGAGGTGGTTTGGGGGAAGGGTGTTGGTGGGGTGACATTGGTTGGGGTGGGGGGAGGGGGGCAGGGGGTTGTTAGCAAAACACAAGCATGCAGTATTCGTGTTGCAGCATGCAGGCCTGCAAGCGTTCCAAAGGGGGTGGGAGTTTGTTTCTGACCTGTGGCTCCTCACCGGCGCTCGACTAGTGGAGAAGTCGCTTTCTTCCCGCTGAATTACAAAATCCTCAAGCTATGGGAGGGAGAGAAAAATGACAAATGACAAATGACATCACTCACTCACTCACGGGTGTCTGTTTGAACGCATCTTTGCATGTACACATGCATGCGTGTGCAGAAAACAGCTGTCTGTATACATCAGTGCATAGAGCTGGAGGTATAGGGCTCCACCTTTGAACTAGACATACCGCATAAAGTGAGAGACTGAGCAAGAATGAAGTCAAATAACAAGATATTTTCCGTTCCAAGAAAAGTGCGTAATATTGAATGATTACATTTCTGGTAGCAATAGACAAAATAGACGTATATCTTATGTTGAGTGAAGATGTAAGGGATTACGGTTTATCGATGTGGCACTGTGCCTGCGAGTAAAGTCCTGTGGTTTTGTGACCTGTCTAGTGAATATGAGTATGAGTGTGACGGATGATATATTCTTGTTGTAAACTTGAGCATTTTGTGAAAAGTACATGTTTACATAAGCAGCAATATGAGCTTCATTTTATAACTGCACTTAAACAGTTATTTACAAAGTTTGGAAAATAACTATGTATTTATAGTTTTATAGGCATTTAAAATGTATTATTATGATTATTAGTTTTAGTTGTTTGAAAACAATACTTAATGTTAAAGTATCGACATTCATAATAGGACAGGGGTATACACCATCATAATTAAGTTCCATTAAATATAGCTACAAGCAGTGATCGTCGGGATCCAAACAGAATGCGTGAACTGCCTTAAGAATCAAACAGTTGAATAATTTGAGCGCCTCAACAGGTGACAGAGGACCTTTTAGATTTTGTAAATGTTACACCCTGTGTGTCGCAGCGGCAGTCATAATACGCAGTCAACATTTTAAATACTAAATACAGAATCAGCACAAATCACAAACAATGCAACAACCCCTCATTGGCACACCTAGAAAATACCCACTGCTTCAAGTAGCACTGTTTAGCCAACTCCTACCACAACAGAGTATATTCCATCACACTGCATGCCAAGGCAAGGCTTTGTTGGCATTTCAACAACTGACAGATAACAAACTAAAAAGGGTGAACACAAACGTATCGAACATGAATATGAATACGAACATGAATATATACTGTATATTATTTAGCATGAATAGTCTATACATTCACTATGCTAATTATCAGCTGTAAACAAGCGTTTGTCTGGTGTACCTGATAGATATTGATCCATGAAGATCCCCTTCCAGCAGTAAGCTCTTTGATAATTCAGCAAGAGCGACTCCCTCTATTCAAACTTAATTCAGATCTTGTCTACCTAATAGGACAGCGGGTGCCTAAAGCGCAGAACCTGTGGAATATTCCAGATGATTCAATACTCTTCTGATCTGACTAAACTCCATATTGCAGAACTGGGAAGCAGACATCCTTAGCTTTGATTCTGTCTGCTTATTTCTATTTTCCATCCAGATTCACACTGTGGTAAACATGCTTCACCGCTGCCACAAGACATTTCTACAACAGCATCTGTAATATTCTCTTTTATATTCAGCCAGCCAAGCATCTTGTGTCTACATGCCCGGCTTCATACGCACGTAGAGTGAACTCTCAGCTCTCTAAGCTTCTATGCCAGATGGCAAGCTCTCCATTCAAATCACTTTCCCTGCTTATTCAGGCTTCCCCACGCAAAATTAAAAGACTTCAAAAGAATGAATACATTAAACAAGTCGAGGGAGCAGGGGACTCCACTCAACTCAACAACTAGTTATACTGGAGGGACAGAGCTTAACCAACAACTAGTTATACTGGAGGGACAGAGTTTAACCAACCATTGGTGAATATAACTATTCAATTAATACATTAAACTACTGACTAACAATGCTTCTGTTCATTAGTGTTCTTGTGAAAAGAGAATAACTGACAAGCTGTGTTTTCAACTCGATTAATTCCGCTGTCCTTTTGCCCCTAGCACTGCAACAGAGATCATTATTCTGCGATAGAGAGACAATATGCCATACAAATTAATCTAGGTCAGAAGGGCATCCAAGCATCACAAGTGAGTGCCTGTTTTTGGTACAGTACCCCTCAACAACATAATTATATTAAATTTAGCAGAAATTCCTGCACACACACACAAATACACTCTTCCCTACTACCTCTGGTTATAGGTAGCAAAAGCCAACCAACCATGTTTTTAGCTTTCTTGCACAAAATTCTATTAATTACAAATCTTTCCAAATGGCTTTCTCAATAATTCCTATGTATCAGGCATCTCTGCATATTTCTTTTTTCTGTAGCACATTATAAACCAGGTCACTGAATATTTAATACCCAGAACTACAGGAGGTAGCTGTGTGAAGCATTTTGAGACAACCATTTTATCTGGGTCCCTCAAATAAGACTCAAATAAGAATAATAAATAGGATGAAACCCTCAATACACAGCACTGACAGCTTAACCACAGACAAAACATCCTCATGGCAGGCGTCAATTGAAGCCATGCTCAATGGTCATCCTAAATCTGTGGAGCCAAACTCAACACCCCCAGCCCACCACGCCTCCCTCCGCCTCACCCAATGGCAGGTGTCTGGATCCCCCCACGTTCACACGCACATCAGCACTCAGGCAGGGGGTATCAGGGGTTTGGGAGAAGATGACAGGACGCTTTAACTGATGAGCTCCGTGTCAGGGTCGCCCTCTCCTTAACACAGGAACGGAAGCGTTCGGATCTCAGCCTCACTTGACTCCCACAAAACGTGACACCGGAGTCTGACATGTCTCAATTCAGCCCAGTGTGACAGGCCCCCATTGAGGAACACCCCTCTCTGACAGGGACCCAAGAGGGCAGCGGAAGTCTGCATGTCACGGGTGTCCCGCTGATAATGGATTGACCCTTTATTAACAAAGTTAACCACCTCTGGACCATGAACGTGAGTATCAGATTAAGGGATCCAGCGAATTCTTTTTTTAAATGCATCTCAAAAGATATCCCATTTTAAATAATATATTCCTCTGGCTGACATGTTGATTAAACACAACACAGTACATTAACATCATGGAAAGCAAGGCACTTACATGATCTGTTCTCTTCAAAACGACTCATCTAAACATCTGGTCCTGTGAGTGATTTAAGGGCTTTTAGAAACATAACGTGATTGGAGTGCCTCGCTCCAGGCAGACACACTGAAATCATCTTGTCTAAGCAGATTTGGCACTTGAACTTTGAACCAGGTTCACGTGTTCCCTCTGAGTCAGGAATAAGCAGAAGCAGGGCTGGGAAATGCCAATCATCTATAAAACATGTGATCTCTCTGGGCTGGGCTGGGCTGGGCTGGGCTGGACACACTCAGCATTCTGCACTCTCATCTGTGCTGTCACACTTGCCGCCATCCAAAAGCCACTGCTGTCAGCTCTAGACTGGTTTAAAGAGGGGATAGGGCAACATATAGACAGGGGACAGCAGAGGAAAGGGGAAAGGGGAGAGAGAGAGAGAGAGAGAGAGAGAGACAGACAGAGACAGAGAGAGAGAGAGACACAGAAGGGGAGAACCTGGGTGATAACTATTTTTGCAGTTACTTAGCACCTAGTCATAATGTATGCTGTACTGCTTCAAATAAAGAATGAATGACTTTCAAAGACTACTGCGGTCGTATTCAAATCTATACGCTGTGTGACAGCTACAGCTATTCCAATCAATAAACATGGGAGTGCAAGTTGGGTGTATCTGTGCTTCCTTTAGTTAGCCGAGGTCAATAAACCAGAGTTGTGTGCTTTCAGGGTGATTGTGCAAGCCTTTCGTCCTACTTTCCCCAATTCCACAGCACTGCCATAGAGCTAAAACGGGATGAAATTCATTGCCCAAAAAGTGCCTTATATGAGACTCAGAGGCTGCTTTGCAGAGCACAGTGAGCAGGATTATAGGGGCTTGTCCTGGGACTGAAAGAATCCCTATGTACAAGAATTTAAGTCCAAATCTGGCTTTAGAAACATCCCCAGCCCAAAGGACTTTCCTCACACAAGGCTGCTGGATGAATGATGTCTGAATGCCCCGAATGATATCTAAAAAGATATTTTTCAGACACTTTCCTCGACTGACTAAAATCCTGAGCAACAACTCTCTGAAAGTTAAGTAATGTGCATTTGGGAGGCATTTAAATCTGGAATCTTTATTACTTAAGCCTTAAACACAGTGCCATGAATACGGATTTAAGAGCATTACACTAAGAACTATTTGAAATGACCAATGTAGCTATGTTTCTGTCTCAATTCAACATAAGAGGAGGGGATCCCCATGTAATGAAATGAAAATATTAGCGTGCACAACACTGCCTTAAGCCTTTCTTTCATGGTTGCTCATCTGTCCACATCCAACCGAGTGACAAACTCGAGCTCACATTTTCAGACGCTTTTAGAGCTGAAGGACTCTCAGTATCACCAATAGTGGTCCTGGGAGAGGAACAACAAAGAAGAAATAGATTCATTATTTGAATTCCTGCTGAAAACCTCCGTGTGTAAACGTTTGCTCACGAGCGGTCCAGACAGGCCTGAGACGGGCGAGCAGGCGAGCTGGGGGCAGGGCAGTATGAATCTTAAGTAGTCACATGTTGTGAAGGGCTTTGTTCACGCCCAATGACAGTGTCCATCTCTCAGACTTTCCTCACTTCCTTTTGGCAGAACATTTATCATTCTCCCAAATGAACAATTGCACTACAACACTGACTAGCACAGGCAGAACAATGGACAACTAAATCAGGGGCCTTCAGCTTTCCCCTTGGAAAGGTTGCTAGGATACCTTTGATGCACTAGACAGCTTGTCAATAAGATCATGACTTCCTTAAACTCAAACAAGAGCAGAGCTCTTCATTTTGGGAAAAAAAAATCTTCAATTTCAGCAAGCCTATCACACTTACATAACGTGTTATTGCTTAAGCACGAGAGTGTATACATTCTCAGACTGCCTTTGACAACAGGGCAACACAAGTGTGGGTTGCTGAGCAAAGTGGATAGTCATGTGTTGTATGCAGGTTGTTTGTTTTCTTGCTTGTGTGTGTGTGTTTATACATATGTGTGTAGTGTAAACAAGGCCAAAGATGACACAAGATTAGGGGTTTCGTGAAAATTCAGCATTTTTAAGTAGCTTTATGAAACCCCTAATCTTGTGCCATAATTTAGGTGAAATTAAAGTTATGACCCCCCTTCAGTAAAAGGGCCTTTAATATGTAAGATATCTCCCTTATATATTCTTTTCAACAGGAACAAAAAAAATAGCCAAATAAATCATTTGAAGTGGAAACCCCTGTGTGACTTGGCATGGACTTGCTTATAGGGACCGATATGTCCTTTGTGTACAAGCTTCGGCTGCATTTGACACCATTTCCTGGGATTTGTGTCAGATACAGACCCTCAAGAAATGGCCAACTTATATTCGTTGTCTTACTTTATAACAGACTTGTATGGCTATCTGTACAGATACAATGCCAGATTGTTTAATTTGGCATAAACTGGTCTGTAAAGGTGGCTCCAGAATGAAAATGTCAAATTTAGCATATTTTCAAAAATCAAACGTGGGACACACAGTACAAAAATTCCTTATCAATTCATATAAAGAACATAAGCATATGAATACTGTAACATATACATTTCAAAACCAGGCTGAAACATATAATTTACGACAAGGTCAGAGTACATTGATACCCATTATAACCTTTAATCTTTTGTTTCTCCACAACAAGAAGTGACCACAGATGGGACCATTTAACATAAGAGCCAAGCCCCACAGTGAGCCTCTAGGATGGCCCCTATTAAAGCTGCTCATCAGCTGGATCTGCACATGTGGGCTGAAACTTTTGTTCAGAAGACCAATTCTCTTCTTCATGACAGCGGGGAAAGGCTGGTGGCAGCGGTTCAAAACAACCAAATGAAGGCCTCCAAGGCAGAAAACAAAAGACAAGGCAGCATCAGCAAACATAACACAACGACCATATGCAAATGAAGGCCTATGCAAATGCAATAAGTCTCACAGTGCAAAAACAGAAGGACCCTTCATACGGGAACGCGGTTAGGCATCCTCAGTGTTAGGACTGACGTAACTGTGGCACGCAACTGTGATGGCCTCATCTTATTTTAAAAAACACACAGGGAAAACAATGAGTGTTTATGGTTCTGTTTGTGCACTGTGGATGTCAGCAACGACCACTTACTTGTAAGTCATGGCGTCGACTGGCGAATACTGATTCATGAAAAGGCAATCTCCGGTACACAGTCTATGACAGCTGAGTTTCACTCCCAGGGAGATACGCCAATCTGAGAATTCAGAGAGAAACACAGACATATTACATTCTTCTAGCCAGGGAAATTATTTCACTACCAGAGCACTACCTGAAATGTCCCCCCAGACTCCCTCATCCCATTTGGTAAAACTATGTAAACATGTTTTTTTTGTGCTGTTTTTTGTTTTTAAGCCGGATTCCAAATATGAACACATTTCCGTTCCATTCTCTGAACCTAGCTTGAGGCATTTTCTTGTTCACTGAAAATGGCAGATTCATAGGAAGGACAGAAATGGTCTGTTTGCACACAAAAAAACATTTCACTAAATGGGAATAACTTGCAGCCATGCTTGAGTTGCTCACAATTAGCCAGGCAAGGAGCACGCTTTGCCAACTTTGTGGGGGATACCATTGCCATGGCAACCAAAGGGCCAACTAGAATAAATTATGAAAGCTGAGAAATCCAACTACCAGCTATTCAAGAGATTTTGTCCCTTAAACATCTAAATGGTGAAATCAAAAATATGCTTTTATTACATATTGAGAAATCATGTTACAATTTTATAGAATAGATTCAAACATGCTAAATATTTGAATATTATAAATATCAGCTGTACAAAATGTCATTATTTCCCAGGTAATCCAATGTCACAAAATGTACATCGGATTATATATTATTGCTCTGAACATCCCATTCCTGGTCACAGTCCTGTTCACATCATCATTTGAAATGCAGTGCTTGCATTATGGACTCAGACTGCCTTACGTGGCTCACTCTAATGCATCAGCAAAATCAGGCTTAAACTAGAAGCTTATATGTTCATAACAGATTACAACAGTAACATATCATTAGCCTAATAGGGTGTACTACATGTCAACATCGGAGACAAGCTCCCCACAGCACACAACACAGTCACAGGGGGAGAACAGACAGACAGACAGAGAATCTCATGCAATCAAGTTCACTTGCACTTTTCTTGAAAACAATTTCCTGTCTTAATGACATGGGGCCTGCAATGTCTCCACATTATTCAGCATTCAACCCCAAAAACCATGAGGTCAACTGGTTCTGATAGTGTACTTGTAAACCCAGAGGTCATCTGTTCCTGATAGTGTACTTCTAAACCCAGGGGCTTTATGGCCCAGATGGGTGTAGCTCCTACACTGCAGACATAGCAGACCCTCACATGTACCCAGAGGCTGAAACACAGCTGACTGTACCCCCAGGTGTGACAGACCCTCCCCCTAAAAAAAAGACAACTGAAGGCATTTTTACACTTCTACGATTCTCTCCGATTTGGTCGTAGAGGGACACTTTGGCACGCCTTGGCACGCCTTGGTAACACCTTCACCCAGGTGTTGCCGCCCATCCGACCCGTCGGAGAGCCGTCGGAGAGCTGGTCGGAGACAAACGCTTTTTTCTAACTTTTCTTAAAGAGACGGAGAGAGTCGGAGACCCCCTTGGCTGTGATTGGCCAGTTTACGACATCCAAACAACATCATTTCCGGAATCACACATGTCAGGACCTCACATTTCCTGTTTTCTGTCAAAATGTTTTAGTACGACTTTGGTAAACTACAAAGCTGCACAGCATGCAGCATTAGGCTACCGTATTTTATATAAACCCTCGAAAAGTACATTTCTCCCGACCACTGTTGGTCTCTTGGCTGGTGGCTCGGTGTTGAAAGTGCCTTCTCCAACCAGCTTCAACTGACATCTAACGTAATTTGCTACGGAGTAATGCTGGCAGCATAATTACTTTGCATCTATTAAATAGGAAATGTATTTCATGTATGTGTAGAACCTATTTAGAATGACTGACTTTACATAAAACGGCAGTGAAAGACATTTGAGTCAAACATTACTTTTGCCTCAATGAGGGTGGCGTGTGAGAGCATAATCGGCACGACAACGTTGTACTTATTAGCAGCACACTTTTGAGAGTTATTGTGAATACGCTAACGCTTGATTTAGCGGAAAATCTAGTAAACGTACGTACCACCTGTCTCCTGTTCTGTTGTTGTTGTAGTATATAATGTTTATATAATGTTGTAGAATAATGTTTATTGGCATGTGTATGCATTCTCTTGTTGTGTTTCTGATATAACTATAACACTGCATGTGGATTGGTATGAAGACTGCAGTGGGTTTAATTTTCTGTCCCTTACTTCATAGTTCTACGGGTATTTCTGTTCGAAGTGTGCATGCTTTGTTTTATAGTGACGTTTCACGCTAACACTTTTGACAAGGGCAACCGTCTCGTTGCAGATTAAACACATCGGTTTTGTCCTGCCCACAAGCAGCACAAATGCATAGCCTATTTGTCAGTCCACTCTGTCTTAAATTCGAGAGTTTTGGAATCAACTTTTCGTGTGTGAGAGCCTGGCAGATGATCATTAGTAAGTGTGCTAATGTATGTGTTTTTCAACATATTCATGGTTGAAATCCCAGTCCCACAACTGTATGTTGAGGTATGCATGTTCTTGCTGTGTGTCTGATATAACTATAACACTGCATGATGTATGATGAATACCGTGGGTTTATTTTTCTGGCCCTGTCCTCAGAGTTTGGGGGGTAATTTTGTTCGAAGTGTGCATGCTTTGTTTCATAGTGACACATTCACGTTACCACTTTTTGACAAGGGCAACCGTCTCGTGGCCAATGAGTGCATTGTCATAGCGTTGTAGTTATTCAAAGGTTACCCAGCGATCATTGCAGTATGAATGTGACAAAAATGCCAAAGAAAATAAGAACGTATTCATTTTATTGGATCGTTTTATAATAGTTTCTGTATTGTATGTAAGATAAGCATATCGTTTTGTTATAAATCGCAATGTTTTTCACAAAAAAATGACCACCACGATGGAGATACATTTGCCTACTCAAGTGAATATATAGCATTAGACATGCTATTGTTGATGGAGTTACATGTCTCCAAGGCCTATGTGACGACACCTGCCCGTCAGGTCCTGAAGCAGCATCCGTGTCATGTCAGTGACAGTTGGGAGGAAAAACAATCAATGACTTTCAATAAAGAGGTCATGTGGTTGCTCCGGGCTCGACAAACAGTCGTTACCCCACCCAGCGGTCCGGCGTTGAATAGGTTGAATAGGCTTTAGGACGCATAGCCGTCGGAGTAGTATAAAAGCCCGACCAGTACGTTCAATTTTTTCTGAATCAACCGCCTGCCCCCGCCCGCCCATTTTTTTTTCGAGGACGGAGAGGGATGCAGAAGTATAAATTAGGCTTGATGGTGGAAGAGTCTATGGATATGTGCTGCTCCTTTTACTACCCCTGCCCCCAATCGTCTCAGACACACACACACGCACACACACACACACACACACACACACACACACTATTTGCCCCCTCTCCCTTTTTGCCTCCCTCCCCCTGACCCCTAGTCTCGGGTGATTCCTCTAGGCTGGCATGCCGTCTGGGGATTCCTGTCTGACTCCAGCTCATTAGTCCTCTCGGGCATCTGCCTCCATACAGTCACAGGCAGATGAGAGCCGTATGGTGGGAGAGAGATATACCCTCATATGCATTTGGATATTAGCATCTGGGTTTAGGCTAACGCTCTTGTCACATCCCAATCCACTTTCCAAATATAGGAGTACTAGCCATTGCTGTTTGGAATCCCGTGGCATTTGAGATGACCCTAAAAATGAGCAGGACCTATACACATCACAACAAGCTGGTTTTCAATACACATCTGTGTTCCAGCAGTACAGCAGAATGGAATGTCCGGAATATGCAGAAATTCCATGGGTTTCCACAATATGGTCACGGAACCAATTGCCAGAGAGCTGCTAAAATCATGAGTGGAAAATCTGCAAATCCTCCAAAAAGGAATGGTTCTCGTCTGCTGTAAGTCAAAGTCAAAAACTGATAAGTGCAGAAACCATGCACTATACTGGAATTTGACCTTGATGCCAATTAGATCTACAAAAGTACATCAGAAGGAAGAAGTCTAACAGAAGATTCCAGCCATCACAGACACTTCAAAAGAGATGACTGATTGCTATAAAACCTCACAAACTGCAGAGAAAATGTAGCCTGACGATGTCATACTCATAATTCTAGTCAGAATATGAGTCTGATGCTGAGCCATTGGGCTGTGATTATGGGGCGTGTTTCAACGAACCAGGAAAAAAAATGCCTCTTCGCTCAATTGGATACCTACAACTAATCAGAGCAACATAGTATGACCATCTGATACATTAAAACTTTTACCGAATCCCGTAAGAAGGACGGCAAAAACATATTTTCGATCGACAAATGCCTTGATCGCGTTTCTCTGTTCCTATTTCAAAAGTAATGCGCTGTCAATATCTGTGAGATATGCCTGCTCACGTACGTATTAGCAGCAAGGCTAGCTGCTACTATGTGTTTCAATGGATTTTTTGTCTAAGCGTTAGCAATAACCTATCAATAATGGTCTAGAGCGCTTCAGTTAAGACCTACAATCCTCGGCAACATTCGTGTTACACATACACTACTAACCGAGTCAATGTAGACATAAAAAAGTCCTGTACATAGCTTAAATCATATAAAATATGTCCCACTAAGCTCCCGAGACGGCGCCATCTTTGTTCGATTTATAATCTATCTATCTAATCAACTCAAGCGTTGGTTGGTCATCTGTCCATCAACGTATAAAGCCCGCCCTTACAATTTGATTAGTCAGATTGCTTTTCCGAAAACTTGAATCTCTCCCAACTAGCTCAAAGCCAGACTGAACCTCCCAGACCAAAACTTTTGTGGGCGGAGTTCAGGCTGGTATCCAGGCTAGAGAAAATGCTGAGTATACACAAAATACACCAATCTAATAAAATAAACACAGGCCCACAAGATCCTCCACTGATATATTACCCCCACATTACTGTCACTTTATTATTCCCAAGAACTGGAGTGGGAACTGGTGAAAAGTAGGCTAAAACCTAAGGCTCTACTACAGTGGTTCTTAACCTGGGTTCGATCGAACCCCCGGGGTTCGTTGAGCCACTCTCAGGGGTTCGGCAGGGGTCAAGACTAAGGATGGGTATCGTCTGGGTTTTTTCCGATACCGGTGCTTAACCGATACTTTTAAAACGATACCGGTGCCTAAACGGTGCCTGAACCGATACTTAAAAAAAAAAGAAGCACAAAACGAGGATTGACGACATTATAGAAAGGCTTTTTTTATTGCTAAGGCTAATTTTCTTCAAATTGAACAATATATTTACTGTTTAAAGTATACTATGCATATAAATACATACAAAACACTTGGCTTCAAACTACAGCTTCAAACTTTTAAACTTCAAACTATGTATATTATATTACCTGTTAACAGGTAACAGTTTATTGTATGCTTAAATAAATAAATACAAAACACACACACACACACACACACACACACACTCTTTACAGACTACAGCTTCAGCCTTTGGAGTCAGACATGTCTTTTTTAGTTTGCATTTATTTCATGAAATTTCACAGTTTTCTGATTTGTTTATTCCTATCTTTTCTATCTAGTTTAGGTAATGTTGTTTCTTGAACACACCGAGCGCGTGAAAGTGTATTGCCCCTTTAAGAGACTATTGTACCGTTAGGTTTGCGGTCATCACCACCGCTTAGTTATTTCTTTTTAGTCTTTAGATCTGCCGTCGACTCTTGCCTTCTCTACCCTCTTTACACGCAATTGTTTTGTTGCATTTGCTGCTCGTCGCGGTGTTTGAATCTTTTTGTGCGAAATACAGCCACACTTTTGACCGTTTACCTTTCGCTATTTTCTCTGTTAACAGTTCTATACAACTGGTACCTATCCGGACCAAAATTTCACGCAGATTTCTGTGCTTCCTTTCGGTGCTTCCTTTCGGTGCCTTAGCTGATAGAAATGAATAACCGGAACAAATCATGCCGCAAAATGAACAAAACCTACGTAAAATGTTGTGTTTTAAACAGGAATTATTTCAGGCTGCAACATGAAACACGGAGGCTGGTTTCAAAACAGTAGAAAACTAGCGATAGCTAACTAGCAGCTTTCGCTAGTTTTCTACTGTTTTGAAACCAGCCTCTGTGATTTGTTGCTGTTATTCATTTCTATCGGCTCAGGCACCGAAAGGAAGCACCGAAATCTGCGTGACATTTCGGTCCGGGTAGGTACCGGTTGTATAGAACCGGTGCCATATTAGTACCGGTTCTCAGTACCCAACCCTAGTCAAGACACACACAGTATAGCCCGGTTCACACTAGCAATGTCGGGCCGTTTTTATACATACCTACGTTTTGAAGAAATCATATTTCGGCGAATGCACTGATGAAGCTTGCAGGGTTCAGTACCTCCAAAAAGGTTAAGAACCACTGCTCTACTAGGTGTTATACGATCATAACACCTATGCACGCACGCTTGCGTCATCCTACCTGGTGCAGGCTGAACTAACTAAAGGCGCTTTCAGGCGGGAGGAACTTTTTTCATAGTTCTTAGAACACCCCTTTGAGGGACTTTTTAAGTTCCTACTTCAGGGTTGGTAATCTCCCAGAACAAGGGGAACCATGGGGGACGTAGTGTTCGGTGATTTGTCCAGATGTAAGTGACGTCAGAATACCAATCACCGGCCTGCTTACGTCACTTCAGTATTCCAACTGGTGGTGCAAATGCACACAGATAAAAGGCCCTTAAAGGTATGCAGGTCTCGGGGGAGTAGGTAGTTCCTGTCAATGAGTCCCTAGAACTGTTTTGTCCAAAAGTCTCTTGGTTCAGGTCCCCCTCTCTAAGCATAAGAATGCATCTTTGGTGACAGCAGCCTCCTTGGTCATCACTCATGACTGTAAACACAAAGGGCAGAACACACACACAGGCACAAGCTACATGCCTTTGAAGTTGGCAGTCAGTACTTGAGGAGAGACGTTAATGGCCTTGATCTCCTGCAGCAAACACCACTGAAGCCCAAACCTAACTCAATGCACGCCAAGTTCACAAGCAAACGAAAGAGTACCTCTTGGACCAGTAATTGCACACACACAAACACACACACATAGGTTAAAAAAGACAGAAATTACACAACAAATAACAACATACACAACATCTGAGGATGGATGACTTCACTGATAGGAATTCCAGTAACTCTCCTCAGACATTTAATTCAATACTACACTATGTTACATGCCAGGAAAAAAGCAAGAGTAGTACGCTAAAAAATAGAATACCAAAGACATGCCTGTCCAAACTGAGCTTCATCAAGAGGAAACCTCTATTCATTGTGGCACTGAATGGTTTAGGAACAATTGATAAATTCCAAACATTTGCATTTGTAAAAAGAGACCCAGAGATGCAGGCAGCCATCAATAAGTTATCATACTAAAACCTTACTACCACTCAGCAGAATTTAGCTTCAACCTTGCAGTCAGCGATGCAGAAACAGCCTTATGCTGGGAGCATATTTTGATCCTTTGATCCTAGAAGCAAGAGGAATGATCAATACAGCCACAATTGCTGTTCAAAAGCCCTGCTGCCTTACATAGACTAAGAACTGTTGAGACAGTGCAGACTAACTAACCTTTCAATTCTCCTCTCCCACAGCTGAGGAGGAGAGGGAGACACCAGTCTCCTTTCAAATATCCCCACAGATCGATGTGCAGACGCTCTTGCAAATCATGCCAAAAATATTCAAAGCCAATTCATCAACACAGCAGCACTACAGGCATCACACTAGTCCTTTCCCTTTCTGGAACCCTTCCCCCGTTCATCTCACTCTCTGCAGGTCTTCTTCTCTCACACTCCCTTTCCCTCTCTACTGTACTAAATAACAATTAATTATTTAAGTCCGTCAGTTAAAAAAAAAAGCACCAGAAGATGAGACTGAGGTAGAGAGGCTCCTGTCCGTCTCCCCACCGCTCGTCTCCCCCCCTCCACTCACCCAGCGAAGGACAGAGGACTGGGGCCTGCGAGCTGTCGTCTCATCGCCCGCTCCACACAAAGGAGAAGGATCAGCGTTCTGCCGCTCAGCAGCACACAGCGCAGACAGCCCAGCTCTGCAGCCTCTCCTCTCAGAGACATCAATGCACTCGCTCCCTCACGGAGGAGGAGCAGGGTAAGAAGGGGGTTGGGGTATGGACGTGTTTGTGCCGAGTTCTGTCTATTGTTTATCATGTCATAGGCTGTGAGGTTGCTCTTTGGCCCTTTCTGACAGCAGGGCTGCATCCACTGCCTTTGGTCTGCCATAAATCAGGAGCTAACAGGAGCTTGTTCCTCTCCTGAAGCCGGATGGATATACGGGCCACAAGCACCTCCAGCCTTGGGGCTCAGCGGTGTGTCAGAAGGAAGGTAGGGTAGCCACAAAGGTTTTCGGGTTCAAACGCTTCTTGCAAATGCCATGCAAATCTCCAACTGCTCTAGATCAGAAAGCTAACAGATGTCAAGCCAATGGGCGATCTTGGCAGACGTCAGCATTCCCGCGCAGGTGAGAAGGCAATGGAGGCCACGAAAGGCCAGAGTGGATGCACGCTTCAGCTGTGAGGCACTGCCATGACAGAATGTACTCTATGTGCTCTCTCTGTTCAGGGACTGTCATGCAAGAGGACAGCACATGAAGTACAATGGGGCTGGAAGGGGCTCCAATCCAAAGAGACAAAGACAGATTACACTCATATCCACATCAATCATGCTGATGAAGCACATCGACATGAGATCAGTAATTAAAACGTTTCCACATTTTTTTTAATTTTCAATTGTAATAAACTTTGTGTTCTGACTTTGAGGGAAGTATATGATTTTTGAAGGTTGTTTGTAACCACTTGGATCCAGTTTAAATGAGTAAGCGCCATTTCCCCTGCAAGGCAATCATTCTGGACCAGTGAACCCAGACCATACACCATCCCTCAAAGCGCCAAAGAGTTCTAAAGCACTGCAATTACTTCTGGGTCACTGAGGAAGTTTGGTAGCAAAATGATGTTATGGTTATAAGTCACGCAAAGTGTACAACCACTCAAATTCAAATCATGTATATGGATCAACAGACCTGAAGTACTAAGTAAGATCCAAGTAGGTAATGCTACTGTTATGATTTGTTAAGTCATTCATTCTTTTTGAGACAGTAAAACATAGCCTTATATTGTAAAGACCAAGCTGGCTAAACTTTTACATTTGCCACATAACGTGCAAGTGGTAAACTACAGTTTCAATACTTTGTGAAATTGGGGAAATGTATGGAAATGGCAAAGAATTTTGCATTAGTCTGCATAAGTGTTTTGGACAAAGCAGAACCACTTCCAGAAGCAGCTCCATGGTAAATCCTATGAAGATGATCTGCTAATAGCTTAAACTTGACGGCTAAAGGAAGAATACCATTGTAATGTAAATGCAAACCACACACACATCAGTTGATTGTGTGTGTGTGTGTGTGTGTGTGTGTGTGTGTGTGTGTGTGTGTGTGTGTGTGTGTGTGTCTGTGTGTGTGTGTGTGGTACCATTTACGATGCTTTTTAACAGCAGGGGGCAAAAAGCAGGTCAAAACTTCCAGCCATTCTCCAACCCTTTGCCATTCGGTCATCCTAATGTCTAGAGCTTGGGGGGGCATCAAACAAATGTGAAGAGTCACAAGATGATATTCTGTCTGTATTAAACAAGTTTTTTTAAGTTTAAATTGAGAGTTTCCATACGGTTCCTCCGAGAGAAAGAAATGGACCAGATGCTCTGTCTACACAAACTCGAAATGTCCTGTTCTCATTTAATGAAATCCACAATTGCATTGACTTTGTCTCCTTGAAAGTTCCCATCAATATTTTGCCAAGGAGCACATTCTGGAGAAATACAACAGGGGATGATATCCATTTACCTGCTCAAGCGAGCACATATATGTGTGTGTGTTTGTGTATGTGTGTGTACTGAATAAATGGACTGATAAAACATTTGCATTGATCTGGTGAAGTTAGGTACAGGCATGAAAATGGGTCAGGGTGAAAAAGGTGAGGAGGATATTACCCCTCTAGAGGGGTCCGGGGGCAAGCTCCCCCGCAAGTAAAATGTAAACATCCCATATTTTAAAGCATCAATCTGATGCATTTTGAGATGCTATTTTTCCAACCTGGGGAGAGCTGGAGACACTTAAATTCAGCCATGAGTCTAAAATGATTATGGCCTCCTTACTTAGTATTATGCAAGCCATTTCATGCCAGCCTGTCACTGGGTCTAACATTTACAGTATATGAGGCACAATGTGGTGAGGGCACCACAAATGGCTTAATGCATAACCCCCACAAGAGGTGGTGGACATGCTGTAACTTAACTTGTCTACTCTTCCATCATGATTGACAGCCAATACAATGTTATGTAATTCAGATTTCAATACATTTTATTGGCAATATTTCCATGCACTCGTGCTCCCTTCTGGCACGCGCAACCTTTTTTCAGTTTGGCAGGGGCTTTGCACGCGGTCAATTCCCTAATCACACCATATCACCCAGTTATTCAACATAATAAATCAGTGGCGAAGAAAACAATACAATCATATTTACTTGACAAGAATTCCATAAACAAAGATATCTTTACATTTTGCATCATTAAGCTTCTAAAGAATATATACAGTGTATATATATTTATACTTTTTTTTTTTTTTTAAAAGCTCCTATTTAAGTATCCATCTATCTTCTTCCAGTGGCACTTGCTCTTGACTGCTTTGCCTCATAGCTTGGCGACTTGGCCTTTTTGAGCAGAGCATCACTGAAGCCTTCCATGTGACAAGTCCCTTTTGCAGCCATGCTCACCTTTCTTGTCACTAAAGTGCTTATCATGTCAGTGCTCAGGGTTGCTCTGTATTGGGTCTTGTTTATGGTAACAAGACTGAAAATCGTCATCTGACGTCATGATTTGTTTTATACCTGCAAGGCTTGTAGGTTGACTGGCTGCAATAGTAGGAATTATTTGCTACGTTAGCAGTCTGTAGTCAAACACCTTTGCAATGGTCACTTTGCCCCAACAGAGCGATTCAAAGTTAGAACAGGGAGTCTCCGTGGCGTTTGAGTTAACGTAACTGCAGCTAAATTAGCTTACCCCATCAGTTATTCACACCGTAGCCGTCTCGTAACCATGCTAATCACATCATATGCTTGCTACTACGGCTAACCTTTTTATACAAATGTATCTGAAGGTTATACCCCTTGAAATGAATCATCTCGTTAAGCTACCGAACACATGTTTTAACGTTTTATATATAACATTACGGTCAAATGTATGTGCTTGATTATTACTCCCCCACTTCCCACTGTACCTCAGCAAGGGTATTTTACGTTCCACTTTCTTGCGTGAGCTCTGACTGTAGACAGAACTGTCATTGGTGAACCGCTTTCCCAGTGTTGCCAGATATAATTAAATATCCTCCAAATACGATCATTTTGAGCCTTTGATATGATACGGCATTTACAATCTGGCAACACTGAGCACCCACACACAACACCCCCCCCCCCCACACACACACAAAAAAAAACCTCATCGAATCTGCACGATTCACGTAGGTCACCTATTTTGTTTTCAAAACGGCAAATTTTGCCGAAAGGTGAGTGATTCTCATGCCTGTATGTAGCTTATTGTCATTTGCTGGGCATGGGTTAGCAATCCCCTACTACTGCCATGGAATCACACTTCACACTGAAATCACACTGAAATGCATCTCTAGTTTCCCCATTAAAAATGAATGGGGGGGGGTTGTTATATATATCTGTAATGGTATGCGGATAATCTGCATTTTGTTCAGTGGTCTTTGAGTGCCACAGAAGATGTCCATCCTATCATAAACAAAATGTAGGCCTACAATGAAGTCACAAAGCAATAAGCTAACTCAGAAACTGTTAAACTAAGTTAGCAAGTTGATTATATTTAGACTTGCAGCACAAGGCAGTTACAAATTTCTGTAATTTTTGTTTATAACCGAACAGCCCATAAGTCACATTGCAACCAACTTGAAAAACACTTGAAGTGGACTTGCCTCAAGCTAACTGGAGGTGTTCCAATTAAATATCCACTACTACAGGCTTCAGTCTAAAAAAGGCAATTAATTACGATGACAGCAAATTGCGCAATTCATTATTTTGATTGACTGACAGCACTAATATAAATTGTAGGCAATGACATGAGTTCTAAAGAGGTGAGTCTTTAAACACTTTGTGATGCTTTATAAATGTACCATGGGCGTCACTTGATCAGATAGCTCTAGGTAGGACACAAGAGTCTTGATTGCCATCTCTTGCTATGGAGAGAAGGCAAAGATATAAGACCTTCTTCAAAAGAACAAAGTGCTCCAGTTTTCCTTACAATGAATGGAGACCACCAACTAGTTAAAATAAAGAAAATAAGCCCAAGAAAATAAGCCCATATAAAAGTAATAATAACTATTGAGACAATAGGCGCTGAACATGTATCTGTTTATTTACATTTATTTCAGTGAACTGACATCAACTTGGTTTTTGCTTAGAAACTGAGAACAATTCACCTGATAAAAGGTTTAAGAAATGCTGGTCTAGAGAAGGGCAAGTGACTATATATATATTTTTTTATATTTCAGGCAGAAAACTTTCAACCACTGTCTTGGCTTGATGTTCACTACAGTATAGGGCTTCCAGCGGGCAGGGTTCGGTGCTCCATTTAAACATGATGGCATTAGGACAACAATACAATTAGATATGGGCTCAGGGAAAATAAATAAAAAGATGTGTCCTTATTTAATTTATGATATTCTTCAGTAAACATTCACTAATTGGTGTTTCTATGCTGTTTACGTATTATTTGCTGGGTTTTGGTCAGGGCTGTTGAAGATCAAGTTTGAGGATTACTCTTTGAACTTCGTCCATATTTGAACACAACAGCATAACTGAACAAAAGCATTTTTGAAGGAGACTGAAAAGAAGTTTCAGTGCATGTTGTAAAGCTCTACAACCAAGACGTCATACTGAAGATCTCAAAGACAAAACTGTCCTCATCACTGGTAGACACAAACATCCTAGACTGATAACTCATGTCATGCAGCGGACTCACTGATTCAACCTAGAACTCCATTCTGAACAAAGAGCCTTTTCTGTTGAGATGTGCATCCACCACTCAAACTTATTTCTGAAACAAATCTCTGAACTTCTTATCATCAGAACTCAAGCTTGTTAGGAGTCTGGGTTCCTGGTTTAAACATATTATCTTTAACAAGCTTGCCCCCTCCATGTGATCCTGCCTCATGCGAATCTTGTGCTTCCAATAGAGGTATTTACAACATTTACTTTTGAAGGTGCAGTCCTCGATCCTAGTGAAAGATTGTTGATATTTGACAGCCAAACAATCCTTCTTTTAGTGCTCCAAAACCAATGCTGTTGATTAGCAATAGATAAACACTATATTTTGCTCATTCTGAGACGCTTTATTTGTTTCCAAATTACAGAGCTAGGACTATATGAACACCAGAATGTATTGGAGAGCGCAGATGGCTAGAGGACCATATTTGACAAAAAGTATATTGGATTATAACTGAAGACCACACCTTTAAATGTCAAATCATTTGGAGGAATTAGACTTGATCTGGTGCACTGAAAATCTCTGGCATTTGCACTGCAGGTTATAAACTCACCTTTAATATTTGCTAACCAACCAGTACCTTTGGCAGCCCTACCGAGATAGAAACTAACCTGCCTAACATGTTGCTGAGGCGTGTGCCACTGAAGAAACGTCTGGTGTAAATACATCACTCATCCAAACATTGACCAAACAGTGTTTGAGATTAGTCCCACTCAAATCCAACAAATGCACAGCTTTTGACCCCTCCACGCAGCCCCAAATACACAGGCTAACTTTTTGGCTATTCTCATTTTCTGTCATATAATGATTTGTCAGACTCTCCTTTGTAATCAATATTACAATTGTCCTACTTTGGAAACTCAGTGGCTGACATTACTGGAGTCAGTCTGCTTCACATTTTGAATGCTCATAGTGCTCCTTTAAATTGCCATTGTATGCTTGCAGATAGGATACTATTTAACAGTGACACTTTGCTCTTGACCATCAAAATCCTTCATTTCTCTCCTGCTGAGAAGTACAATCCCTTATCTATACCCAAGGGGATTGTAAGTTACAGGCAAGACAATCTCCTCCCACAACTTTGCAGGCAACCAGACGCTCAAAGCAATGCTGTATTCATGCTCAAAGACAGTAGATTGTGACACAGAGCTAGGCTTTAGTTTAACCTTCAGGTAAGTACAGTATGGGAATAATTCATGTAGCTTTGTTCAATTACATCCACCGCACTATCTGTGATGTATGGTAATACTACAATTGGGTAGACTAGAACTCAAAAAGTGAGCAAACCAAACTGTTATAGGTGGGGATTCTGCATGATGGGATGTTCACTTTTGAGCTTCACTAAACCGTCCTACACCTTTCACACACCCCTGGCATCCCTCTGGATGTCCTGATCAATGCGATTGTGTCTGGTTGACTAGTGATTGTTCATGGAAGACTGTTCACAGGGGGATTGTGTGGCCCACTGACATGGCAGGGTTTGGGTGACATGAATCTGCCAAGTTCCGCAGCGGGCTGAAGACCAGACTGGTCATTATATCGACTAGATCTGGTTGTCTGCTATATGCCCAGTACGACCCTCATTGACCAAAAATCTTTTTGATCTAGATCAGGAGTAAATAATTTAGTTATTATATCCTCAGGGTTTTTCCAGTGGTGACCAGACCACAATGCACCACGGGCAGTGGAATTTTAAATCCCACAGGCTTGGTTCACAACAAGGTATTGATATGTACAGTTATACTCATCTACTGGCAAAATAACTGACTATGTTTAGATTAATCTTCTATTGAAAGACACTTGAGTTTGAATGGTTAGGCTACTAACTTCGTTCGAACTTGTAAGACCTGCCTGTCAACTCGTCAGTGTTATGTGAAATGTGAATGTTAAATGATTTTAAAAAAACATGTGTAACACTGTTAACGATGCATGAAACAGATGAGCAGGATTGTGGCCGAATTTTGGGTCACATTGGAATGTCATTTTCGACAAATTCAACTTCAACTTCAGTGTCAACGATGAAACGCGATCGAGTTTAATTAAATTAAAATATCAAAATAATACCTTTCCAATTTCTACCTTCGATTCGTAGAGCCCTTTGTTGTTTAACTGAAGGAGCGACCATGATTTATGCGTGTCTCCGATAGTAAGCTACCCCTAGATGACCCTTGCATACCAGACAAACATTTGCATCAAATTACCGAAAAATATCGTTACCCATGACTTTGTCTTTAACAAAGATCATAGGTTGCGTTTTGTACCTGTAACGTAATCGACCACAGACTAGGCTGCTGTTGCTTATATTGTCTGTTCTGTTGATTCAAATGCTGATTCCAGTCAAACAATAGCGCTGGACTTTTTAAACCTACGCTGCGTTTAAAATCAAGTGTTTAAAGGGATTTAAAAAAAAAAAAATCATGGTCCAAAGCCGCCCGATAATCCACAATGATGTGCGCCTCACTAGCTGTGCAGGTGTGCTCTTTAAACTTATCCCAATATATGACCTGGACCCCGGTGTAACAAGTGCACACGACGGCTCAAAGTCTGTTCTCGTGAGAAAACCATGACTGCAAGCCAGAACTAGTCGGACTGTTGCTGCAAGAGCTTGTATGGCTAAAGTTTCAAGACTAGTGAACAGAGTGCGGCAAGGTATCACATCTCGCAATGAATGACAACTATCAGAAAGTTTTCTTACCTGGAAATGCAAGCACTTTCCTTTACGTCCTTACAAACACTGAAAGGGCACAGAGGAGCTGGTGCAAAAGCGTGACAAGTTTGTCTCTCCCAGCATGGCGGCTGCTGCACTGTTGCTCGGATTCAAAAATCCCTTCTCGCCTACGATATCGATGGAGATGGGGAGGAGGGGTGGGAGGAACGCTAATACGCAAGGTAGAGCTCGGGAGGTTTGACAAACCACTAACCAACAGATGTTTAATCTATAGCATTGTAGTTTTCTGTGTTAAATGTTCGCTGTATTGTGGTTGAAGACAGTAGCCTAGATTTCCTTCATTCTTGAATTATACTATTTTAACAATCACCCACGTAGCCTAAAATGTGATTTCTCTTGGGTTGTTTGTTTAGTAGACTATGTTGCAAAATTAAATATTCCAATTTTACGTATTTTGCGTAGCCTTTTAGCCCACGTTATTTCGATTTTGTTACAGCTATCGCCTAAATTGACCTCAAGTCTAAATTAAAGCATAAAATAGATAAGTCTACAAATAGGCCTAGATGTGAGGAGTGATACCACCCCATGAACGAAAAAAAAAAAATCGAAATTCAAATTTAAACAGATACAACTATTGCATGCTCTCAATGTCTCTGATAATTGTAAGATATTAAGCATATATTTCTTTCAGTTGCATAGCCTGCGTTCAACCACTTTGAAACTAAACTTTCCTAACGATATCATTAGATTTATTGGTCAGGTATTTTAACATAAGGACTGTGGTTCCGGACGTTGATGAATCTCACACAGACAATATACAGTACATGTTGACCTTCATAATTTTTGCAGACAATACACAATATATATGCATTACTCAGATTAGCCTATATATATATATATATTTTAACAATATACATGAAGTGTGGGTGGTACTACAAACTGCAATAATGTGCATCACATATGGGAATTAAATGTATGATGAGTATTTGTACGTATTTTTAAATGTGAAGCAGGGTGTAATAATTATCTGAATACACAAGAGCACCTATGACATGGCAGATAATACTGGTCAGCTGTTTCATAAGGGTGATGGCATGAGGAAACTGCTCCTGTGTCTGGTGGTTTTGGTATCCAAGGTTCTGTAGCGCCTGCTGGAGGGGAGGAGTTGAAAAAGTGTCTGGAATGAATCTGGAGTGATTAAGGAGCAAAACTGAAACTTCACGTGTATTCTATCTTTTCTACAAAACTGCACACAATGCTGAAAAGGCTCACATTTAGTAAGGTCAGAGGTTATGCAATATTTGACTATGTAGGCTAGGAGTGTATTAAACCCATGGTTACGGAGAACAAACTAGCCCTTGTCTTATCTTATATATGGTGGGTGGGGGAGGCCAACAGAACAGACTCCTTCAAGTGGTTGCTAAAAACAATCACAGCTTTGAGCAGTGGCAGCCACAGCTTGTGTAGAGTCCTGAATGCTTTGGATTGTAGAGTTCAAGATATTGCAAACACACCCAAATTTGATTACATGTTCATTACCCTGCCCTCTGTGTTGTAAAAATGTGTGTTTTGTATGCCTAGTCTGTAGCCTAAGATTTTACAGATTTTGTCTGTGCATTCCATTGATCTAAACTCTTCACACTAGTTTACAACTCTTATGTCCACACATACATTGAACCTGTTCCACATTTATTTCTAATGAATTTACAGTGGTCAGGGCTCTCAAAGTCCTGTGTTTAAAATGAGCATAAAATGCGGCAGCTTTAATCAGTCATGACATGTGTTGGTAAAAGAAAACAGGTGACTCTGAAATGCTCTTTAGAACCGTCACCATTGCTGGCATGCTCATGTGTAGCTGATTCAACACATGTGAATTGATCCTCTTCCTGGGTGATTCCAAGTCTGATCAGTTCATTTGTCAGTGTGATCTCTGTTATTCTCGCTCTCGCTCTATCTCTCTCTCTTTCTTGCTCTCTCCCCCTTTCTCTGTATCCATTTCTCCTGTCCCCCACCTCTCAAAGTTATTTTGTCAAGCTAAATTTAGTGGCACTGTCTGAGTATCCATGCAGAATGTAAATTCCTGGTTGCTGGTGTGCACACTACAGTAGGCAATGTCTGTAGACACATTTCACCGGTACACCCTTTCTGGGCCCTTTCACACTGAACTGCAACAGTTTGATAATATGAAACATCTTTGCAGTATGACCTTGCATGGTATAATAACTTTGAGCAGAAGAAGTGCAGTTGAGATAGATGGTTAGCCTGACTAAAAGAATGTTGCTCCATAATGCACATGACTTGAATACATACAAATAAATTGATGATTGATTGACACTTTCTGTTCACATTCTGATTTCATTCCATTGCAATGTCATTATCTGCAAAGCTTCAATGACTGTTTGACAGAGCTAGAGAGAACGTCAAACATTCTTCAAAATAGCAGTAGTGAGGAGTGAATGACCTTGCCATTGGAATGGAAATGCATTTCAATATTCGTGTAGCCTAAATAATATGATTTTGGTGAACTCTGTAGCTTTGGTGGCTGAATGTGAAAAACATACCATTCCTCTGATCAGGCAAACAGAATTCCTCAATATGCCTTTTAAGACTTGTTTCTCTGTTTAGTGCACTTGAAACAATGCAGAATAATCAACATGCATAGAATTCACAAGAATGTTGCTTACTATTTTCACTGTAGGTTTTTATATAACAAAAACTACAAAGTTCACACTTAACAGACCGTCCCGTTAGTGACTAATTTGCAGCAGAGACATTACAGGGATGTGATTTGCGGCTACCACAGACGACTTTGCAGCTACTAGGCCAGTAGCCGGTTTCTTTTCACACTCCAGCACATTAAGTGGCAGTAGTACTCAGTGAGGTTTTCCGATAGGACAATGAATGCCGAAGAAGTCACTGTGATATGAGTTCCATGGAGCCAATAAGGACGAAAGCGTCAAAATAAAAGTACGTTTCAAAATGTTGTCTGCAAATCCGGTTTGACAAATGTGTAAACGTTTCACACGTCTGTTGTGCTGCCAACTAGCCTACTTTAGATAAATACACTGCACATGGCATTTGCGAATTGTAATTTTAGCTGACGCATCTGGCAAATAACCATGGAATGAAATTCCTGTTAGGTACACAACATTTCGTTTTTTGATTGTTTATTGTCATTAATTTCTCGATAAAATGTATTATAGATCCAGAAGGTTGCATTTTACACTAAGAGCCTCATAGCCGATTAAAAAAACAAAACCGTTTATTTATGCTGCTTGTGAGTATACTTACTGAAGAAATTGAACATATAGACTGTTTAATATGAATAGGCAGAACCGAGTTGTGGGTTGAACTTTCCTAATCATGTGACCTATTTAAAGTATGTATTATGCAATTAATATTGTTAACACCCACACACACACAAACATACAGAAATAGATGTGTGTAATATTTATTTACAACAGTGGTGGCTGGTGAACAAATTATACAAAACAAAATTTCCTTTAAAAAACATTACGTATTTTAGGATACAACTGAGCTTGGGATACAAGTGGTATTAAACAGAAGCAAACACTCTTTGACTTGGGAACCTTTGCCTCTATGTTAGAAGACAAAGGGGAAGGCAATGAACATGCCATGTACCTACTGAAAAGTGATTCAGAATCTGAATCATTAATAGGATTATTGCCTAGTAGGTTTCCACATACAAGATTCGTGTCTTGATTGCGTGGTTGCATTTCTTCCCACAAAAGAAACAATATAAAATAGTATAATAAATAAAAGTCTGAATAGAAATGTATTAAGTTAAGTAAGTATCAATATGAATGTAAAAGGAGAATATTGGAAATGTGCAACAGTGCAAGGTTGTGTCGATATGATGCACTGACTAGCGGTCCGTGGGCTAAAACAGAAGTTTGTGGGCATTGTTGATGAGACTGCTGCTGGAAAGAAACCGTTAGGTTTTGGTCTTAATGGATAGCAGTCTCCTACCAGAGGGGATTTTTTCCAAGACCTTTATTGTGTCATTATTGTGTTCCCTATTTATAATACACATGTACTGTACATATAGAAAGCAGTGGTGTAGTCCAGGGTATACGCATGTATACGGAGTATACCCACTTATTTTTCTGTCAGAATTGAGTATACCCACTTCTCAAAACAGGGCGTTTATACTGTGCTGTATGGGCTGCTTCAAAAAATTAAGAGTAGCCTATACCCACTTCTCCAGGGACCACTACACCAATGATGAAAGCATATACAAAAAAAAATGAAAGCATACACAAACAATATTTATATACCCATGAGAGCTGGAACAAAGAGTAAGTTGTAACTTTTGCATATCTTATCAGTTAGCAAGACAGGGAAGGTTGCAGTAGCCTATCTATATGCTAGATTACATGTAATGTCATTCACAAAAAGACCAAACAAGCAATGCTGAAAGATACAGAAGGGAAAAAACTTTGTTGACCACCAAGGTGAATCAGGCATCAATACATACATATAAGTACTTGTTATACGGATTTCACCCCCGTATCAAGGATGCACAATTGTTTTCGCAGCAACACAGATGCAGTTCATCAGTAGGCGATCTTTTAAAACGAAATCAGTTTGGACTTTTATTTTGACTTTTATTTGGTCATATTGACATTTTCGTTATTGTCGCTGGCTACACGCTACTAGTGAGATGGCGCGGCCCTTGAAAATTATTTTGATGACTTTTAACGCTCCATATTCTGTTTTCATGTAAATGTCCTGATTAGAAGTTTGCTCAATAAGTCATTTAAGCAACCTACGCTAACTAATGTATGCGGATAGCTATTTGTTTATAACGCTAGTTAGCTGTCAGTGTATAACGGGCTAAAAATGTTAACGTTAGCTAGTCAGCTAGATAGGTCACTAGCTGTCTGAAGTTTACTGAGTTGAAAACCATGTTAGTTTGTCGAAGTTGTATCCTTACAATCTGTGTAAGCAATGTAGATTACTATTATAGATTGGTCTGTACAAAATAACAGTATACAATACTGATGTAATCTAATGTGTGTTTCAGGTGAACAGTGTCCAAACATGCCACTGTCTACTGAGTCTCAACCAGGGGATGAGCAGTATGTCCTTGTTGCGACTCTGGATAATGTCAGAAATCTTTCCAACATCCTAAAAGCCATTACTTTTAAAGACCACGCAATTTTTAACGCCACGCGGAATGGATTGAAAGTGACTGTAGAGGACTCCAAGTGTCTGCAAGCAAATGCCTTTATACAGGTTTGCTTGTTTCATTTTTATGTTTCACATCCAGTTTTAAAAGCGATTGTGTGTGTCACAACAGCATCACGGCTAGTCCCCATGGAATATTTTAGATATTGACCTTATTTAACACTTAACAGTCATGATGGAGTCTCAACTGAGCTTAATGTGTTGTGATTGCAATTCAGGCGGAAATCTTTCAGGAGTTTGTCATGAAAGAAGATTCTGTGGGATTTCAAATTAATCTTACAGTCCTCCTCGATTGCCTCACAATCTTTGGAGGAAGCACTGTACCAGGTAGATATTTCACCAGTATGTAGATTGTTCATGTTTTTGTGGTGAAGGTACATATTTCTTTATGTTGTTAATGTGGTTACGCACTAGATGCTTTGATATTTGGTGTGTGTGTGTGTGTGTGGTGTGTACTTAAATATGCCTGACTAGATAGGGCAGGGGAAGGGTTTGATAAATTGTATTATAGGACCCTTAAGGTGTGGTCTATAGATAATATGTACCTTACACTTTTTGTGGTGTTGGCTGCTGAGTTTAACTGTGAATAATCTTTCGCCAACATCAAGGACCACACCTTTAAATGGAACACTTTTTGAATAATGAAGTGGCTGTAATAGCTTGGGGAAGTATCTAAACAATTACCATTTTGCAACTCTTGTAAAGGTGCGGTCCATGACTCTAATCCAAAACACTTTTGGTCAAATTCAGCAAATTGCTCCTTAGTATCTCCTAGCTGTCCGTTCTGTATGTGTGCTTAAACTATTGTGTTCGTACACAGATTTGGCTCTGTAAACAATTCCAGCCAATCATCATGTTACTTCAGGACCAAGGGAGGAGTAATTTGATTGGCTGTTGAGCTCAAATATCATAATTTTGCCAGAATAGCAAACTCAACCTTGAACAATAACTTTAATGTATTTTTTGGAATCAGGCTGCACTTATTAACCCATAATGACAAACCAAATATGATTTCATATTCAATTATCTACAAAACAAAATTCTGCATGTATTTCAAATACTTTCTTAAGCCACTGTATACCCTTTGATGCAGGATGCAAAGAAATCTACAAACAATGATGATTTAGAGGGTTGTGATAGAAAAATCAAATATTATATAGTTACTGTATGTCAATGTCTTTCCTCTTAATAAAGGAGTCACAACAGCATTGCGCATGTGCTACAGTGGCTATGGATTTCCCCTCACACTCTTCCTTGAAGAAGGCGGAGTGGTGACCGTGTGCAAGATCAACACCCAGGAGCCAGAGGAACCAATAGACTTTGACTTCTGCAGCACAGATGTCACCAATAAGGTCATCCTTCAGTCAGATAGCCTGAGGGAGGCCTTCTCTGAACTGGACATGACCAGTGAGATCCTCCAAATCACTATGTCGCCTTGTCAGCCATTTTTCAGGTAATGCCAGTTGTTTGTCTGGTACCCTATTTTTTTTTTATTCACTTAGGGCCCTCAGTGTTCCGCTGCATATTGGTTGCGGTAGTTGTCACTAAGGAGCAGGGATTATATTTTAAGCATCTAACTGGAGTGATAAACTCATGACTGAGCTTGCAAGTAAACTGTCAGTATCTTGCCAAGTGGAACCAGCTAGTAAATACAAGTTTACCATCCTCAGTGGCTGAGATCTTCTCAAGTGAGGGTTTCCACTCTAATACCAGTATTGAAATACTGGTCTTGTCTTATGGCTCCAGGTGGTGGTAAGATGGACAGGCTTTGTTAGGGTAGATGGATGCTAGTTTGCGTTATATTACACTGCTCTCTTACCCACGTCAGGCATGACAAATATGTGACATTTCTAGTGGAGATGAACAGTGTTTGATCACATGTACCCATAGTTTCTCCTTGTCATCTGAAAGAGGAGCCTCTAGAGATACCTTTGGATTGAACATCTGTGCTTCGTCTCCATTCCTGTAGGTTGTCCACATTTGGAAACTCTGGAAATGCACATTATGATTACCCCAAGGACTCGGACATGATGGAGCTCTTCCAGTGCAGCACAACACAGACCAACAGGTTAGTTAGTCCTCCGAGTGATGTTATGGTGTTACATCTTTCTAGTTTGTCTTCAATAACAACAAGAATATCTTGTCTTTTTTGCAGATATAAGATGTCCTTACTAAAGCCATCAACAAAGGCACTGGCTCTGTCCTGCAAGGTGTCTGTGCGCACAGATTCCCGTGGATTTCTGTCACTGCAATACCTGGTGCGCAATGATGATGGGCAGATCTGCTTTGTGGAGTACTTCTGTTCACCAGATGAGGAAGTTGATGAGGAATAATAATAGTTAATTATTCTTTACATATTACACAGTCATATGCCCAGCTGCATAATATTTCTGAGTTTGACATTTTTGAACACTTTGTGTGTTCCAAGTCTGTTCGTTAATTTCATTATGTTGTCATTGCTTTGGTCTGTGAATAAGTATAGGGGGCTTTATAAGGTTTGTGTATAAGGTTTATGTTTGTATTAAGTCTATGTATTTGAATGATAATGATAATGATAATAAAATAAAATAAAAACAATACAATCATCTCCTGCGAGACTGCTTTTCATACGATGTACAGCAGAGAAGGTCAACTCCCGTGTGCATGGGGGCGCTGTTTTTCCTGAGTTACTTGCTTTCGTCCGTTAACTTCCACCATGACTTCCACCCTCTTGCCGTAGAACGAGGTTAAGCAAGATGTCGGCGTTCAAGAGGAAACGTGGGGGAAAAGGTCCCGGTGGTAAAAAAGCGAAAAAAGTAAAATTTGAGGAACATGAAAACTCAGAAAAGAATGTTAATACAGGCCAGACACAAACGAGTGAAATCAACATTCCAGCACCGGTTTCAATGGTAAGATATGATTGTCAGCTCGCCATGCCTTCTACATAAACACAATGCTAGGTAGTTAACGTTTAGTAACTATCCTTTTTGGTGACATGATAATTGGCCCGTCGTTATACTGTTCCTAAGTTTGCTGTCCTGTTACGTGTCTGGTTATTCATAGGCTGTCAGTACTTTCAAAAATATTTTGTTATCTGTATGCATTTTGAGAGTGATGGGTAGCATCAAATTAGCTACATCTTTAAAGTGAACTTATGTGTACCGTCACAGAAGGTGGAGAGTTGTAATGTTAGTTTGCGTCTAAGCATGTTGGCGACTATATCTGTAATCCAGATATAATTCCACATTGTCTAACATGTTTTTACCATTTGGCAGGGAAAATGGAAGAACAAAGAACGCGTTCTGATATTTTCTTCGAGGGGTATCAACTTCAGAACTCGACACTTAATGCAGGATCTGAGGACAATGATGCCTCATGCCAAAGCTGGTAGGTTAGCCACGTACAGTTGTGTGGGTTTAACGCTAAATTATATTACAAGTATTTGAACTAAATCCCTGTCTGCAATAATTTCAGACACAAAAATGGACCGAAAGGACAAGCTGTTCGTCGTCAATGAGGTTGGACACATTTTTACTTGGCTATTCCTCCCGTTTCTCGTTGTAGGTTGCAAGTTGACAGACCTTGATGTTTTTTTCTTTCTTTAAGGTGTGTGAAATTAAGAACTGTAACAAGTGTATATTCTTTGAGGCAAAGAAAAAGCAGGACCTCTACATGTGGTGAGTTTGCCACCATACAAATGATGTAGCTACATCTGTGTGGTATCATATATATCTATGGTCCATAATGCTGTACGTTTAAATGTTATATTTTCTTTCAGGATTTCTAATGTGCCCCATGGACCTTCTGCCAAATTTCTGGTTCAAAATGGTGGGTGTCTTTTAGCATGATGTATTCGCTTGGTTTACAGAAAGTATGATGTGTTTTGCCTCACCATAACTCTTTATTTATTTTTTATTATTTTTTCTAAAGTGCACACACTAGCGGAGCTCAAAATGACCGGTAACTGCCTTAAAGGGTCCAGACCACTGCTGTCATTCGACCCTGTAAGTGTACTACCAGACTGAATCCGAGGTTATAGAGCTGCTTTGTATTACTTCCTATATCTCACTCACATTGTCGTTTCATGATCTCCATAGCAATTTGACACGGAGCCGCATTACTCTCTGTTGAAGGAGCTGTTCATCCAGGTTTGTTTATTAGTGAGGTAAAACATTTTATTTTTGTAGTTTATTGCTGATTAGAGAGTGCTAACAAACATGCCCCTTTTGCAGACTTTTGCAACTCCTCAGTATCACCCAAAGAGCCAGCCCTTCGTGGATCACGTCTTCACATTTACAATTGCGGACAACAGGATATGGTTCAGGAATTACCAGGTCAGTAATGTCTGCATCTTTTCACAGATAATCGTACATGTTATAATTCGGTTTGTGTTATTATTCTGTAGTGAACCTTACAAAGTACAATGAACAGTTGTTTGACCGAAGACTGTTGTTTGACCCACTGGTAGATCATTGAAGAGGATGCATCACTGGTTGAAATTGGACCCCGCTTTGTGTTGAATCTCATTAAAATCTTTCAAGGAAGTTTTGGTGGGCCTACGCTACATGAAAACCCACATTTCACGTCACCAAACATGGTAGGTCTTTATTTTGTTACAGTGCACTCTCAAAAATAACTCCCTTTTTAAAGAAGCCCTTAAGGGGCAAATGTTTTAATTAGGAGCTCGAAATTTGGTTGCAAACTGAATTGATATTAGAAATTACATTGAATGCATTGAGACATGGGAGATGATTAAGTTGTAATGCTTAAAAGTGCATTATGAAAGATTTTATGTGATCAATCAGTAGAAATAGAATATAGTATTCTAATTATGTTTTCATTAGTGTATAACAGGGATTAGAAACGGTTCGAAGAACGAAAACGAAAACCGGTAAAGAACGAAATTTTGTGAGGAACGTAATCGAAAACGGGAACAAAAACAATTTCAGCTGTTCCGGAGTGAAAACAATATTTTCAATTTTAAATAACCGGTTAATAACGTTATTTTTCGTTCCAAATAACCTTTCTTGAAATATGGTGGAAATAAAATTACTGTTAAAATAAATCTTGAAATAAAGTTTTATTCCGGAAGTGATGGGCTTGGCTACCTGCCCGCTAAATGTTACCCAGACCGCCTGGCTGAAGTGAAACTACTGTTGACACTAGCGAGTAGCCTAACAGGTCCATCCAAACTTGCCATGAGTGTGCTGCCTGTGCCCGTTACCAAGGTCAGTGTAGAGCGTGCCTTTTCGTCTCTCAAATATGTCCTGTCTCCTTTGCGCAGCAATCTGAAGGAGAATGTTTTGGAGGACATACTTTTCCTTAAACTGAATAAGCAATTTGGTATGTAAGCTATCTGTTGTTCATTTCAAATAGGCTAGCTCTCGAGTTAATAGGCCTCTAGCTATGGACATGAGTTGTGTTTATTTTGTGCGTAATGGAGAAGGTTTTGTTGGAGATGCTCTCCGAATTTGAATGTAGGCCTAAATGTGACCGGCTGAGTTTGTTGTCATTTTGTTTTGAATAGCCATGGGTTTAAGCTGCTGCATTTTCTTGCTTTCCTTTTTTTGAACGGACTTCAGTTCGAAAGACATGGCCATGTTTGCGTTTAAATGGTCCTGCAGCCTGATTTCATGTTGCTGACTGTCGAAAAGGAGGAACCTTTTGTACGGAAACAAATAAAATTGAACTGCAAGGTGATATAATGTTGTTCCATTATTGACGTTGGAACGGGCGCATTGCATTTAACCTATAGGCTACACGCACGCACCCGAATAATGACAAACATTAAGCACGCACGCACCCCCCCCCCCCCCCCCCCGCATTATGACAAACAGTAAGCACACACCCCCCCCCCCCCCCCCCCATGACATTTTTGAAAAGAACGTTATTAACCGTTCTTTTATAAGGTTCTAACCGGTTATTAATATGAAGAGAAGCATAGGAACACTGGAACGGAACAGAAAAATAACGTTTCTGGTCAGAACGAAACGAAATGAAAAATATTTCGTTTTTAATCCCTGGTGTATAATCTATTTTCTTAGCTTAGAATGATCCTCTATCTTGTGCTGCCATGTGTCTACAGTGGCCCAGAGTGGACAAACCAAAAACACTGATATTAGAGACAGCTACTAGATGCCACAAAATCCTACCTTTTTAATTGTGGACCTTCAATTTGGTTAACACATAAAACCCTTCCTGAACACAACACTGAGCACACTGAACAGACATTTTTAATTAACAGTATCCATACTGGAAGTGCCATCATTGGAACAGTACAGTGCAGGTTTTAGCTACACAATCTGTGTAGTGCATGTGAGGTAAACATGCTTACTATTGTTTATCCTGTCCCCTTCTTTTGCATTCAGAACCGGCGGATGATCCGCTTGGCAGTGGCTGCTAAGCAACGGGAGCGCCAGCTCGTGCGGGAGGTTCAGAAGGCCAAGAGAAATGAGACAAAGGAGGTGCTGAAGAACGATGTGACGGATGATGTCTTTGACACCCCTGGGGTGGAGAAACCTGTGGAGATTGAGCATGAGGCGCCCCCGCCTAAGGTGCTGAAGAGAAGCAGACTCACAGAACTGAGAAGGAAGACCAGACTAAAGCGCAAGGGTCTACGATAAAGTGCTGTTAAAAATATAAAAAAGAGTGATATCCTGCATATTCAGGTGTTATAGATAATGGACGTGTTCAAGAACCTTTTGCAAGAGAGAATGATCTGAAATGTCATGTAGATTGTTCCGTGTACCATGTGTATCCCATGGAGAGTATCCCAACAAGTTTAAAAGTCTCCTTTTATTATATGGATTTATGCTGTTAAGACATTTTCATCAACATACTTGCAGTCTTATGTTTTTCAATAAATGAAACTTTTGACAAACAAATCGGTTTAGTTGGATGTAATATCTGAAGAAGGAAGGAGGATAGAACACGTCGTTCATGTACTGTGCCTTTAAGTAATCCCAATACTAGAATGACGTCATATCTGAGCGCCTCTCTGGGATCACTCAGTCACCGGCTATGCTCACCGGTGTTGGTGGGTCGCAGGTTTCCACATTGATATTAGTTAACTGCACTGCGTAGTATACTGCAGTTTTTGATAATAAATGGCACTAGTTAACTCGTAAAGAAAAAGCTAATGCTTATCTCAGAAGAACCTAGATAAGTAACTTAAAGAGCGAGTTTCCGTGCTGTCACACAGTAGCGGACTTGGCTAACTAACATTAACGAAAGATCTAGGTTCATGTTTAAGTCGTACGTCTCTGACTAATTATACGCTAAAATGAAGTGCCATTACGAAATGCTTGGCGTTAAAAGGGACGCGACGGACGATCAGTTGAAAAAGGTCTACAGGAAATTAGCCTTGCAGTGGCATCCAGGTAAGCATTCACTAGCATAGTAAACTACTAGAATTGGACATGGTCCTGAGAATTTAGCATATCCTTTATGGCAAAGACAGCCCCAGATTAAGTTTTTTGCTGTTCATAAGGTCAACATATGGACATGTAGGTAATGGTGACATGATTTGCCGTGCTATTTACGCTAGGACCGTGTATTCTCAATATTGTTTGGTGGTATAGCATTCTCTTAATACTGACCGTTTCGTGCAACTGGCAGATAAAAATTTGGACAACGCAGAGGAAGCAGCGGAGCAGTTCAAGCTGATCCAGGCGGCCTACGAGGTCCTCAGCGATCCACAGGAGAGGGCTTGGTATGTGTACTTTAGCCTGCTTAGGACCGGTGGCGGCTGGCTGCTACATTCTGAAGTTATTAGGCTAAACTAAGCATGTCAACTTAAATGCACATTATAGAATGCCAAGGTTGGTTCTGATGTTAATGAAAGTCCGTGGCGGCCTTAAAACTTATTTCCTAAATCAAGCTTCCCAGAGAAGGACATTGGCCAGAAGTGTAATTGGCTATGGTGTAATGCTGATTGGGCGCCTGCATGTCAATTATGTGGTCTTGAATTTGTGTCTTACAATGTGCTAAACATAACTGTCACCTGGCCATCTACCTAATCTTGAATAACAGGCAGTTAATCTTACAGCATTATGACGTTCCTGTTAGTTGGGTGTAATATGACCTGGTAGATATGTCAAAAGATAATGATATGGTAAGTAATCTTTAAAGGCACTCCTTCTGAATTGGTGTTAGCAGAATTTAGGAAACGGCTGCCTTAAATCGCCTTGCTGTCTTCTTATAGCCCTCACTTGCCTTTTGGGCATCAATTTTTTTTTAATTACCAGGCAGCTGCTTAAGGAGCCCATAGCTGCTGATTGTTGGGAGGGTTTAATGAGTCAGAGTATTCATAAAGCTTTGAAATTTGCATCACCTGGCCTTTCCTTATAATAATAATGAACAAGTCGTAGCCCTAACAAGCTATTTAAGGTCTGAGCCCTTGGTAAGTTATCTGAGAACTCTTTGGGGTGCCCAAACCTTTGCTTCCTTTTTTCACTTTGAAATTGTACAAAACTAAAATAATACACTTACTTAATATGTTAAGAAGAATCTTTAACTTACATTAGGAATTTCTTCTACTCGATGATGCATGCAGACACACTTAGAAGGATTCTGTGCAATCAAATAAAATCTCAAGGTTTCTCTGTGAAAGACATTTGCCGGACCGGTTATGGTTCTCATGAGCACTGCAGAAAACCACTAGAGACAGAGACCAGACAATGAATTCCAAGGGAGGAGGCTTAAGAAGTCTCTTTTATTCTACCTCTATGTACAGGTACGATAATCACCGGGACGCTCTTCTTAAAGGGGGAGTGGACGGAGACTACCAGGATGACAGTGTTGACCTCGTCCAGTACTTCACTGCCTCCTGTTACTCCGGTTTTGGTGATGATGAGAAGGTGGGTGAGATCTTATTTAATATAAACCTGTGCATAAATGTGCTAGTTGCCAGTGTTGCAGGTGACCTCCAGGACAGGGTACCCTGAACTTCTATGGAGATATTTAATTCGGGTCAAATCCATGATTTTTTTGAAGACTTCCATAAACAGCTTGAACCTCTTAAATATTCTGTCGAGACTTTAGAGCAATGCAATACAAATACAACCCCAACAGAAAACAGACAGAGAAAAATGTGAATTTCTTCAAATGTTAATGCACTGTTTTTATGTTATGAACTTAAACAGAAAAAAGGTGGAACTAATTATGGCATGTGCAAAAGCTGGAGTACCCTTCCATTACTAATGTCTGAGAACATAACATTAACTTGTTTAACTGGCAATATTTTACGCCAGCAACTGACAGCTTCTTTCAGATCCTCTATGTGTTGCCCACGAAACAACAGGTTTTAAAACAGAAATCGTAGAATTTTCAGGTACATTGCATTACCATTTAAAAAAACAGACTAACTGGCCGCGTTCAGACTTCAGCCCTTTCTTCTCAGATCTTATGTTCTTTTTCAGGAGTGTGTTCCCATTTGCATTAGAATGTGACTTAAATCTGACACCAGTGTGAACCGTGAACTGTCCTGAAATGACCCGCATGCGTAAAAGCACCTAAACAAGTGAAGAGCACCTCCGAAGATGGAAAACATAGCAATCACCTCGTTGCTGTGCAAATGATGTTTTCTGCAGGCTCAGCCTAATGTTCAAACTCTTTACGAGTGGCTAGAAACGCTGCCATAGCTGCTGCCATTCTCCGTAGTCAAGGACAAATAGATTGCAATCACATACGGGCCACCTACATATACAGTCGTGGCCAAAAGTTTTGAGAATGACACAAATATACATTTTCACAAAGTTTGCTGCTTCAGTTTCTTTAGATATTTTTGTAAGATGTTACTATGGAAGACTGAAGTATAATTCAAAACATTTAATAAGTGTACAACTGTACATTGTTCATCCCCAAACTGTTCCTGGATGGCTGGGAGAAGTTGCTCTCGAAGAAAGTGTTGGTACCATTCTTTATTAATGGCTGCATTCTTAGGCAAAATTGTGAGTGAGCCCACTCCCTTGGCTGAGAAGAAACCCCACACATGAATGGATGCTTTACTGTTGGCTTGACACAGGACTGATGGGAGTGCTCACCTTGTCTTCTCCAGACAAGCTTATTTGTGGATGCCTCAAACAATCGGAAAGGGGATTCATCAGAGAAAATTACTTTACCCCAGTCCTCAGTAGTCCAATCCCTGTACCTTTTACAGAATATCAGTCTGTCCCTGATGTTTTTCCTGGAGAGAAGTGGCTTCTTTGCTGCCCTTCTTGAGACCAGGCCATCCTCCAAAAGCCTTCGCCTCACTGGGCGCGCAGATGCACTCACACCTGCCTGCTGCCATTCCTGAGCAAGCTCTGTACTGGTGGTGCCCCTATCCCGCAGCTGAATCAACTTTAGGGGATGGTCCTGGCGCTTGCTGGACCAACACATCCTCCGAGAGCAACTTCTCCCAACCATCCAGGAACAGTTTGGTGATAAACAATGCCTTTTCCATCATGATGGAGCACCTTGCCATAAGGCAAAAGTGATAACTAAGTGTCTCGGGGAACAAAACATTGACATTTTGGGTCCATTGGCCAGGAAACTCCCCAGACCTTAATCCCATTGAGAACTTGTGGTCAATCCTCAAGGGGCGGCCGAAAAAAATAAATAAAAAATTCTGACAAACTCGAAGCATTGATTATGCAAGAATGGGCTGCCATCAGTCAGGATGTGGCCGAGAAGTTAATTAACAGCTTGCCAGGGCGGATTGCAGAGGTCTTGAAATAGAAGGGTCAACACTGCAAATATTGACTATTTGCAATATTTTCATGTAATTGTCAAAAAAAAGCCTTTGACACTTATTAAATGTTTTGAATTATACTTCTGACAAAAATATCTAAAGACACTGAAGCAGCAAACTTTGTGAAAATGAATATATTTGTGACATTCTCAAAACCTTTGGCCACGACTGTATATCAGCATGTAGGGGACAATTGTATTCCTTTCTGCAGTTTGAACACGGCTATTGTTGAATGTCTGTTTGCTGTAAGGGTTCTACAATTGTTTCACTTCAAAAATCAGCTAAATCTGTCCTCTCTTGTGAAACCTTTTGTATAGAACTTTACCCTTGCTATCAAACGGACCCTATTTTAATAGTTCAATCACTTTATAGTTAGGGGAATTAGGTGATGATAAAGTATCTGGACCACACATACGGCACCTGTTATGGCATAATATTTTTAGAGGCCACCAGAGGGCAGCAGATAACAATTGTCATGTCAGGGGTGTTTATGTTGATACAATGTTTGATTATTTAGATTTGATTCAAGTGTGATGCGTTATTGTTTGTGTTCTTTCTTCCTTCATTCATCAATCATTATTTGAGTGTTTATGTAATCCTTGAAATGCCAGTCTCTGTGCAAACAGCTGTGTACCAAATCGTCACATCATCTCACACACTCACTATTGATTTCCGCTCCCCAGGGCTTCTACACGGTTTACAGAACCCTGTTTGAATCCATCATGAAGGAGGAGATGGAGCACAGTAAAGAGGAGGACGAGGAGGAGGACGAGTTTCCATCATTCGGTGACTCCCTGAGTGATTTTGATACGGTAAGCTACTGAATCCAAAACCAGGCCCTGAGCAGCATTATGGAACCATGGCTTTGTACTGACATTGCCTCTTTGCTGCCTCCATTGATTCGTGGAGGAGGGAAATGGAAGTGGCTCCCTTTTCAATATCCCCAGCCTCAAGTGCCACTGCAAATGGGTTGAATGTAAAAAACAAAAAATGTGTCCTAAGAAATTGTGTTCCTTTGTTGGTGTGTGTGTGTGTGTGTGTGTGTGTGTGTCTGTCGCTCTTGCTCTTGCTCTGTCTCTCTTTGTGTATACATTTATTTATTTGCAATATTATGGTTTTAGTCTGTCCCTAAAGTGGCTGCAAAAGTCTCTGATTCTCATTCGCATTTATACGATACCAAAGAAATTGATTTAATTCAGCTTAGGGCTGGGTCATATATAGGGTACACCAATATATGTTTCAAACAACATTTAGGATGATACAATAACATTTATACTAATCTAGTTTGTGGTTGTGTTACATACCCCCTCTCTTCCGTAAAGCTGCCAGTTCTTGCACCTTTCATTATCTCTCTCACTCCTTGCAACCCCGCCCCTGCCCCCAATCTCACTAACTCCTCTACACACAATAGTGGCCTGCCAGCTATGGCTGGAATGTTTCCATGAATGTTAAGAGTTGCAAATAGTATTATCTACTCTTATTTATACACTTAAAGACTTCTTCAGACTCTCGTTGATAAAGCGAGCAGACACTAAATGTATGTATATAACTGTTTTGAGAAATATTACGTGTTTCCTCTGCAAGTCACCAATATGAAAAAGTGGAAGTTTGGTGTTAAGCTAGTCAGGTAACAATATAATGAGTTCAGCCACATTCACTTATAATTTGTATCTTTTGATACAGTTCTGCTGTATTTCGTGCTGCAAAACAGCTCAGAATGTAGGCGTCTCTCACTATGTCAACTATCACCATTGGAACCATTGCCACAGTTGTCCAGTCAAGAAGTGACTCCGACTCAATGCACTCAAAAGCTGTTGGAAATTTTATTTTCTGTTTAAGATGGCATGGACTTTGTGGTAAAATAGAGCTGAAAAGGTTGTCAGCTTTTTGACACCAGCAACAGGTCTAATTAGCTCATTGTTATAACAGAGCAAGTTACCATTCTAAATAACACCTCTCAAATACAGAAGACAGTTACCCTACCTGCTAAGATATCTGTATGGTTGTGAAATACATCTCTGGTTTTATCCAATGCACTTAGACTGGTGTTAACTATAGGCAATACGGTTAAGTGCTAACATTATATCTGCAGGCAATACGAAAGCGATCGGGTGCTTTGTCTGCTACAAATTCTGTTGGTGTTAAGTTGAATTGGTAAACTGTAAACACTGGGTTATAACAACATAGCTTTTCACTCGGTGGAACTGTCAACAGATTTCCTTTGCTGTCTTGTGAGTGTGTTTACAGCTTGGCCTTGCTTCTGACAGTAAACACTTTAAATAGGTCCATCATTTGAAAAATAAAATAATGGGAAATCAACACTATTCATGCAGTTTAATAATTACGCAGTGCAGTTGACCAGGTTCTTCTATGTCTCTTTCTCTCCCATTAGGTTGTGCATCTATTCTATGCCTATTGGCAGAGTTTCTGCACGCGCAAGAACTTCGCTTGGAAGGAGGAGTATGACACGCGGCAGGCCTCCAACCGCTGGGAGAAGAGAGCAATGGAGAAGGAGAACAAAAAGATGCGCGACAAATCCCGCAAAGAGCGCAACGAGTTGGTGAGGCAGCTGGTGGCCTTCGTGCGCAAGCGGGACAAACGGGTGCAGGCGCACAAGATACTGGTGGAGGAGCAGAACGCAGCCAAGGCCAAGAAGGCGGAGGAGCTCCGCAGGCAGCAGAAGCTCAGCCAGGCCAAGTACGTCTCAACGGGCGCTGCTTCTGAACATGATGAGATTCCAGACGCTATATTAGTGAGGCAGCAAAGCCAGGGGATCAGAGACCGGGGAGCACTTGACCTAATCAGTGTGTGTAGGCATGTGTGCACACATGGAATACATTGGTGCAAATGGGAGAGAGAAGAGGGAGCCTTTCGCTTGCTTTCTCAAGGAGGTGTATACGATTGAAATGGAAGGTGTCAAGTAATGGCATTCAGTCCAGGTCACCTCATAGTCTTTGCCATTCCACAGCTAGTGTGGTGAAGAGGATTGGCTATACACTAGATAGCTACTTAATACTAAATATATTTCGATACCAAGCTCAGTCAGGTCTTAGTAGCCTGATTATCTGAGAAGCACCAATTGAGTTTTCTTAATATTTTCTGAACGTTAGCTTTGCTTAGCGTTGGAACACACCAACTGGGTGAGCGGTCCCAGAAGTGGCAGGGACGGTTTTGTCAGGCACACTAGAAGAGACGTTGCTGCTGAGTAGCAAAAGGGACTCTTCACCCAGCAAATAAGAGCATTTTGTTTCAGCAGCTATGTTTTTTAGTCGAAAACAACCTTAATGTTAATCTGTATAGGGTATAGGTCAATTTGGACAAATCGTCACGAAACACATTCAAATAGGGGAGGTCGGCCCTATTTACAAAAAGCATTTATTTAAATGAGCGGTTTTGACTTTTTAAACATAAATGTGTTTGTATCTATGAGTTGGATGACCTAAAGGCCATTTCTGTGTATTTACTATGGATTATTACACTCGGCAAGCGGCAAAAAAAGGACTCGTGCCGAAACTATCGGTTGCTGCTTTGCTTGAGGGACGCAGTACTGTGCTTCCGTCCTTTCAGCGTCTAGAGAAATTGGACATCACACACACTCCTCAGGCGGACTTATGTTATGTGTATTTACTGAAGTACTAAGTACAGACAGTATTACTGTAATGTCTTTCTGCTGTACTTCACATGAACACACTGTATTTCAGTGCTGTCTCCTTTATTTGGCGCACTGGAAGACCAACCTTATCACCCACATCCAACTGCTATTTGGTAGGTTTTGTCATGGGTTTGTGCTGTGTGCAGGCTAGCAGAGGACTACAAGGAGCAGAGCTGGGCATCCATGTCTGAGCTGGAGAAGGAGCTCCAACGAATGGAGGCTCAATACGGACAGGAGTTTGGAGATACATCTGAGAGTGAGGAGGAGGAGGGGGACACGCCTGAGACGGCAAACAATGGATGTGGAGGTCAGAGGTCAATCTGCAGCACACGCATACATTTACACACACGCTCACACTGTGTGCGGTCGCTCTTATAAATCTGACACGTTCACACGCATACATTTACACTCACACTCACACTGTGTGAGGTCGCTCTTATAATTATGACACGTTCACACGCATACATTTACACACTTACACCCACACTGTGTGCGGTCGCTCTTATAAATACGACACGTTCACACGCATACATTTACACACTCACATCCACACTGTGTGAGGTCGCTCTTATAAATCTGACACGTTCACACGCATACATTTACACTCACACCCACACTGTGTGAGGTCGCTCTTATAATTATGACACGTTCACACGCATACATTTACACACTCACATCCACACTGTGTGAGGTCGCTCTTATAAATACGACACGTTCACACGCATACATGTTGATGGAGGAAAATGGAAAAAATAAAACAGATCTGATTTCAAACATGGTTTGGTAAGGGGACATAAGGGGTATTGTATGGAAATGACTTTCAGCTAAACCACAGTACAGTTTCCTACAAAAGAAATAATCCATGGAAGAGTTATGTGTCTGTCATGTCATGTGTGCTTACAGTTTGTTTCCTTTCTTCTGCAGATACTCTCCAGACAGAGGAAATGGACGATTTTGATGATGGCTTATATTGTCCAGCCTGCGATAAATCTTTCAAATCAGATAAAGCGTGAGTACCATATTCACTCACTCCTAAGGGGAAGAAAATTGCCACCATCTAGCCATGAGCAGGGTAATGAGAGAGGGTGTCCCATCACTCAAAGGCCTTTTTGTGGTTCCTGTTGTTGCCACGGTGTCTCCATGGTGTCTCCATGGATATGGCACTGGTGTTCTCAAACACTTAGTGGTGTGCTCTTTACAACCCCTCTTTAGTAACATTTGTCTGATTTTTTTTAATTTGCCATTTACAAAAGCATACCTGTAAAACATCATGCCTGTCTTCATGCATGTGATTTTTTATTTGTTGGGGACTGTCTGCTAAAATGACTACCTTGCACACCGGCAGCATGCAAAACCATGAAAAATCTAAGAAACACAGAGAGATGGTGGTGTTGCTACGGCAACAGCTTGAAGCGGAGGATGATTCACTGACCTCAAACTCTGGGGAGAAGGCAGGAAATGAGGATGAGGAGGACGAGGAAGGAGTGGAAGAGATGGAGGACACCCCCCGGCAGAAGTAAGGGAGCTGGTTGCAGGCTGACTGGTGCCATTCTCACCACACACTGATGCCTCTAAACCATTCTTTACCTAGCATGGGGGCTTTAACCATAATCTTTTTGCCAAATGACAGGCTGTCCAAGAAGCAGAAGAAGAAAAAGAGGGAGCAGAAAAGGGCCCAGGTGAGTTCTGGCCAAAAACGCGTGTGCGCATACTTCTTTAGTGTTAACATCTTATGACATGCCTTCAGTAAACAATTTGATTATCATGACAATAAACAGGGAACAGTCTTTGTTGTCTAGTACTAATCTAATAAAAAACAAACAAGTTCTCTCCTAATATGGTATGGGAGATACTCCAGTACTCTTTTCAGCTGCCGTACCCCAAAGCACTCTTAAGTTGTTTTCTCCTTTCAGAATAAACAGCTTTCTTAATACAACACACCGTAATGAATGGTGTTATTAATATAACCCACCCTAATGAATGGTGTTATTAATATAATACACCCTAATGAATGGTGTTATTCATAAAACACACCCTAATGAATGGTGTTATTAATAAAACACACCCTAATGAATGGTGTTATTAATATATTACACCCTAATGAATGGTGTTATTAATATAACCCACCCTAATGAATGGTGTTATTAATATAACACACCCTGATGAATGGTTGGTAAAGCTGAAATTGTGGTATGCATCTGTGCAGCGGAACAGTAGCTTTTCTGATTAAAGCAGCATTATGGAGCTGTACTACTTAAGTGACTAGGCATTTAAACACAGTCAGCATCCCACAGATAAAAGCTTGCAAACATGCTAACATGCTAACTGGCGATATTGTGTGAAGTAGCTTCTTACAAAAACATACCTCAAAAAGTGGCAAATTGTTACATAGTGTTGCTCTAAGGTCGAACTTAAAATACTAAAGCCTCACATATATATTCACTTGAAGTACTTGTTTATAACAGGTAATTTAACAATTATTACAATATTGAATCATTCCTATTACTATACACAGGTTGACAGGCCCAGTCAGCTCATTGTGTAGGAAGTAAGGAGGCCTTTGAAGTATGGCATTAGCCAGTAGCCATAGCAGCAAGGTTAACTCCCTCATAAGATTTTCTTTCTGCTCCTAAGTGAAAGTTGCTAAATGTTCAGATAAGGCACAGGTGTCGTTTGGTTGTCTTATTACCCATCTTCAAGTTTGCCATCCTCCATTCCAGAGTCTTCTGCCATTCGCCACTCTCCGCCTTCTTCTGATTGTGCCCCCTCTTCTGTCATTCTCCCACTCCATTAGAATCCTGCTGAAGATCCGGAAAAGTCAACTCCACCTCCAGACAGTACTTCTGAAGAGACGCCACCAGTAGAGTCTGGCAGTGTTGAAAACACTCCTGTACCCTGTGAAGACCAGGCAGAGGAAGCCAGCCCAGAGGAGCCCGAAACCACAAACAGTAAAAGGTCTGATGCCAGACTTATTTACATTGGTTTGGAGGCAGTTTCTAAGCTGTACTTAAAAACTTGTCTTGTCAGACAGTAATGCGAGTAAAAAAAGACCGTTATATTCCTGTGTATTCTCTATATGGCATTTGTGCAGTTTTTTAAACAAACAACTGAAGCCAAGCGTTAAAATCTATAGATTTTGCAGGAGTATAATATTATATTACAGATTTATAAGAAACTCTACTGCACTGATCTAGATGCATTAAGGGTCTCTGTTTGTAAAAAAAAAAAAAAAAGCCTGTTAAAAGAGGTCATATACTGAGGAGGAGGTTTGTATTTTAGTTAGGAGCTGCTCTGAACATTACCATCTTAACTTGAACTGTCAATATTTGTTTATGCATGTACTACAAAGGACCATGAAAATGAACATAGTGCGCAGGGAAGGAAAAAAAAAGGAATCTCATCCTGTAACTACCCTCTCACTCGCTTTCCTGTTTCTGTTTTCATTCTGCTAGCTCGCTGAAAACCAAGGCAAAGAAAGGAAAGGACTCCAAGAAAGGCAGCAAGCCCCTTGAAGTTCAAGAGACAGACCCTGAGGTATGTACCACCCATGGATGCTCCAATGAATGATTTTGGTCCTTGTTTATTAGACTAAAGTTAGTTTTTTGGTAGACTGTCATTATATATGAAGCTTTGAATGTGTTATGGGCGTTTTTCTTTGTTGTTTTATTATGTTTTTTTTAAATGGTCCTTGTTAGGGCTGCAAGAACTAATCGACTTAATCGTCAAAAAGCGGCTATAAAAATACATGCCTTTCAGGTTAATATAAATTAAATGTGTATGCACCCCCCCCCCCCCCCCCCCCCTCACCTCCCACATACACATTACCAAAAAGAGAACACAATAATGCAACACAAGATAAAATATTGTTTAATTTGTCTGCCCAATAGAGATAAGAGGTTGATCAGTGATGAGGGCGCTGAACTGCTGAATATTGAAACATCGTTGACTTGTATACTGCTACACAGACGTAGTGAGCCACTCACAGCAGTCTCTTGCTCAGACAGTTTATCTTTGGACTAATTATTATTCTGTGCTATGTGAAAAAACATGAGATTTCAAGATTAAGTTTCACATAGCGTCATTAAGCACATCGTTGCAAACATGAACTAGCTCATTAGACATTAGTTTCCATCCAACTTATTCACATATTTTAAGTGCATTCCTGAAAAATCCCCAAGTGTGGCTGTGTACGCGTCCATGAGGCCACGGCACTGGACCCAAACTCAGCTTAACACTGACTGATCTCAGATCAGATGACATGCACAAGGGCAGTCAGCAGCAGTACACTGCACATGGGGAAACACTGGTTTAAAACTACCTGTAACAAATACATAATTTAATGTGGTAATAATTGAATATAATGTTTTATGAGTTGTTTGTTGATAACCTCTTTTTAATGAAAAAAGCATGGTTGGTGCACAAACTTTAGATCTTGACATGTTTAAATTATTTTAGTTTAGTTTATTTTCAAAGTAGTAAGTGATTTAATACAAAAAAAATCATAACTTGCAGCCCTACTCCTCGTCAAACTAAAGATCTAAGGTTACGTTATGTGTTGGTAGCATTTATCCTGTACAAATACATTTCGAGAATATCAATGTTGTCGCTTTTGACCCTAAAAAGGTCTGCCTTAGCCCATGTGCATGTGTGAACTCTGATTCTGTTCATTTGAAGTGAGAAAGTGGTTCTCGACCCCTTGTGATTTTGATGATAAGGTAGAGCACATGCAGTGCTGTACTGATGTAGAATAACAAGCTGAACATTTCAAACGGTTTTGGAGCGTAGTGTAAGGAGGGTGTAAGGCCTCAGTATAAGCCTAGATAGTATCACTGATGATGAATATCAAAAACACAAGTTACAAATGGTTTCTAATCAGGCCATTACCAGTAGAGTATGTATTATCAGGTGCCCTGTAAATGACTGTTTCGGAGTAGCCTTTGGCTTCCACCTTATATTGTACTTGAAATAATGTGATGGTGTATTCACCCATTCTAATAAATTACTTTTCCACACATGTACTCTCAAATAGAGCTATTGTAATGTCTTTATGTATTCATAATTTCATATATTTACACACAGGTAACACTGGCCATGTGCATAATTCACTCACACATCTAAATCATGTTTTATGTATGTAGATTGTAAATTGACATTCAAACGTGTGAAGTCAGTGATCCTGCTGTGGCATTGGCGTTGAAGTCATGCTCTGATTGGTTCGTTCCAAAGCAGTTCACTTAGATGTTTGTGTGTCTTACATTTTTGTGCCTCCTGTTCTGTGACCACCTGTGTTTACAGAAGGAGCTGAGTCTGCGTTGTGTGTCCTGTCAGTTCGAGTTCCCCACCAGGAACAAACTGTTTGACCACCTGAAGACCACAGGACACGCCACTGCACTCTCTTCAGACACCAGCACAACAGCCAAAGGCAAGAAGGAGAAGAGGAAAAACCGATAACTATGGCAACGTGGGCCGGGACTAAACACTTGCCCAGCTATGAACACTATTTTTTTCTTTCCCCTTTTGTGGGAGTGGCTCTGTGAGTCATGAGGCTGATGGCTATCCATGGGGTTTCCAATCTTGTTTTAAATTAAAAATGACTTGATTTGTTTTTAAAATAAAAAATTACTTAATTTGTGAGCGTTTTATTTCAGTATGATTATTCCCAATAAACCCAGAGAAGATGTACTGTATGTTCGCATGGTATAGGATGTATAGTACACTGTGAAGGAGTTCTACTCCATCAGTCTTCCACACATGTAGCGGATTAAAACACTGAAACCAAGATGACCACAGTCATTGTAGCACATCTTTTAAGAAACCCTAACATTTAAGAATTCAGGCAAATACAGTTATTTGTGTTGATCAGAGACAACTACAGACTATCAGCACTATCTAACTATTTATGGAGGTTGCTGCTTCAATATGCATTCAGGCTCAAAGACTTGTGGGTAAACAATATGTTGACTTGGCACTGAAAGCATGACGCTGACGTATATTTATATAAATATTACTGGGTGCAGAGCATAGACAGAGAAGGAAGGGGGAGAGAACCTGTCAGAGGATTGTGTGGTTTTTAGAGGTTTGTCTTATATACATATTAACCATTCAGGCATTCTTGATGATTCTTTCCCCATAGTCTAATGAATGTTTATGTCTCTGTAAAAACCATTGTGCCAGGGCAGTTTATTAAATAGGAAGTGCATTAAGATCTTTAAAAAGTTATAATTTTATATGGATTAAAATTAATTTATTCACAGTTTTACAATAAGGAATTGTTTCCCACCTACCCACAGATTGAGGACATATTAAGGCAACAAAGTGCTGGTGCTCATGATGGGGAGATATATGCTGTCGGGGAATTAAAATCAGTAGAGGCAGGCTAAGCAATTTCAAGGAGTTTCTAACAGAAAGAACAGTTATATGCAGCCTATTTCTGCAAAGGCTACAGCCACTATTGAAACTAACAGAAAATAATTACAGCAATTTGGCTGTAATTGTGCCCTTTGAACTACCATTGAGATGTTGCTGAAAGCTGTTGTATTAACTGTGATTTTCTCATGGTGGGTGTCTTAAAGGTCAGGTTTTACAGACAACATATTATCAGGTTTTTAGACAACATATTGTTGTCTAATTCAAGCTTTGAACGAAGATGGTTCCGCAAATTAATAATATGCTTCAGGTGAATACAGACTATAGATATGTTGATGTAATGCATGTTCGGTAACAAGTTGCATCTGACAGCTGTGCCAGTGCTTCAAATCAAGCTTTTTAAACAGCAATTCCATCCCTGGACATATTTATGATAGTGAAATCATTGTCCACGCCAGGCTGTCTCACTGGGATCTCATCTCCTCTCCATGTAGTTGAGCATTGACTGATTGAAGACCGCTAGGAAGAAATCTGCGTCCTGTTTGGTGATGCACATAGGGGGCTTGATTCTGAAGGTCTGTCGGAGAAAGGGTATGCTGTGAGAGACTGACCGGTCCGTGGCACAAGCACCCTTTGACCACAGTATGGCAGTACATAATAAATAATAATAATTAATACTTATATTTGTCAGCCATCTAAAAAAAAACAGCTGACTGAAATTAGCTTCCAGGGACAAAACTGGTGGGATTACTCATTAGCTCATCTTTCAATTTTACAGACAAAAATATTTAATTTCTAAAGTGGTGGCTCTACTTCTCTGCTAAAAAACTGCCTACCTGTCCATACACGCCTCCTTTCCCAATCAGGACTCCCATATCTTTGGTGTCCTCGAAAATCTCAGCCATGTCTCCAGGAGGGAGAGGGTCTCTGCTTGCCTGAGCGATCAAGAGAGCAAATAGCCTTCATGTTGAGGCCTGTTTGTGGGAGTGGTTAATCTTTGATGGGTGCTGACATGCCTCCCTTGCATTCCGTCAGGCACACTTTCACACCACCATGTGCTACTACACGTAATAAGTTATGAGTGAAGGTTCAGAGAGACTAATGGTAAAGTAGTGTAAAGGTCTGTTTCAACCATGCCTGATGACAACTGCTTTATAAAACAGCTTCCAACAACCCATACAGTTGACAAAGAGATGTCAAGGAGTACATATACAAATCATGCTGTATTATAAGCAGCGACCTGTGACACTCGGAACACTGATATCTGTTTCTACAGAAGGTGGCTCATTGGCAACATTTCCATACTTTATTTAGGATGAAGAGACATACCACACTGCAAAAACTGGGTTTTGTGAAAATCATGGAGTACATTGACGCTAAAACTTGCTTAGAGTACAAGAGTTGCATGAACTGAGAAAAGCTTTCATCCCTTTGTCTGTCAGGGTGTATTGACCTGACAGTATATGTAGGTTCAGGAATGACGTGGAGCTGCACCTACCTTGTCTTTGACCATCTCAACACCAATCATGAGCCCCTTGCCACGTACGTCACCAATGATCTCATACTTCTCACGCATCTTTGCCAATTCCTTCAGGATATATGTGCCAATATTAGCACTTATCTCTTGGGTTCCATCTTCCCTTATGGTCTGAGAGACAGAGAGTGACAGGTGGATTCTTTTTTTTCTGAATCTCAAAAGACTATTATTATGTTCAAGACAACTAACAGAGAGAAATACTTCCAGGGGGAAAAAAACAGATGATGTGTCATTGATGTCAGGAATGGATAAACACTGAACTTACGTCAAGCACTGATGAGCCGATGGCACACGCCACTGGATTGCCACCAAATGTGTTGAAGTGAACTCCTTTTCCAAGTGAGCTGGCAATCTCTGCAAGTAACAGGGGCAAGGTGACTCTGAGGCAAAGCACTGAAGAAAGGCTGAAATGGGCCTCCATCGGTAAAAGTAATAGAAAAACTAAGAGAGCATAGGAATGACAAAGAATCTCTGCCCCCTTTAAGGATAGGGAAAGTGTCTGAAACTGGCTCTCCGCTTAGTCTGTTTTTCAAAAACGTGTGTAGTGGCAGTGACGTCACAAGAACAAAGTGGGAACGTTCTGACTCCGAAGACTAAACTCCTTGCAACACACTCAGGCACTCTTATTAACACAAGGATATGTACCAGCATGTCTCATACGATATCCTGTTTAGTCAGTCCTCAAATGATCCCTTTTTCCATTTCTCAGTTCTTTCTCCCTCCTCCTCCCTGCCCCACTGGGGACTCACAGAATCATCCACTGCCCCCACGTTACTGTCGATATTTACCCACCGACCAGCTGCTCATGAGCCTGTGCAAGGGTTTGCAATCATGAGAGGAATGGGATTCAAATGTCTATGTCTGATGCACATGCTTGGTAAGTGTATTGAGATATACATGAATGTCCATAATAACGTATAATAATTTAGCACAGCAGTGCCAAATAAATCGAACCACAGCACTACATGTTGTAAATTCATTATAGCATGAAAGGTAATCCCTGAGATGAAGACTTGCCTGGAGTTGTGACAACTGCCCCCATTGGAAACCCATTTGCTATGCCTTTCGCCATGGTAACCATATCGGGAATAACACCGTGACCTTGGAATCCCCAATAGTGACTTCCTGTACGTCCAAACCCAGTCTGTACCTGAAGGTTAGGGGTTGAGAGACAAAATAAAATAAATTTCCCCTTTCTGAGGGAGACACACACAGTACTTCCTAAGCCTTGAAAGAATGTGTACACTGTGAACTAACTAACAAATAAAAATGAACAAATGTAAAAGTTGCACACCAGTAAATGCATCAGTTTATGCATGAACATACAATAGAGAAAGTAACATACCTCATCTGCAATGCAGACACCTCCTCGTTCACGCACAAGCTTGTAAGCCTCTTTCAAATAGTCCTTAGGGTACTGGACAGCACCGCCCACACCCTGTGCAAAACATATGATCAATGCTGGGTTAATTAGCACTCTGTGCAAATCACAAATGCATTGTGAAAGTCACTGGTGTGTGTCCCCATGGCAGCAGAAAAACACAAAAGATGTGAGGCAATACAGTTAGCATATTGTCATTTCTGAATAAGAGTAAACATGCTCATTAAAACAAGAGATTTAAAATGATTAAAAGACATAATACAGATATAAGCCATTAATGAAATGCAATAATGGAAGAAAGTAATATACAGTATATTAATTCTACAGTGTGAAGCTGAATTTAACTTAACTGAACAAATAACCGTTTATGTTACATTTGTATTTTTTGGATGTGTAGATTGAGGCAACTGGTCTTTTGTTGTTGCTATGGCAACTTGTACTGTCAGTTCAATGGTGCTTTCTTTAGCCCAGTAAGAGCACTGACGCACTAAGGATACCTGAAGTGGCATCTGAATACAGATTCAATTTTATGCAAATGCCAGATTTAAATTAAGTCGTTTATCATACATTTGCCTTTCAGTTTACATTAATATTGCTACAGTTTTAAATGTGTCTGGTCGTAAAATAGTGGTGAGATTAGCCTATAAACATACAATTACATAATAACCACAACCTGGACAGGAACTGCTCAGTGTCAGTTGAAACATGAATCAGCCGAGCAGCTAAAATGAGGTTAACATGCTAGCAAGCTTTTGTCAATGCCATGTGCTGTTGTTGGTTTCTCAATGCCTTTTAGGTAGTTAACTCTAGCCATATAATATAACTGCACTGCTCACCTCCAGGGTTGGCCTATGACTGAATCAAATGTATATTATAATGATAACAGTCTTTCTCTTATGTTTTACCTTAAATATATAAAAACTTTGCATATCAGCTTCAAGCAACAGGATTATTTCTAGTCTAATACGTGACAGCATACCTGTATAGGCTCACCAAAGAAAGCAGCAATTTGACTTGGAACACTTGTGGCAAAAACTTCTTTCAGCTGATTAATATACATGTCATTGGCCTGGCAATGGTCTGCAGAAAAACAGAGAAAGGAATATCAGGCAAAGTGACGAGAAAGTTTACACAGTGGTAATAAGTCAAGGCATTGAAAAGAAGAACAGTCAAGGTCAAATGTTTGCAGAGTTTCTGCTTTCCATTTTCCAGGTTTATAATAATTCCGGAGCACGTGCACTTGCAAGTAAAATATTTGACAGTTTCATTGAATGCAGTAAATGTTTGACCTCATAAAATACCTGGACCTTGCACTTCAGTCAAGTGGTTACAATCTATTCTGGCTTAATTCCAATGTTGGCGCTTTATTCTGTATACCGGTAACCCTTCAAAGTTTTGCCATAGAAGGGTACTCTATGTGGTAAAGTGCTAACATTACCTATATTAATAAAAATATGGATAGGACACCCAGAAGTTGGCTTAGAAGATTGTAATTGTTCTGCATTTTAAAACAGGGAAGTCCCTTAGTATAGTGTCCTAAAGTGACAGATTTTTCTTTAAGATGAAAAATATTACGTAATATATACGGATAAATGAAGAATTACTATGCCTTTGCCCATGTGCACCAGTGTGAGTGTCCTGGTGTGTTGTGTGTGTTGTTGCACACCTGTGCACCAGTGTGAGTGTCCTGGTGAGTTGTGTGTGTTTTTGCATGTGCACCAGTGTGAGTGTCCTGGTGAGTTGTGTGTGTTTTCGCATGTGCACCAGTGTGAGTGTCCTGGTATGTTGTGTGTGTTTTTGCATACCTGCGGGGCAGCTGCACTGACGGTAGGTCTGAACAGGGGAGTCCCTGCAGTGGCTTCCTCCCCATGGGCCTCTGAACACATCAGGGCACATAGTCTAGAGGAGAACACATAGGACCTTAACCACATCAGGGCTCATAGTCTAGAGGAGAACACATAGGACCTTAACCACATCAGGGCACATAGTCTAGAGGAGAACACATAGGACCTTAACCACATCAGGGCACATAGTCTAGAGGAGAACACATAGGACCTTAACCACATCAGGGCACATAGTCTAAAGGAGAACACATAGGACCTTAACCACAGCAGCCCCTAAATATAAGAACCAAATAGCATAGATACCATATGAGTACATGTGTCTAATAAATCAATTCACAGCTCCACCTTTCTATGAAAGACAAATAGTGTTAATAGATCATAAAAATCCCTCCATAAGTATATCCACATCTATGAAAGAGGTCATTTGATGAGGCTTTAACAAAAACACACAGCATTTCTTCAGATTTGTGAAGAGATTAAGATTTTTGCAATGGTGCGTGACAAAAAATCTCCCAAAAACCTTGGGAGACCCCAGTGTGAACCCTGTTTCAACATGGGATCAACCTACCTTTCATCAGATATCGCATTACAGGGTGTTTCAGCCTTGGTTGGTAGCACTGATGGTCAAGTGATTAAAGGACATGAACAGCTATGACACAGGATGCTTGATAAAGATGCACCACTCCCAGTGTGATACCTACGTTATGACAGCCCAGTCCAGAGGCTACTGGATACTTGTATGCAGCGTTTGAGGTCAGACCCATAGTCTGGGGGCTACCACCATGATATGAACCTCTGCAAAAAAAACAAATAAAATGGTGGCAAAAATCATGTAAATTCAGTTTTACTTGGTGTATTTACAATATTGTTTTTTACCTCTAGCTTTTACCTGATATTCAATCACCGTTCTGTACCATACTGTCAATATTGAATTTGAGGGGAAACTTGGTTCCAGCACATGATTCTCTTCTAGTAAATGTAAGTATGCCATTTAAACTAACATGAATGGCACAGGTAATGGCATTACTCTTAAATAACAATTATCACACTATATATTGTTTTAGAAAGTGAATGAAGGTAGGCATGAATTTGGGTAAGCAGTCGGGTATACCTGAAGTTAATAATGTCAAAGTTGCCAGTGTGAAGTCGTGCCATAAGCATGGCCAACTCATTGGCCTCTGAACCACTATTGGTCAGGTACACCACCTTGAGACATACAGAATGTATTATACAAATGATGTATCCTAAACTATCAAGTCAGCAGTGTATGTGTGCAGTCTTTGAATAGCATTTCCACACATACCATTTTATTTACTGAAAATTGGAAAGACATGTGACATTTTCTACAGCTCTGAACAGGCAAACACATGCTCCAAAGGCTCAACAGTTTATACTCCATGCAGGAGCATCTAAAAGCACAATTTCTCCAAAAGATTAGTCTTGATGCTTTGTACCTTCAGTGGCTCAGGCAGAAGAGCCACTAGTTTCTCTACATATTCGTGGATGGTGGGGTAAACGTAGATGTTGGTTGTGTGCCACAGGCGTCTTAACTGTTTCTCTGCAGCAGCTGTCACCTTCCTGTGCAGACATGAAAACCGAATGAAAACAGTGACTTTTCTTTTTATCTGAAATGAGGTTGCAGGTCATGATCACCTCCAGGAGAGGCGTGTATGCCAGGCTCATAAGAAATTGATGCAAAATCCAATATTTAAAACAAGTCCAGAGTGGTATTAGAGTGTTTTACCATTATATAAAGGTTAGCTTGTCTTTTGGACAACATAAAATCATACAATAAAGCAGTTATATTCATGCATCTCAACAGTAAAAAACTCTTACGGGTGACAGTGACCGACACTGACTGTGGCCACTCCGGCAAAGAGGTCCAAGTAACGCCTACCATCCACATCCCACAGCCACTGCATGTGGCCCTGATGTATAAATACTGGCTTTTTGTACGACGTCACCTTCATGGTCATGGGGTTGCAGTTGTGTTTCCTGATATGTAGCATCTCCTTGGCAGACATGCCCTGAGGTGGAGCAATGGCAGGGATGCTCAGTCACTTGTAGACAGCATGCTGTGTGCATCATCCTGAAACACTTATCTTAAAGGTGAGCTTTTATCTGGTATGGGTCAGGAACGCTTATCTTAAAGGTGAGCTTTTACCTGGTATGGGTCAGGAACGATAATCTTAAAAAGGTGACTTTTACCTGGTATGGGTCAGGAACGATAATCTTAAAAAGGTGACTTTTACGTGGTATGGGTCAGGAACGCTTATCTCTAAGGTGAGCATTTACCTGGTGTGGGTCAGGTCTGAAGTGGCACTGAGGCATCTCCGGGAGGTCAGGTACAGGTACAGACTTCTGACATAATGTACCTACACAAAGGCAGTGTTAAAGAGCATTTTGTCACTTTGTTAAGCTGTGAAGGAATATCCCTGCTATTATCATTAGCTGATTCTGAGAAAAGCCCTGTAATAGCCCACTGCTAGGATGCCCCACATTCAAGGATTTCTCGTTTTTCTGTCATTTTTGTAATGTAAATTTCATCCATTCTAGGACGTTATGGAAATTCAGTTGAAACTAAATGTCATGCCTTGGTTTGACCATTTGAACTCTATTCCAAAATGACAAATTCTTTTTAATATTCAGAACTGTAATTATGAGTGATCCTGTACTATTTTTTAAGAAAACTGAACAGGAAACATGATTATTGTCTGGGACATCCAGGGAGTGTTCCGAGCATGTCGGGAGCACTAGGAGGAATGTATCACTGCACCAGGTGACGAACTTGAAGCTACAGTTCCGGCTATGGTTTTTGCTTTTTCTAAATGCAGTCTCTGAACTTTTTGGTCGCACTGCGTCCAAAATAAACTCTCCATAATGTAGGCCTATCTGTGATGGGGCTATATTAATCTTATTAAAAAATTATGTTAGATTTTCATGGAATCGTGAGCAAAATGCTTTCTTTTCAGGCTCAAAATCACACTGATTAACAATATACAAGCTACAATTATGTTTGAATGAATTTTATTGTTTTGAACAATAGAAGAAGGACTAGGGTTTATTCCTTGTAAATCTGACCAGAAACCACAGCAATATTGCCATTTATTACATTGTAATGTAATCTATCTGGTACATTCAGTTTAAAGGGATTGCTTGACAATGCTTTTGGTCAGCTTTATCCAAACTTTTTACTAATTAACCTCGCATGGCTCTGCCCACTTAGAACCTTTGAATACACCTTTCCTCCTTGCTCTGCCGCTTGTGCAACAGTGCACAGTAGCCTACCTTTAGGTCTTCAATCCTTCACACACCTGGCACCAAACTAGTGGGACATTAGGCAGTGGCAGTGGTTGAGATGGACTATACATAACGTTAAAGGTTGGACTATAGGTCAGGAGGTCAGAAGAAGCGGAAATAAGTTGAACATTTCTGCTCAATTTATGCGATAAATGAAGATATGCAGGATCGCGAAAAAAGCGGAAACATTTCTGATTTGCGCTGAATTCTCAACTCGCCAAAAACTGGAGGGAGTGGTGGGACAGATGGAGGATGCTGTGGGACAGATGGAGGAACCTGACGCTGCATATAGCCACAAATGTTGAACAGAAGGAGCTTCATTGACAGATTCCTGAGATAGACACACAATATGTCAATAAACTTGATCACAGTTCAAGCTGGACACACGTGTAGGCCTATCTGAGAAAAGCCCAACAGCTTTTATGAGTGGGCTTTACTGGATGGACCCTGTTATTTTACTGCTCCAGGATAGATAGGGGAACGATGGGACACTGACAAAGTTTAGATAGAGGATAATTAACTTTGTTTAAACCAAAAATGTTAAGTAAAAATGACTTAATGCCTGAATAAAAAAGTAATTCAACCCAGCCTACACTGTTACACAAGTTAATAGAGAAGCATACGGGGAAACGTGATAATATTAAGAGTTGTCGTGTAGGCTATTAGGTCTAAAAAAAACTAAAGCATAGAAAATGCCATCTATAGTTCATTTTCTGCTCCTCTTCCCTTTAGTTTGCATTAATATGCTGGTTTGATAATGCTGTAGGCACAGTCATTCATCTAATTAAAGATGGTACAGTGGAGACCATGGCCAGTAAAATCTAAGGTCGTGGGATTCCTCTTAATTAGCCTATAAAATGCAATTTAGAAAGAGTACAACTGACGACCAGTTCAACATGTGTAGCCTACAAAGTCGAAAAAATCAAAGCGATATTAAAAGAAAAATTGCAAAAATCCAATGTCAGCAGATTATTTATTTGAATAAGTGACGATAATGTTTTCATAACTCACCGCTAGATCTGTGGATTCTGGCAGTGAAATCAATAGCATTCCAATAATCTGATCTGTTGGCCACACATGGCCTGTGCATACGAGAGAGAACTTTCTGCATTTTTTTTGCCTTTTCGTATCCAAACGGCTGCTGTGCGATTTTTACGGATTGTTCACACGTAGGGATACAAGTTCGCTAATCTTTGTGTTTTGTCCTTGGGAGTTATTGCATTGGGCGGAGAACACATCCAGCCAATGGCAGCTAGAGAGACACTGAGTTGACCTCTGTTCCCCTCTCTTTTCTAGTGATAAGTCACTGTCGCAGGTCTATCTCCACTCCTCCTACTTAGTGGAATAACGCTCCCTGGCAACACCAGATCTTCAGGAATTCTAAATCTCGATTCCAAAAAATGCTACCCTTAACTGGATAACTTAAAAAAAAAAAAAAAAAAAACATGTAATTGGAAAAAGATACAACCCAAGTCTGTCTAAATACTTTGACTAGGGACTCCACTCAATTGAGATTCAAAGCACACTAGATGTTTGGGTCATTCCATGCGAAATCTCCTACAATTTGAAAAATTCCCCACGTGAAACCAGTTTTTTCTCAAAAAGATTTATCATGTAGGGGAGAACGGGGGTTAGTTGACACACTTTTTACTCTAGTGTGAATTGCTCATCATCAAAACATCTTTCAATAGTCATTCCTAGGATACATTAAATTGAAGCTTAAGGTGTTGGCTTGACATGTGCATCCCTCTCATTTTCCAACTCATTGTAATAAAGAGGTAATTAAGGAACAAAGACACTCTGACACATTGGGGGTTGTTTGTCACAATGTTATTATGACCGCCGCGCGACACCATATAGGTTTAGTCGGAGTTTTTTTTTCAGTTTTTTTGTTTTCTGTTTGCCGATTTTCTGTCAACGATTTCCGGGACACTGAAACACCAGGGTGCACGAAATTTGGTGGGCATGTAGCCCCACTAGATTAGCGTGGAATCATTGATTTTCGTTTTGATCCGTTGCACCCCCGTCGGACTGGAGCCCTTTAAGAGAGGGTGGGGCGATTCAGTTTTCTGTGAATAAGTCGAAAACCGTAGGGCTTAGGAGGACCACATTTTGTTTTGTATGTTGGTCTTAAGAGGCCACGTCAACCATTCCACTACCACTTATTTCATGTATAGCGCCACCTAGTTACAAATGAAAAAGCAAAATGGAGTGTTGTAAAACATTTTAATTGTAAGTTGACAAGGTCAGAACTGCACGAAATCGGAGGTGTGGGATCATTATGACACCTTCTGACTGAACGTTAAGTTTCGTGGAATTCCGTTCACGGGGGGGCATGCAATAAATTGATTTATATGATTATACACCAACTGGCCTGTAGGTGGCGCGACACAGTTTTGTTCGAATATCCCGAGGCAGGTCCACAGTCGGCCATTTTGAGTGGAAGATGCGTTTTGACGGCGTTTGCACACCTCGCATCTGATCGAACTCCTCCGACAGCTTTAATGGTAACGCCTTGAACTGGGTCCGGCTACTCTTCAGCCATGGGCGACTAAAAGTTACATTGGATTTTCTCATTAGTCGGAAGGTGTGGGCGTGGCAGACCCTCAAACAGGATTGCGCCCATTTCTGGTGTAAAATAGCGGTCGTAAACATAAAACGGTATTTACTAAGGGGGCGCATTTGAGTAGAGTCGCATATTAACGCTTTGGGGGTGTGTACCTGCCAACAGGTGGGATGGCACGAAACGTGGGTGGTAACGTGGGCGTAAAGCGCTATTTAATAGGAGGAGTGCGCCTAATGATGTATTGCGTGGTATTTACTTAACTGCCTGGCGAGCGCACGTCCCTGATTTGCGGGCTAATTCTCCGCCTCATAAAAGCACGTCTTAACCAGGAAGCGCATTTCCATTGAGTCTGAAAACGTGATATGGCAGCAGTTATAAGAGCAAGGCGAAGAAAGACCGCGCGCACAGAAAGAGACAGCGCACAGAACTAATTTTTTCAACTCGTATAACACATTTTCACTTAAGCGAACCACAAATCATTAGACGGTACAGGTTAACCAGCCACGCAATACTTCAATTAATGGACCAGATCAGAGAGACATCTAACCCTCCACCCGGCGATCACATTCCATCAGTTGTTAAAACTAATTTGCAAATATTGGCCTCCGGATAATTTCAACCAGTTATAGCATCTGCAGTTGTTATATCTCAGCCTTCACTCAGCCAAATATTCACCCAGGTGCTCGACGCATTGCTAGGGCGCACTGGTCAATACATTTCCCCACTGCCATAGCTGAAATTAGAGACATCAAACAGGACTTTTTTTGAAATCGCAAACTTTCCGAACGTAATCTGAACCATTGATTGCACCCACGTCCATATATATTGTGGTGAACCCATGTCCCTTGTAGAAATGATTAATCTCGCCATGTACACATCTATATTGTTATAATAGACAGTTTATGCATTAATGCCACCAATAGCATATTCTTTATAATCGTGTTCTTTTAAACATCTCGCTGTAGGTGATGGCGGGCAGAACAACAATATAGCAGCGCACACATTGAATCAGGTTCAGTGATTGAGCGAACGTGAACCAATATATCTATCTCCACTCCACATAAATACCACGGAAAATGCGCAAAAACACTGTGCGTTAATGTGCAAACGCAGATAAAGCAGCGGTCGCCTGTTAGTAAATCAGGCCCTATATAGGGCGGAGTAAACACAGTTTGCCCAGCGCAGATCTGGTTTGATAAATACCACGGGAAATGCGCAAAAACACCGTGCGTTAATGTGCGAACGCAGATCAAGCAGCGGTCGCATGTTAGTAAATCAGGCCCAAAGTCTCTTATAACTGTTGCGTACATTGTTTTATCCAGAGACAATGTCTTAGGGTGGACGTTGGATCCGGCCCGAACGCGTACATATGCCTGACTGATATCACCTATAGCACCACCTGTTGGTGGTTGGAAACTTCACTTTGTTTCCACACCTCGCATGTGATTGAACTCCTCCTACAGATTTAATGGTAATGCCTTCAAACGTGGTCAGGTTACTCTTCAGCAATGGGTAATTAAAAGTTATGAGAGTCTTTTACAAAGTTTGAAGGGTGTGGGCGTGGCAGACCCTCAAACTATGCACTCTTCACAACTCCAGTCACTTATAACTTATGCATATATGGTCGAAAGTGCACGAAATTGAAAGTGGTGGATCATTATGAGACCCTCTGAATGCATGCCATACAATAATATTTTTTTTATGTGACTGTACACCAACTGGCCTGTAGGTGGCCTGACAGTTTTCTACGAACATCCCGAGAACTGTAGGGCTTAGGAGGGCCACATGTTTTTTGTATGTTTGTCTAAAGGGGCCATGCCAACCCATCCCATAACCATTCATTTTATGTATAGCGCCACCTACTTAAAAATGAAAAAGCAAACATGAGGTGATGTAATTGCAGGTATCTCTGGCTGACATGGTCAAAACGTCACCATAATGCATGGTCAAAACTGCAACAGATACACACACATACACAGTAGACATTCGTATGCACACATACACACACAGTAGACGTATGTACGCATGCACAAATAATTCCTTTAATACATAAAAATGAAACACAAACCAATTTACACACACAAAACACATAAAAACACACAAACACACTGACAACCATGACTCATTCTGTGCCAAAACCTACTGAACAGTTCGGCGGTCATATTTTGTAACGCTTTGCGTTACGTCTAGTTTTAATGGGAAGCATCTTAAAAAAAAGCAAGAAGGCAGAACTAAATTTTAAGTGTCATTGCATTAACAAGTTGTCAAATACATAACTTAACGCATCTTAACACAAAATGATCAACGAACATGAACAGGAAACACATCTTTAGGCCAGCCTTTATAACAAAATGAAGAACAAAACCAATAACCAATGTGACAACCAACCCCAAAGAAAACGTGACAACCACAACCCAACTGGAATTTCTTGGTAGGATCAAGGCTAACCATCTAACAACTAGTTAGCTAGCAAACAACAATCTAAACTATAGCTTTCCCATCACACTTTTTAATGGTAAAAAATGTTTTGTTATAAACCCATTGTGTAAAAGCTAAATATTTTCAATTTGACATGAAAAACACAAAAAGTCCTCTCAACCCAAGTTCAGCTGTCTAACTCCAGAAAATACTATGTAGGTGAGCTCTGATCCCAATTGTGGACATCTCCATACCAAAATTCTGGAGAGAGCGTTTTCTGGTGACGAGATATAATGAGTGTGACAACCAACCCGTGTGACAACTAACCCCGTTCTCCCCTGTATACCCGCACTCCTGATATGAATACCAAGCCACATTTCAGAGCCCAACATTGAAAGTTAACAAAAGTAGGTCAAGTTGAATTAAAGTAGCCTACCCTCACATTAATTTTGCACATTCAAAAATATGGTGTAGCATTTTCTGACAATGACATCTTCAACACAGTTGGGGATATCATGATGAAATGTGTCTCTGTGACTAACATCCACCTGTTGAACCTGCATCTTAGTGTAATTGTTGAAGATATGTTAAATCTGCAAAGATATGTGTGAAGTTGAGTTGGATTGGGTTCATGCAATCTGATTGGTTTCTGTTTGTTTTGTTTTTTCCGATATCAATGTACCATTGCAGTAGGAATTCCGTCCACTGACAATAAACGTTGGTATGCATGGCGTCAAGTATCTACATGTTTTTAATACAGCAAAAATACTTGGTAATGGTGAATATGTATAATTATTATGGTTATGTTATATTATGTTATGTTATGGTAGGCTCTTGTACTGTGTCTTGTCTTAAGAATGTGCATCTGACAATAAAATACTTGAACTTGAACTTGAACTTGTAATTGAAACTTGAACTGAATGATACAAGTTATGGTGAATGAAACAAGAAATGAAATGCCCCAAATCTTGTGTGAGTTTTATTCCCACGGCACTCCCCTGGGGGCAGTGAACGTGAGGAAAGTCACGACGACAGACGCCTCCCTGACGGGCAACCCAGGAGATAAACCCATAAATTACCTGGAGCTCCTGACTGTTTGGTTAGCTCTCAAACATTTTCTGCCCCGCCTACAGGGCCACCATGTATTGATCCGCTGCGACAATACCACTGCGGTGGCCTATATCAATCGACAAGGAGGAATGCGCTCCTCTGCTCTACACTGCCTGGCACGCGACCTGCTGCTGTGGAGCAGTCCGCACTTTCTGTCGTTACGCGCAACACACGTCCCAGGGATAATGAACACCGGGGCAGATCTGCTATCGAGGGGGAACCCACTGTTCGGAGAGTGGTGCCTCCACCCTCAGATAGTGGAACTGATTTGGGTGAGATACGGCAGAGCAGCCGTAGATCTCTTTGCCTCGCGCGAAAACGCCCATTGTCCTGTGTACTTCAGGACAAGGACGCGCCTAGTGCTGTAGCGACGCGTCGATGATGTCGACGCGTCGATTTCAAAATTACGTTGACGCCATATTTTTACGTCGACGCTTCGGCACATACACGTGGTTGACCCAAACAGAAACAAACATTGCGCAAGGACTGAGAGAGCAGAAACCCAGGGAATTGCTTGGCGCCATTAGTTGATATTGGCGATCTAACGTAGTGAATCATGATACATACTATAAGCTGACCAACACCATGACTTAGCTCTCTGTGCCGTTTGTTCATGCTTAGTTGCCGTGTTCTGCAGCCGTAAGTTAACGTTAACTTAACTGACACACTAGTAGCTAGCTAACGTTAACTACTAGCACCCAAGCACGAACAAACTGCACGGAGAGCTATAGTTTGCTAGCACCACCGAAGTGCGCAGAGCTCAAGCTACACAACACACTGAACAAACGTTAAATTAATGTAACCAACGTTACTTATTGTCCCCTTCACGAGAGACAATGGGGTGCGTTTCTATCTCCATTCTCAAACGTCTCGTATTTAACGTTTGTTCAGTGTGTTGTGTAGCTTGAGCTCTGCGCACTTCGGTGGTGCTAGCTAACTATCTTCTTAGCTCTCCGTGCAGTTTGTTCGTGCTTGGTAGCTAGCTACTATAGCGGCAGCGGCTAGACAGCTGTGTCAGTTTAGTAAACGTTAACTTACGGCTGCAGAACACGCCAACCAAGCACCAACAAACGGCACAGAGAGCTAACTCATGCTGTGGTCATTTACGAGTCAAACACATAACATTAGACTAACGTTGGCCAGCTTATAGTATGTATCATGATTCACTACCACGTTAGATCGCCAATGTCAACTAATGCAGCCAAGCAATGTCCAGGACAGGGCTGCACATAAGGTGGTGCGCAGTGCTCATCAATGAATGAATGTTTTTATAAGCACTGAAAACATTTAAATGAATGAGCACCACATCCAAATGTGATAGGGCTCATTTGAGTACCAAACATTTTACTGTGAACTCTAGATAAACATGAAATGCATTGTTGGACTTTTGCTGTGCAAAACGGTGCTCATTAAAGTATATTATTAAGATTTTTTGGGGTATTTATTTGAGATACATTATGGTTTTAATCGAGCAACAGAAAAATAATCGTTAGACTAATCGTCCAATTAGTCGTTAGATTAGTCGACTATTCGATAAAATAATCGCCAGATTAATCGTTTTGAAAATAATCGTTTACCCCCAGCCCTAGACGCGCCCCTCGGCGTAGACGCACTAGCTCACCAGTGGCCCAAAGTGCTCCTCTATGCCTTCCCCCCTCTGTGTCTGATTCTTTCCACTCTCGCCCGAGTGAGGGAACAGGGACTAATGTTAATTCTGGTAGCACCCAGATGGCACAAAGCCCCATGGATGGCGGAGATAGTAACCCTGCTGTACGCGCACCCAATGGCGCTCCCGATACGTTCGGACCTGCTATCGCAGGCGAAAGGGGAAATTCACCACAACCACCCAGACCGGGTGGCGCTCTGGGCCTGGCCCGTGAAAGGCTAAACCTGTACGCGTTGGGATTACCGCCCAACGTAGTAGCCACCATTCAGAGCGCAAGGGCTTTCTCCACTCGGTCTCTGTACGACTATAAGCGAGTCTTTGAAAAGTGGTGTGACGTGCGTCATTTGGTGTCATATCAGTGCTCTGTCTCTGATTTTCTCAGCTTTCTACAAGACCTTAAAGAGGAAGGGAAATCTTTCTCCACCATTAAGGTGTATTTGGCGGCTATATCTGCGTGTCACTTTGGTTTCAATGATGACACGGTAGGTCGGCACCCGTTAGTACGCAGGTACATGAAGGGTGTGTGACGCTCGTTGCCAATCTCGAAAAAGCTCGTCCCATCATGGGATCTCCCTTTGGTTCTGGATGCGCTGTCACGACAGCCATTTGAACCTATTGGGGATATAAGCTTGAAATTGCTGTCACTCAAGGCGGCCCTATTGCTAGCACTGGCCTCGGCCAAACGTGTTAGTGACTTGCATGCATATTCGGTGCACACCTCATGCACTCAGTTCTCGCCCAATGGGGATAAGGTTTTTCTTAAGCCTAACCCGGCATTTGTACCGAAATGCTTCCCTACGTTCTCTTGCGAGGTGATAGAGCTCATAGCCTTTCACCCGCCCCCTTTCGCATCGGCGGAAGAGCGAAGGTTGAACAACTTATGCCCCGTTCGTGCCTTAAGAACGTACATGGACAGAACCAGGAGTTTTAGGCAGAGCGACCAGCTCTTTGTCTCCTGGGCCCCCCCGCGGAAAGGGATGCCCATTTCTAAGCAGCGCCTGTCTCACTGGCTTGTCGAAGCCATAACGAGTGCGTACGATTCAAAGGGGCTGCAACCTCCTGCGGGCTTGAGAGCTCACTCTACACGAAGGATGGCTGCTTCATGGGCTGTGTTTCAGGGGATTTCCGTGCAACAGGTGTGTTCCGCAGCTAGCTGGACTAGTCCGGATACCTTTGTGAGATTTTACCGGCTGGATGTTACAAGAACGCCGGTTTCTCATTCTGTTCTGAGCGTGGGATCGGCTTGAGTCGCATCCCCACGTTCGTTACGCTACTGCATTTCCCCCACTGACATAAACAATATTATTGTCATACACAACATCCCCTTATCTGCTGGGACAGTATTGTGATTGTGCTATCACTTTGGATGTGTCTGGCACCACTGCGCCGAGGGGACGCCTAGGCGTGGAGACCATCTGAGGCTGACAGTGTCGCTGCTGTCTGTCAAAGCCAGACTTGGTGCAATTGGTTGCTTCTGCAGAGGTCGGGTACGGATGTCCCTCCCATAGGTGGATCTCTCCACTCAATGAATCAGAGAACAGGGGTTATTCAGTATAACATTTAGTTAGGAAAGACATATAAGTAGTTTTTTTGATTATCCAATCACAGCCCTGGACTGGCAATGCCTTTAACATCGCCATTCACAGTATTGAAAGGGAGTACGTAACTCAACAGGTTGTTGACTTTAAAAGATGTTTTGCTATTTGTAGTAGATTTCCGACAAGGGACTTGTGAGGTTAGTTGATAATACAAATTCCTTGGAATATTTTCTTGCACTTGAAGACAGCATATGTCTATGGTCTTGATCAGCAAATGAAGATTATTAGACGGTGATTAGTTCACAGCTCGAAAGAGTGTGCACTACTGCATTTCTGGAAGGAAACACTTGTGCTTGCAAAGTAAAACAGTAAAAAATACTAGACGTAACGCAAAGCGTTACAAAATATGACCGCCGAACTGTTCAGTAGGTTTTTACACAGAATGAGTCATGGTTGTCAGTGTGTTTGTGTGTTTTTATGTGTTTTGTGTGTGTAAATTGGTTTGCGTTTCATTTTTATGTATTAAAGGAATTATTTGTGATAGATTTTGATGATTTGGTAATGTAATGTTTTGTGTACTACTTTTTTGTGGATTGTTTTGGTATATTTTTCTTTTGCAATGTAGTTTATATAACAGGTCACATAAAGAGGTGTGGAAACAAAGTGAAGTTTCCAACCACCAACAGGTGGCGCTATAGGTGATATCAGTCAGGCATATGTACGGGTTCGGGCCAGCGTCCACCCTAAGACATTTTCTCTAGATCAAACAATGTTCGAAAGAGTTATAAGAGACTTTGTGTTTTGTGGCAAGCACTGGCAAGTTGGCAAAGTTTGAGGGTCTGCCACGCCCACACCTTCCGACTAATGAGAAAATCCAATATAACTTTTAGTCGCCCATGGCTGAAGAGTAACCTGACCACATTTCAAGGCGTTACCATTAAATTTGTCGAAGAAGTCCGATCAGATGCGAGGTGTGCAACCGCCGTCAAAACGCATCTTCCACTCAAAATGGCCGACTTCCTGTGGACCTGCCACCATGGCGTTGAGAGACTTTTTGGTGCGTCCAAGCATGATGAAGACGTGTACCGAATTCCGTCAAGCTACGCCAAAATAACCCCAATGCACAGGTTTTTTTGCAACGTTCTAGGGGGCGCTACAGAGCCATTTTGCCCCATCCATGGACAAAAACTCTACCGAAGATGGACGGTTACAGGCTTGATGTCCCTGGCAAATTTGGTAATTTTTCGAGCACTTTGACAATTATGCGATTGAGTTATAAGAGACTTTGTGTTTTGTGGCAAGCACTAACAAGTTGGCAAAGTTTGAGGGTCTGCCATGCCCACACCTTCCGACTAATGAGAAAATCCAATATAACTTTTAGTCACCCATGGCTGAAGAGTAGACGGACCACATTTCAAGGCGTTACCATTAAAGCTGTCGGAGGAGTTCGATCAGATGCGAGGTGTGCAAACGCCGTCAAAACGCATCTTCCACTCAAAATGGCCGACTTCCTGTGGACCTGCCATCATGGCATCAAGCGGCTTTTTGGTGCGTCCAAGCATGATGAAGACGTGTACCGAATTCCGTTAAGCTACGCAAAATAACCCCAATGCGCAGGTTTTTTTGCAATGTTCTAGGGGGCGCTACAGAGCCATTTTGCTTCATCCATGGACAAAAACTCTACCGAAGATGGACGGTTACATGCTTGATGTCCCTGGCAGATTTGGTAATTTTCCGAGCACTTTTTTATCATATATTCGATTAAAACACCTCATTTTTGCTTTTTAATTTTTATCTAGGTGGCGCTATACATGTAATGACTGGTTATGGCATGGGTTGACATGGCCCCTTAACACAAACATACAAGAACAATTTGGCCCTCCAAGGCCCTACGGTTCTCGGGATATTCGAAGAAAACTGTGTCGCGCCACCTACAGGCCAGTTGGTGTATTATCATATAAATCAATTTATTGCATGCCCCCCCCGTGAACGTAATTCCACGAAACTTAACGTGCAGTCAGAAGGTGTCGTAATGATCCCACACCTCCGATTTCGTACAGTTCTGACCTTGTCAACTTACAATTAAAATGTTTTACAACACTCCATTTTTGCTTTTTCATTTGTAACTAAGTGGCTCTAAACATGAAATAAGTGGTAGTGGAATGGTTGACGTGGCCTCTTAAGACCAACATACAAAAAAAATGTGGTCCTCCTAAGCCCTACGGTTTTCGACTTATTCACAGAAAACTGAATCGCCCCACCCTCTCTAAAACGGGCTTAGTCCGACGGGGGTGCAAAGGATCAAAACGAAACTCAATAGTTCCACGCTCATCTAGTGGGGCTACATGCCCACCAAATTTCGTGCACCTCGGTGTTTCAGTGTCCCGGGAATCGTTGACAGAAAATCGGCAAACGGTCATAATTAGAACTTTAAAAAGATGCTTGCTCAAATACTTACAAGTATTTTCCTTTATTTGACATAAAATGCGTTTATTTAGATATGTACTATTGATATACATCCTCATGACTGTTATTCAAATGTATCGGGGAAATTTGAAACAAACACAAAGTTATAGATTAAAAAGTTTAAAAGATATTTAGTAAATGCACAAAGAAGAGAGACAGAAAGAGATTAGTTAATTTTACTATAATGGAATTAATAAAACAATATAATATAAATATATTGTAGATTGACTCAGTAATTGATTTGATAGCCTCATACTACAAAAACAATCAAGTACATTACATAAAAAGATATGTAAATAGGCCAATGCATCAAGATATTTAATAAAACACAATATGTGGTGGTCATTCCAATTTATTAAAGAGAGAGAGACGGTTCAGAGTGTATTTCATAAGGACGGACATAAGGAGAGAGAAATAAATAAATAAAAAAGACAGATAGAGAGAGAGAGAGAGAGTCAGTGAGTGAGAGTAAGGGAAAGTGAAAGAGAGCAGAAAGAGAAAGACAAAAAAATAAGATTTAAAAAAATGATTGGAGAGTTACAGAATGACAGTAATAGAATGTTGACAAAGATTCACAAAGATTCCACCATTCCTTTATAAGTATTTTAACTATTTTTGCAATACCCCAATACCCCACAAATTGCTTCGGGGGTCACCCAGAATGTGGGGACAGGCTGTATCTGACCTGCGGACAGTAGTTTAGGGACTACTATGTTAAGGTTGTCAAGGGTTAAAGATTCATTAACCATTGATTTTGAGAGTGACAGTCAAGTTAAATAAATGACTTAAATATGTTCATAGGGCACATTTGAGTTTATATTAGCATAAGTTGTACTTCAAAAGTAATATCTTTCAAATCACTCACTTAGGACAGATTTAGTAAAGCTGGGATGAAGTGGGCCGGGCCAAGCAGGTGTGGCCATAGGTTCTTAACTAACCCGAGCAGGAGCACACCAGATACAACTAATCCATCATTTGAAAAACAGACGCTGGATTAAATACAGTTGAAGCAATTGTGCTACTAAAACTATTTAAAGACACTGCAGGCTTCTATAAAATTCATGCATTCTGTATGAGAATGAAGTTCATGGAACACAAAATCAAAAGAAACGACATTTCCAGTGTTGAATGGATCCACTCTGTCCCATTTATGCTCCATTACAATCAATCTCGCTATACAGATTTTATCAATGAAATGTTGCAACGTCTGCTAGTCAACACATTTTTTCTTAATAAGCTGGTGAGAAATCAGTATTTGTGCATGATAACCTTGGATCAATCGTGTCACTCTGGTCTCTTTGGTCGTCATAGTAATTCTTCCTGAAAGTTTTTCTTTCCTACCCCTGAGAGGTCAGTCTATCTGTTTTTCTGTCAGCTTATCTTTCTGTGAAGTGAGGTTTGTCAGTAAGTGGGCATCATGGTGGCAGTGTCTACATAGCCACTGGCAGTCAACTGCATGCCACCATGAACCACAGTAGGGGGATTGTGGGCAATTTGCTTCCCCAACTGGGTTTGCTGGATCATGGGGCATGGTTCTTCCTGGACTCCCTCTTGATAGACACTGTGGCACTGGGTGGATGCCTCTTGCTGGAGCAGCAGGACATTATCATTGGTCACACCTTTGACCTTGCTGTAGTCCTCCCCAGGCATCTCAATAGAGGTGGTGTTGGAACTCAGGTTCTGCTCCGCTAGAGGCCTGAGGAACAGCACATTCTGCTGGCTCACCTTCTGCACTTCCACATACTCCATAGTCCTGGCAGGAGAGATCACAGCATCCCCTCTGTCCTCTAAGCCATTAACGCTAAGTTCATGAAGGACTTTGTTGTGCTTGGAGCCTGTGGGCATGGTGTGCTCTTGTTGGGAAGATGTGGGAGGTGAGATGAACACATCAGGGGCACCCTTCAAGGGTGAATGGTAGTGGTTCTGATCAGGAGATAGCACCATTGGCCAGGCACTGGTTTGGGCATCTGCAGGCTCAGGTGTGCTGGACTGTGTCTCAGTGGAGAGAAAGTCTCCAGCTGCCTTCACCTCTACCACTGGTGACTCCAGAGTTGGCTCCTCTTTTCCACATTTCTCCATCAGCAGAGTGTGACTGTCGCAGCTTCCTCTGCCCGAGTCGTTGTCCGAGGGGCTTTTCAACTTCAGGCATCCGTCCTGGAAGTCCTTCCCATCCAGCATCAGCTCCTGGTCTTCATTATCATTAACCTCAAGGTAGTCCACCAGCAGATCCTCATAGTCTGACGAAGGAGGAAAGCCCGGCATGACCAGGGCATTGAACACGTCCTCCGATTTCCCACCCTGAAAACAAAAGATGATTAGATCAGTGAATGCTCCATCAAAAAAAAGTGAACACAAAAAGGAGACACCAGAGTTGGAAAAGGAAGAGGGTGTTTGTTACTACATGAAGTCAGGGGCGGAGTGGCCATCGGGACGACTGGGAGATTTCCCGGTCGGCCAATGAGGTCACGAGAAGCAGCCTGCAGACTGCCCTGCGCAGCCGTGTGAAGTTCATGAGCGGCCCATTGAGTTAAAACTAATCTATCTATAAATCCAGAAATCTCTGTGTGTCAGTCAGTCAGTCAGTCTAGGGCGTATCTCCCTGACGTTAGTTACGTTAGTTATGAGATTTTGCATGTAGCTTACGCATGTCATGAACCTGTGCATCCTTGATTTTGAAGATTTTTGAATTCATAGTTCGCGAGATATTTGTATTTTACCGTTTCCCGTAGGCACTATGGGTTATCGTTTCCCGTAGCAAGTCCCACTGACCGATTGTGCACCGAAATTACGTCACAATCAAACATATACGCGTAGCGGTATTAAACTATCCTGCCTTCACTCAAAGTTCAGAATAGCGTTGGATACGATAAGGAGGTCCGCATTCAAATTCTTCTTGGTGAACAGATACAGACTTTTGCTCAGGTAATCTTAAGACAGTGATTGATTTTATCTATTTGTTTATTTTTAAGCTTCTTTATATTAAGTTTCAAAGTAATGTCATTCCGTTACATAGCTTTCATGACCACAAATAGGAAAGCGATTTAATCTGGGTTTTTTTGTTCATAAATTAATGTAGATTGGTCGGAGCAAAGCCTCATGGGAAATGGGACCTGCGCATCGCTCTGTCTTTATCCAGTGAACGTAGGGAGATGAATGAGCGGCTGTCAGAGAGAGAGAGCAGGTGAAGCGGACCTGATGGAGGGAAAGAAGAGAAAGGAGGGGCCGAAAAGGCCAGAATGAAGAAGAGGCAGATGCTGGAGGAGAGTGCATCAAAATGGTCAAGAATTACGGATTTATTCCGAAACAACCAGCCGGCGTCAACTAGTGATGCGAGTGAGTTGACAGGACACATTGTTGCAAATTAGCATAACATCTGAACCATCTGTTTTAACTTTTTCAATTCTCTATCTGTTCATTTGTCACGCCAGAATACTGGGTCTTCACTGATCACTGTATCACAATTGGTGTTTCTCATATTGTTGAAATCACTGCTCTCGTTATCATCCAGCTGTGATTGAGCAGTGATGATGACCATGGCAGTATCATGTGCGTCGTCACAGTGCAGGTGTCAGTGTTCCGGATATCAGCTGTGGTACATGATGGCTCACCCATTTGTAGAAGCAAAGCAGACAGGGATAATTGGTGCTGTAGTAGCTGTTGTCTGCTGCTGTTAGCTGTGACCTGGAATAATTTGTTCCATGATGGATTTAAGATACATTTTAGGCTGATACTTAAAATAAAGTAATCGTGTTTTATGCTTATTATGAATTGGAGGGGATGGGTTGGGCCAGTTGTGGGCTCGGTGTGGGCCGGTGCAGTCAGAATTGTCCCAGTGGATTTTTGTGTCCCACTCCGCCCCTGCATGAAGTTGATGTATTCATTGATGTACCTAGTGTCATGCTGTGATATGTAGAGAGACAGAAATAAATGTACCCTACCTTGAGGAGTTTTTGATCAAAGCCTTTGATTTTTGGTCCAGGCACAGGAGGCAGAAGATAGTGTTTCAGACTATAGGGAGAGAGAGGCCAAAAAAAGAATGATTGAGACCTGAACTTCAGTGAAAGAGATTGCCATTACATCATCTTGACAAGTAGGTCTTTTAGTCACTGCAATATGGAAATCTTTGCATGTCACTGAATGCACTATCCAACTCTACGACTCCATTTTGAAAGTAAACGCTGAAGTCGATGCACATGCACATTCCCTATGACTTAAGACATTACCTGCTTCTCTTTAAATGTAGTGTCCCACTGAGGATGACAAAGACCAACACAGAGAAAACAGTTATCACCATCCACTTTGATCTTTCCCAGGGAATATCTGAAAAACACAGAAGTTGTGTAATTGTAAAAAGGAGCAGTGGCATTTGTGCAAATATGCAAATAAGTGAGTGCTGAGTGGTTATCTGTTACGCCTACATATGGTTTCACTGCTCAGAGGTAGAATAGTTCTCAGAAAAGGTGAAAGCTGCTTTAATGTATGCTTTGCATATTCAGAGTGGCCTCTCCAGGGATCCTGGAATACCACTGGAGAGCAATTACAGGCTGAACTGGTTGATCAACTCAACTCAACAAAACATCTGAGGCACTGTGCTGGTATACCACAAGAAGAACAAACAAGGAAGAATAATATGCTTTCACTAAGAGAGCAATATAGCCCAGAATCACATTGCTATTAGCATTAATATATCCTAAAAATTATTATACTGTATATACACATGAATAATTGCTGGTCATTTGACCAGCTGCAGTTATTTGATGCTTTTATAATACCAATGTATTTCTCCTTACCCTGACTCAAACCCTAACCCTAGCCTTAACACCCACCTCGTCCTCTTGTTGCCTTACTATGTTAAACTTTAATCAAAAATGGCTGTGAGGATCGAACCCAGGTTGACTAAGTGAGACACAGCATTATCACTGTGTACCACTAGAACAGCTAAAATTCTTTTGTGCAGAAGACACAGTTCTTGTGGGGACTTACAAATAACACACAGTTACAGTGGGGACTTACAGTCTGGTACTTGGACAAATGATGTGGCACTCCATTCACTCCACAGACCGTGATCAGGTTTGCAGCGAACCTGCACCATGTAGGTCCCTCCAGAGTGAGGGCTGAACACGTTGAATGTCTTCTGTTGCATAGCATCGTGCTCCTGGATACACAGATACAAGTAAACAAAAGGATTGGTTCATAAAAGTTTAAGACTACATCCAAATGAATTTGAGAATGTTACAACAACTAGCTATGCAATAAAGATATCCTACCAAATGTTAAAAGCAGCATAATCGTACTATTTTCCCATTTTCCAAAGATACCTCCGTAGACACGGTCTAGCTTTCCATTCCTTGGAAAAGTGGGTTGAAGCTTTTGAAAAGCACCTTTATTATTTGCATATTCCCTAGGGCAAGGTATGTGTTTGCCAAGAGGCTAAGGAACAATACAATGGCTGCCTAGTCCTTCGATGGTGAGTAAATCATTAATTAAGAGTTGCATTTTCTCCTAAATGTTAGCCACCACTACCCCTCAGCTATTTTTTTTTATGGGGTTTTGTTCTTCTATGGTGCTGTGAAAACGTACGTAACTGAAGTTTTTATATTTAAATGAAATGTAGTAAGTTGATGCTCTGCTCATCCAAACATAATACCAAACAAATGTAATACTTAGCTACACAAATGTAGGTTGTGGCTGAATGAGTTTACTCCACCCACCTCCCACTCATCCTGATTCTTCAGTTTCACACGCAGCTGATAAACGAGGGTAATCCAGCCAGAACCTGTGTCTGCATTACGTGGCTTCTCCCATGAGACTCGTAGGTAAGGATCCTGCTCATCCTCTTTCACCAATACAGTCACATTTTCTGGAGGATAGGGCTGAACTGTGGGAGAGCAGAGGGCAGGGCAGAAGAGAAGAGAAGAGCAGCAGAACAGAGAGATGAGGACTGGGGACTGACCAACCAAAATATCAAAAACTACAAAGTTCAAAACAATTCAGGCCCTTTGAGAAGTTTTACTAGCCTGACGATGTCATACTCATAATTCTAGTCAGAATATGAGTCTGATACTGCTCCATTGAGCTGTGATTATGGGGCGTGTTTCAACGAACCAGGAAAGAAAATGCCTCTTCGCTCAATTGGATACCTAGAACCAATCAGAGCAACGTAGAATGACCATCTTATACATTCAACTTTTACCGGATCTCGTAGGAAGGACGGCAAAAACATCTTTTCGATTGACAAAATGCCTTAATCGCATTTCTCTGTTCCTCTTTCAAAATGTTTGCGCTGTCAATATCTGTGAGATATGCATGCTCACGTTATACTTATTAGCAGCGAGGCTAGCTAGCTACTATGTGTTTCAATGGATTTTTGGTCTAAGCGTTAGCAATAACCTAACAATAATGGTCTAGAGAGCTTCAGTTAAGACCTACAATACTCTGCAACATTCGTGTTGCACATACACAACTAACCGAGTCAATGTAGACATAAAAAAGTCATGTAGATAGCTTAATTCACATAAAATATTTCCCACTAACAGGCTCCCGAGACACCGCCGTCTTGGTACGATTTCGAATCTACCGTTAATTCAACTCAAGCCATCTGTCCATCATCGTATAAAGCCCGCCCTGAACATTTGATTGGCTAGATCCGTTTAGGATCTGTGATCATTTCTCCCCAATGGAGCAGGGCCAGACCGAGCTTCCAGACCAAAACATTTTGTGGGCGGGGTTTGGTCTGGTATCCAGGCTAAAGTTTTACTGTAAAAGTGAGGAAATAATAAACATTGCATTGCATTTCAATACTGTGCTTGTCTTGTAAATGTGGTAATACTCTCACAAAGGAAGAAATAGTTGCCGTAAGTTGTTAACCTTTCCCTATAATTACACCATAAATACCCCAAAGCTTTTCATAACTAAAATCTGTGATTATGGCATTCATAAAGAAAGAAATCCTATATAAAAGGACATTCCAGTAAGATGTGTGTGTGTATGTTTTACACCAATTTTGTGTATGTTTTACACCAATTTTAAAAACTGAAGTGAGTGTGATTCCATCCTAGAAAAGACCAGTTTCACATAACCTGCCCTTATGTCGAAACCTTCCAAGTACAGCCCTTGCACTTCTGAGAAACCCTAACTTGCAAGACTGGTTCTATTGATGTTTACACAGAGGAAGTCATGGTGTTGCACACACTCTCAAACTCAAAGGACGCAACAAGAGATAGACCTGAAAACAGGCATAAAAATGCTGTCGTAAGTCAAACATACGCTTTTTAGCTTATGAGGTATGAGTTAAGAATTCATAATTTTGAATTTTTTCGAAGAATGAATTTTCTTTGATTCAGATAGGTCTGTGGAGAATGACAGTGTTACTCTACTTACCCTTTTAATAGCAATTTTACGAGCACACTGTATACCAACTAAGGTGTTTTACAATACTGTAATGCTCTCTCAACCTTATTCTCTACCAATGTTGTATGTATCATTCGTATACCATGTTATTTCTGATCAACAGAGAGTTTTTCCTTGCCCCTGACGCCATTGTGTTAGCTCTAAGGGGCCCTGGGCTCTGTAAATATTTTTTATATAAATAAATGGAACTGAATTGAATGCTGCCGCCTATGCCAAAGCTACTCACAGATTTCAGCATTTTCTTGTCTGTCCTGTTTCAATGCATATGGCCACAACCATTTCATGGACCTTTCACTAACTATTGTGTTTCAGCTTCAAAATCAGCCATAATTTTTATGTAATAGTACTTATTTCTTAAATATTACATTGTTAGTTAAAATGTCAAATGCACTACCAAGGGAAATGTTCAACAAGTGACTTAAAGTACAATAAATGTCCATAATGGTTGGTGAATGAACAGAGCAAACACAGTGTGGAAAAAGGCCATAGAAGGGGAAACTCACCGATGTAGACCACGTCCACTTCCTCCGGGTCAGAGTAGCTGCTGCCCAGTCTGTTGGTGGCCACCACAGTAATGTTGTAGTTCACCCAAATGATTGTGTCATTCTTGTTAAAGAAACAAGAATTCTTCCCTGCTGTGCGGTAGTCCGGACATTCATAGACTGCCTGCTTGCTGAAAATACACCATTCAGACGCATGTATATTCATGTATTTGTCTTTAAGTAGCACCCATTCCATCATTTTAGATCCTGTTAGTCACAACATCAAACTGCTCAAAATGTATTTGTACAGTATCTGTCTGGGCATGAGCAGCACATAACATTTGTGAAAAATTGACTTAGAAAATATAACACAATTTTGATTCATTAACTTAATATCCAGTCCTCCCAACAAGCTTAGAGCACATTTACAGAGAATTATATGAGATTGATACTTTGAAATTAAACTAATTTCCAAAGTATGAGGACACTAAGGTGTCACCCACTTCTGCGTTCTCCTACTTTCTCCTGACACCCAACTCTGAAATAGACGGGTACCCTAGTCAACATGTAAACAAAACCTAAATATTGCCAACTAATTATGTGTCTGTGCACAACAGAATGGCAGATTACATGATAGAGACTGATGAATGTTACCAAGTAACTAATACTTCATACAGCAACTTCTACTACCTATGTGATTTACGTTCTTCTTTTAAATTGACTGTTTATTTTGTGAAGTCAGACATTAACCTTTGCTTGTTGTTGACACTGGCTGCTGTTTGCAAAACACCCTTAAAGATCCCTGCCCTGTGTATTTCCATAAACATCTCTACCGATTGACGTGGGCACAGGCCCCAGTTCACCTGAACCTGTACACAAAGGCAACTCAACTCCCTGAAAATCAACTTAAAAATCTCATTAAAAAATAACCTGTTTCACAAATATTGCTGTATTCTTATATTAACCACTGCCCTTTTGGACAAATTTAGTACTGGAGCGCACCAAGTTTAAAATATTTTGTATGTCGTTTTACAAAGGTTATCTTGTGGGTCTGACCATGTATTGGGACTTGATGCGTTTGTGACTTACTTCTCCAAGCGATAGTACAGGGCGTAGGTGGTAGGCAAGCCACCATCATAGCCCGGCTGCCACCAGCATGTGAACGTCTCCTTCTCAGGGGAGCGACAGCTTGTGAGTTTGGGTTTTCCTGGGGGCGTGATACCTGAGGCAGGGAGGTCAGGCAATTCAAACTGTAAATATTTATCCATCCACAGACACATTGAGAAAAGCTGTAATCTGAAACAAGCTCTAATCTAAAACAAGCTTGTTCATCTCCCCTCAAGTAGCAGTATAGTGATTCTAGCTCAGTCATCAAATCTCAACAGCATTTCACATTTCCAAATATCTAATACATTCAATAATGTTATTTGTACTTACAAACTGTATCTGCCACTACAGTGAATAAGATGGAAAAGATGAGATCTGTTGCAATGTTTCTTCTCATCGTTACAGTGGGTTGTAGACCTTTGTAGAAAATGCTGGAAAGAAGGACAGACAGGTGTGCCGTTAACTTCAACTGATAAAAAACTGAAATGCAGTGGGGGAAGAAATATGCAGAGAACAAGTTTAAAATGTAATCACTGGTGAAAAACTAGAGGGTAAGTAAATCTAAAACTCTTTCACTGAAACAAAAGAGATTAGTGAGTAGGCTTTTGGTAAAAAAAAAGACAAGGCCTTGCCTAGGCAGCCATGGAAAAATACCAGGGGAACATATATGATTACAAGGTCAGAAGTCCAAACAATGAATGTCATTTAATGATTACACTCATGATACACCCAATAACCTAAACTATTCTCCTCTATTGGTCAAGATAGTAGACAGTGGTTGTGTGAGTGTTTTTGTGTGTGTGTGTGTGTGTGTGTGTGTGTGTGTGTGTGTTTGTGCGTTGTCTAAAGTTCATCAAGTGCTTGTTTATTGTCCATACAAATAACAACAAGCTGAGCTTATATCAAAATTGCCCAATGGTCTGAAGGTTTCATGAAGTGGAAGAGTTTATTTCAGTAAGCTGCACTGAAGGTTAATGATTTGCACACACAATAAAAGCTAGTTTAGCGGTACCTCTCCACATTCTTTGTGATTCTCACCACCACCACCATGGTTCTTACCACCACCAAACATATCTCTGGGAGAGAGCTCTCTGCTTTTGGCCTCCTCTAATAAAAGAGATGATCCACTATGAAAAACAACAAATCTTACTAAATCAAATTGAAGCTAATAAAGTTAAGGGCTTAAACAACTATTAGGAGCAATTTACTGAAGTTGACAAACAGTGCATTGCATTAGAACTGCGGACTGCATCTGTCAGGGTAGAGTGGCCTAAAGGAGCCATCCCACCACTAATGTTCTGATACTGTTTGATACTGATACTGTTAATAACCATCTGAAATCTCTTTAATCACAGTAGAAGTCCACTTTTTGGGCTTAACCATGACCCTCTCCCATATTACACAAAAACACCAGGGTCTGGTCAGAAAAAATATGAAGCCACACATTGAGCAAGTGAAGTGGTTAGATTGGGACCAAATGACAGTGAATAGAGTGTAAATGTTTCTCTTCTCCATGTTGAGTTACAGAGAGGATTAGGGGGGGAAACAGCTGGAAATACAACATATTTGATTATGTAAGAGCTTATGTCATAAGAGGGGGAATCAGTGCAGGCCTATGTTGGACTAGATACCCATTCGCATCTGCTTCAGTATTTAGAACATGATGCAGATGTTGCCCTCATACCTCATCTCACCAGGCTCATGTCCACAAGATAACTGTAGGATACAGAGCTCAAATCATGACCTTGTCAGGCATATCAGCTACAGAACCAGTTCTTCAGGCAATATATATATCATGCAGCACCAGTCAACTCTACAGTTTGAAAAGATTTAGCTTGCCTTATCAGCCTTTAGTGTTCTGTGCGGATCATGCTTCCAAATCGTAGTTTGGTGGGCTGGAGTGGAAGTCTTTGATAGAGATTATTTCCAAACACTGTTAATGACTTAAGAAAATAATAATCAAGTGCCTTGTATTAATATATTTCTTGTATGAATCACGTACTTATGTAAGTAGAAACATGGCTTTTCTCTCTGTGTGTGTAACTAGAATATTAGGTGCCACTAAGTCTGCATATGAACAAGAGAATGTTTAGACCAGAGGAGATAAGAAAGGAACTGTGCTTCTTCCGACCTTGTGCAAAACTGCCATCCTTGCAAGACAGGGAGTCTAGGACGTGAGAAATCCACCACGTGGTTAACCCTGCTGAAAGCTAAACTTCTGACTGTATAAACCTTGTGCGATGGGTTTATCATTGCCTTCACTTTCAGCCTTGTGCTGGGAGGGGAGCCCGATTGCAATTGTTTTTGTTTGTCTGTCTAATAAATATACTTTCATGCAGCGCCGGAGTCCTGAGGTAACTAGGGTGAATTTTCACCTATCAGTCTTGTTATACATACATATGGATATAGTTCTTTCACTGTGAAAACGGACATTTCCTTCATTGACTTCCAGCCTGGCTAATGGAACAAACACCTTCAAAAGGAAACAAGGTGAACTGTACAGGCACGTTTAACTCTGAGAGAGTGAAATTCTCCGGGCAGAATACGTGACATTCAAATATTTGTCTTAGATATGATGATAAACGATATAAATAATCATGACGAGAACGTTCAGTACCAAAGTACTGGCTGTATTTACTGATAGGTAGTGATACAAATATCAAATCATCCTACAAAACAATTCTCAGGCATGCATTTCAGAAAGGGCTAATAAATATGTACAAGGAAACAAAATATTCTGTCTAGTAGATCTACTGGAATCTACAAAGAATTCACTTTCTTTGAGCATTGCTGACTTCATAACAAAGACATCAACTTTCTCCCACATGACCCACATTTAAATCTAATGAGAAAAACACATTTTGAGAGCTAGTTTATAGGAATGTCTATTTATAAAAATGCTATTATGCAACTGTTATCGTAATGCCTGAATGCAATCACAGCATCATGAAACACTAATTGGTTTGTGGAATGACAGTGATTGGATAACTGGCATTACAGGAAGGGTTCGGGACTGCCCTTTGTGCTGCATATAGCCAACTTACATAACCTCCTTTAAAAACGCCTCTAAGCCAGGGAAGCACAGGTTGGACACGAGGGCTTCCACATGAAACCTCCTGTGACGTATTTTGGGAAAGTGACACTGCATAACACCTTGGGTATTAGGCCTGCTGCATGCTCTCACTGACAAGTAAAGCCTCTTTGCTTCTCCTATGTCTAAAACTCAGTTACCTAAACGCTCAAAGTATGATGACCCTAACATTTCGAATTGATTTTAAAGTCTCAGAATCAGGCTTTATTAAATAAACACACAGGTATTTAGGAGGTCATTAAGATCACCTTCAGTGGTTCGAATCCTACCTTGTTGAAACCAGTATAAAGCAATTCTCAGTAGCCTGCACAATTCCAAATGCTAAACTTCCAAGAAAAGAGGGAGTGGCTTGCTCATGTTATGACACAAAAGTAATTTCACCTGCAACATGAAAGGAATGGAATGTATCCATGACAAAGATACCAACCCTATCAAAGAAAGAGGAATCAATGGGTTCTATGACACTTCATACATTTCCGTTTGCTGGTTTTCTATTTCCGTCTGATGCTGCGTTGAATGCTGCTGGGATGGTTTGTATTTTTACAATAGTCAGAAATGGGAAATGTAACTGTTCAAGAAGAAGGTGGAAAGCGTATTATTAAAAGATTGGCTGCCAATATTTTACCGCATGGTGATTACTCCTCCTAGCCCCCCAACATTATCTCCATGGACATAATTTCTTCTTAACTCTTTTTCCTTTAACAAGGACATTAATCATTACACAAGATGAGAGGTGAAAATGGTCTCTAAATCTACCAGATTGGCCTGAGTCTTCTCTTGGAGCAGTTGCAATCCCTCCGCCATCTCAGCACTTGTGTGCTCATGATGCATGGATATGTCTGTTGGGTCCCATTGGTCAAAATTTGTCAAGGAATAAGAGTCAATTATATTTCATTAAAAGGTAGGTCAAATTAGTAAAATATGATCATCAGTGCGCAAAGAAGAGAGTTTAGTTTCTAACCTTGTCATCACAAAGGGTCTCAACATCTCTACAGCCGCCAAGGACCGCCTAAGGGTGTTCACATGGAACATGCAGCTTGGGTGATCCAATCACAAGTGGACAGCTCTATGGCAGCTCACACCTAGCATTACAGTGCGTCTCTCTCCAGTGACCACTTGTTATTGAATCTCACTTCCCCGCTGTATATGCAAACAAACATGTACATTTCCGCTTACAAAGACCAAACGCGTTTTTAACCGGCAGGAGTGGGTCTCTTCCTGTGTTCCAGGCAAACCACATCGCCCAAGATGTTTGATGTAATATATCTCTATGGGCTTTTCAAAATAAAAAAAGAACAATGACTATGCATAAATGAGTACATAGTTCCACTGATGCAGAGGATGTCAGTTGAGTTGACAGTCATTAAATGTGGCCCAGGGTAAATTCACATACACACTGATAAAAGAATGTGGCCATATGCATCCCAGACCACCTCTGAATGGGGTCTGTGTGATCGGATCTCAATGCGTCATCAATGTGTCTTGAGTCCATTGATTCCTGAACTTACAGCTGTCCACTTGTGATCGGATCACCCATGACGTTACTTTACGATGTGAAGAGGGCCTTTAGGTGTTTTAACCGTGTTTTCAAGGCGGGAACATTGCGCTGTCATTCCGCCTCACTATTCTGTTTAAATATTAAGGAGGCAGAATGAGGGCTCATTGTTGTTCCGCCTCTGAGCCAACAGCCGAGGTGTTCAAAGAGGCAGGATGATATCTGTGTGTATGGTCAGCCTGGCGGAACAGGGGCGTGACGCAGGCTAGCACCTAACCAAAATGATTCAGGACTACTGTGTGTCAGAACTCACAAGTCTCATATGAGGATCATTAACATGACGAGCATGATGCCAACCCACTGTACATCAGGGACACAAACCCTGTGGCACCATGCAATCCCTTTTATATAGTAGGTGTAACCACAGTGAATGCATATTTATTTGTTTGTGCCTGAATAAAAAACATACATATAAACACAAGGGACCTCCATGACATATTACGTCTTTGATGCCAAAACAGCAGACTGACACCTACATAAGCTACAGTAAAGCGAAGGAACTTGTTTGTCAGGATATCAAGGTTTCTGTGTTACGCTTTCCACCTTCTTCTTGAACAGTTACATTTCCCATTTCTGACTATTGTAAAAATACAAACCATCCCAGCAGCATTCAACGCAGCATCAGACGGAAATAGAAAACCAGCAAACGTAAATGTATGAAGTGTCATAGAACCCATTGATTCCTCTTTCTTTGATAGGGTTGGTATCGTTGTCATGGATAGATTCCATTCCTTTCCTGTTGCAGGTGAAATTACTTTTGTGTCATAACATGAGCAAGCCACTCCCTCTTTTCTTGGAAGTTTAGCATTTGGAATTGTGCAGGCTACTGAGAATTGCTTTATACTGGTTTCAACAAGGTAGGATTCGAACCACTGAAGGTGATCTTAATGACCTCCTAAATACCTGCGTGTTTATTTAATAAAGCCTGATTCTGAGACTTTGTGATCAAGGGTGTTGAATAACACACAGAGGTGTGAGAGATCAGAGAGAGGGAGCCTTGGATTACTGCTATACAGTAACACTACCGGGGTGGATTAGGAATATTACATTATTTAGACTGGTCAGGTCTCCATGGAGACGTCTGATGCTGCAGAGTGACTAGGACCTGCATACGTAAGACTGGCTAATGAGCACCTGAGGGCTTTAAATTCTAATCAACATTTACTGGTCAGGTTGCACTGGAGGTGTGCGGAAGCAATCAAAAGAAAACACTTGAGATATTTTTCAGTCATATCCATGAAAATTTGGTCTGATAATGGGAATATTAGAATGTTCAAGCAAGAACACGAATGTGGAAGAACCAGACAAAACAATTCAATATTTAACTTTTCCATTGCAGTAACTAACCACAGTGAATGCATATTTATTTGTTTGTGCCTGAATAAAAAACATACATATAAACACAAGGGACCTCCATGACATATTACGTCTTTGATGCCAAAACAGCAGACTGACACCTACATTAGCTACAGTAAAGCGAAGGAACTTGTTTGTCAGGATATCAAGGTTTCTGTGTTATCACAAATACCCAAGTATTTGCGTCACTGTAATCTGAGTAATCACAGTTTTGCTGTGATCATTTTATGTGTAATTTGCTGTTTGGACAAAGCACATTAACTTCATGTTCTTCTATGCTGTACAGCAAGTCTTGAACATTACTTTATAGCCATAGCAAAGCCCCTGCCGCTCTCAAAGACAGAAAAATAAACATTCTTTGGGTAGAGTTAACTGATAAGGAAGTAGGCTATCAGAACATGCGAACCCAAATCAGAAACAAGGAAACTACAATGTAAAATAAGAAATGGCGTAAGAACCGGTAATTACAGGGTAGTTAGACCACAGGCCACACTCTCCAGACTAGGCTCCTTTAGGCAGTTATTGCACTGAAGACTCCCTGGTATAGTTACTTGTTAAACATGATTAAATAGAACTGCTTTTTATGGCTCTTAAGCATGTGACACCCCCCTTCTTATTTGAGTGGGACAGGAGCATGTACAGCAGTGGATTTGAATGCGTCTGTGGATCAAAGGGTTAAGTAAGGTTAAACCTATGAAACAGGCTATCAAGTTAACCTTTTTAAACCACTGGCACTGCAGCAGCAATACAGTGTCCAACATGGCATTGCCTATCTGTTGGCATGGAAACATTTTGGGTGGTTTTATTAATTGGTTTAAGAAGCTTATGGCTGGCTGTCTGACCATTGTGTTCCTGTTTTTTTAGGAAAAGGCTTCAGGGTTCAAGAAAAGGAAGTTAATTATTAAGCACTCCAACCTGCACTAGGGAAAAGGAAAAATGACAGCTTCAAACATCATCCTTGTCTTAACATGCAAGAATAAGTTATATGAAATCAAAGATTGTGGTTATCGCATTGTACTTGAGTGGCACTGATTTGATATGGGCTACTATTTTATTTCTGAGCTCACATAGTGACCTTGGCTTTCACTGACAGAAAGTACCTGGTTGGTTGAGGTCAGCTGAAGGCATGTTGCTCACCTCTGTTAGCTATCAGGTCAGTTTAGAGGAAATTGTTGTAATGTGGATAAGAGGTTAGTTTTACTAAAAGTGACGCAGCTAAATTAAGTGTTAACTCTGAAAGACAGCTAATACAAAGAATATGAAATTGAATAGTAGGCCTAGATCCCATTCATTTATCACATGTTAAAAAGACAAAACTCAGAGACCTAGAGTTTTTAGTGACAAAGAGCGGTGGTTTACGACACAATGACTCTTCACTGAGGACTGATTCTTTTCTGAACTATATGACAAAATAATATCAGTCAATGTGCTTAGCAGTCCAGAATATTAAATATAGACCTTTCAAAATAAACATGATTTAACTGTCTGTGAATCAGAAGCTAAAAGTGGTTTAAGGACTGGAAGTAGCCTGACTATGGTCACAGATAAGGATTACTAATCCTAGGCAAAGCTCATTGCATAATGACAGACTGCATCAGCATCTAGTTCTATTTTGAATATATCTTTCATTTGTTTACCATTCAAAGTAAACAAACAAGTATATCATCACAAGCAATCACAAATACAAATCATAGTTACTTTTCATTAATTGTCAATTTAATTTGTGAGAAAAAGGATGGTTGTATTTCTTATATTGATCTCAATAACATCGGAGAAACTTCATGACTAAGACGCTCAACATAACATCAAACAGCGAACACTTTTCTGAAAATTAAACATTTGCATAGAAATTTAAAGATGTACCAATATTGCAGTATAATTACTGATATCGCCTCATATTGGGACCTTTTTATTAACATTTTTAAGATATGTTCTCTGGAATAGGATATACGATTGTTCTAAAACCGCCTGCCACAGCGAGTGTCCAATCTTTTAAATAAACTAAACCTGGGCAACATAAACCGTGGTCATTCTCAAGAACCTAGGCACCCGCAAGCGCACACCAATGTATATACATCTACACAGATTCAACTAGATACAGGATGTATAAAACGACAACTTTCTCTCTCATTTAATGAAAGAAGCGTGCATTCGCAGTATGGGTAGCATGCATTCGCAGTATGAGTAGCCTTTTTAAATTTGACCAATTACACACAAAAATACTGAACTCTCCCTTGAACCACTTTCATTAACTTACTCTCACCAATCTCATTCATCATTTCATGAAAGCAGATATAACACATTCGCGTTAGCCTCTCTCAATTCTGTGTCATTTTAGTCTAGGCTGCTCCAAGAAGTAAGCCTATAGCCTACTATTTAGGGTAGTTACCAAACAAAGCAGATAAGTTAAAACACGTGTGCATTTGTGATTTAAATCTGGCTATTCAGAGGTTCATCCAAAAGTGTAGGCTACAGGTGAGCAACTACAATTTTCATAGACATAATTTCTTCTATGCGTTAAGAGATGACTTACCTATCAAACACTCAGCGGTGTCACCCAAGTCCAACGAATGACATTAAAAGGCTTCATTGAACTATGAAATTATTTAAATCATCAGCTGTTGAACTTTGTAACTGGTTCACACAATGTCAAGAAACTCGCACTTCCGCAGGTTCTCTGGAGCCAAACGTAAAACTGACTGAATTGCAGCATCCCTGTCTAACCGGTCTTCTTCGAGAGGGTGGAGTGTGCGGTGTTGTCAAGGCTGTCGGTCTGCTTTCTGAGGTCTGCCCACCTAAGGCACCGCCCACCTCTGACAACATGCAGTAACTTAATCCAACGCTGTGCGCGCTCGCCCTCATATTTGTCAAGTAAGGGGTATGTCAGTGGACAAATCAAACTAAAAAGACATTTCAATTTGTTAAACCGTGTTTGTCGGGTCAGCTATTTGGCTTCGTAAATGCTTACTGCATTTTTTTTAAAAAGTAGAGCCCAGGTAAATCTAAACAACAAAAATATATTTAACTAGGGCACCTGAGGAAAGGTTTCTAAAAACATGAGCAAATCCTTTTTTCCTAACATTTCTCTCTCTCTCTGTATGATGTTGTGTGTGTAGGCCAGTATGTAGCCTATGCATGTGGCGTACACACACAACATCAGAGAGAGAGAGAGAGAGAGAGGGAAAGTGTTTTCCTGGGGCTTAGGCCTACTGCCTCCAGCACTTGCAAAACACAAAATATCTGCTCCAGACACAAAACTCCAATAGCATGGTAGTGCTATTTCAACTCTGTTTTTGACTGCCCATGTCCACTAATCAAACAAATGGGTAATTTACTCTTGTTCTTCATCAAACATAGTAAAACCTCCACTTAATCAGATAACTGTTTTTGTTCTGCACTTCCCATTGAGAGATGGTGTAAATGCACAAATCACTTAGAAACTGGGGCCCGTTGTTCAAGGCAATACGTTTTATGACTGCTTCACACGGCAAACTTTCCTTCTGCATTCAAATGGTTAAAAGCCATTCACAGTTATGTAGACCTTCTCTTGACTAGTGCTGCCAGCTTAACGTTTACCTTGCTTGTTCAAGTTAAGTACACCTTGGAAGCCTCTGAAAGTAAATAAAATCTTCTTTTTTAAACAAGCTAGTCTGCAAGCTATAAGGAAAAGGTTACATAACAAAGAGGAAGCGCTGCCACTGGGAATCCAGTGATGATACTCAGGGCCTGATTTACTAACAGGATTGCGCCCATTTCTGGCGTAAAATAGCGGTCGTAAACATAAAACGGTATTTACTAAGGGGACGCAGCGCATATTAACGCCTGTGGGTGTGAACAGGGGAGGTTACCTGGACATGGGTGGTAACGTAGGCGTAAAACGCACATTACATGGGAGGAGAGAAGGTAAGTGCGCCTAATGATGTAATGCGTGGTATTTACTAAACTGCCTGTCGAGCGCCAGTCTCCGATTTGCGCGCTAATTCTCCCCCTCATAAAAGCACGTCTTAACCAGCAAGCGCATTTCCATTGAGTCTGAAAACGTTGATATGGCAGCAGTGATAAAAGCAAGGCGAAGAAAGAAGACAGAGACAGCGCACAGAAATATTTTTTTCAACTCGTATAACACATTTTCAGTTAAATGAACCACAAATCATTAGACGGTACAGGTTAACCAGCCACGCAATACTTCAATTACTGGACCAGATCAGAGAGACATCCAACCCTCCACCCAGCGATCACATTCCCTTCCATCAGTTGTTAAAACTAATTTGCAAATATTGGCCTCCGGATAATTTCAACCAGTTTGTGGAAAAGTGAATTCCCCTTTCCACCGTCAACATTAACATTGACTTATAACTCACGTTGCCCCGCAGACACGGGAGAAAGAAACTTCACTCTCGTTGCCCGCAGGAGCGAGAGAGAGAGAGAGAGAGAGGCATTGAACTCGCGCACACACACACACCCACACACACAGAGCCTGGACTATTGCTAGCTACCCATACAATGCCGCGAGTTCGGCTCTGAACGCAATTGTGGACTTTGAAATCGCAAACTTTCCGAACGTAATCGGAACCATTGATTGCACCCACGTCCATATTGTAGTGAACCCATGTCCCTTGTAGAAATGATTAATCTCGCCATGTACACATCTATATTGTTATAATAGACAGTCTATGCATTAATGCCACCAATAGCATATTCTTTATAATCGTGTTCTTTTAAACATCTCGCTGTAGGTGATGGCGGGCAGAACAACAATATAGCAGCGCACACATTGAATCAGGTTCAGTGATTGAGCGAACGTGAACCAATATATATATATCTCCACCTCGCTGAACCTTCATTTTCTCTTCCTAAATAAATACCACGGAAAATGCGCAAAAACGCTGTGCGTTAATATGCGACAGCAGTTTAAGCAGCGGTCACAGTGTTAGTAAATCAGGCCCTATATAGGGCGGAGTAAACACAGATTGCCCAGCGCGATCTGGTTTGATAAATACCAAGGAAAATGCGCAAAAACACTGTGCGTTAATTTGCGAACGCAGATTAAGCAGCGCTCACATATTAGTAAATCAGGCCCTCAGTGGTGTAGTCCAGGGTATACGCAGGTATACGGAGTATACCCACTGTTACGGATTGGAGAAGGGGTGTTGGACTCAAACGCATGACTCAGACAAATGTATTAGATTTAGAGTAAACTTTTACTGTCCAGGGTTCGGCACACGGTTAAGCAGTCAAATGGCAGGCAAACAATCCAAAGGGGTAAAGGCAATAGAGAAGTCGAAAACAGTCCAGGGTCGGAAACACTAGAAATAGCAATAAAAATAGCTGTGAACACGGAGGAACACGGAGGAACACTGAGAACACTGAGAACACTGAGAACACTGAGGACACTGAGGACACTGAGGACACTGAGGACACTGAGGAACAAACACGCAACATTAATGACGAACCAGCAACGAAAGACAAGAACACAAGGACTATATATACACACACAACAGATAACAAGGGACAGGTGAAAACAATCAAGGCAGGGCAGACAAAGAGACACAGGTGGACTAAACGAGGGGAATTAACAGGGCACAGGAGAAACCAATAAGACAAACAAACCAAGTGATTATTGGGAACAGGTGAGGAGTCAGACACGAGGAGACAAGGTAAACAAACACAAAAGAAGGAACACGTGAGAACACAAGGGATACATACAATGAAACAAGACAGGGACAGAGCACAGACCTTCAACCACTTATTTTACAGTCAGCATTGCGTATACCCACTTGTCAAAACAGGACGTTTATCCTGTGCTGTATGGGCTGCTTAAAAAAATTAAGAGTATACCCACTTCTCCAGCGACCACTACACCACTGATGATACTGGCTGTGGTCAAAAATTTTTGGAAAAAAAGGGCACTTGGATGAATCTTTCATTATAACTGATCTGCATGAACCTGAACAGAAAGTTCCATAGCCTTTTCTGGAGGGTGAAGATGGCATTAATCTCTTCCTTACTGAGGTCGAGTAGTTTTAGGCTGAATCCCATTTCACCCCCTACCCCTTTGTCTTTCCCCTTCCCCTCCGTTTTGCGCGTTCACGTGGAGGGGTAGTGCTATCCCAATTCACGTTAGGACAGAGGCGTAGGGGCGAGGGGAAGGGCTTTCCACCCCTCCAAACGGAGATTTTCCGAGGGCACACTTCAAACGAAGGGGTGAGACCGATTTCCCCCAATGCATTGCGAACCCGTGATCATTAAAGAAGAAACATCGCACGAGTCCCTTTAAAAATGTCGGAAACAGCAGGAAAAGCATCACACAAATGAAAGTATTTTCTTTGTAATTCATGGTTTTAAAACTTGTTTGATGAAATGTTGCATTGTGTTAATAACAGCTGCAGGCGCCATGTTTGTTTATGTCTGGTGAGTAACAGCTGTCGCTCTCCGGTAACGTAACAGCTGACGCAGCGTACTGATGACGTACGTAAGTGTTGAAGGGCTATCACAATTTGTAGGGCTAGAGTTTAAACCCCTTCGACTACCCCTATGTTATGGCTCCGTTTGAAAAAGCGAGGGCAAAGGGGTAGGGGTAAGGGTAGGGGTGGAGATTAGAAATGGGATTGGGCCTTATTCACCTTCTAACACTGCTCTCACAATGATACTTCCTGTCATTTAGGCCTCACTGACACTTATATTCTGGGATATATACAGTATATAGTCTGGGATATGAATGATATCCCATACTCACTAGGCTTTCTAGACTAAGTATTAGTGCCCTTCATGGTCCCACACACATGGTCTATATGGTATTATATCTTGATTAAAATACCATACATAACCATGGATGTATATGAAAAACTATGAACTAACCTACAACATACACCTAACCCACCTAACCCTAAATTAAAACAATTTTAAATGCAACTACTGTGACCACACTTCATTTCTACATGCCATTACCTAAATTGATATTTGTTTACTTTTCAAGGTGTAAGCAATGTAAACACATATGATAAAAGCCCTTTGCTTTAAGTTACTTCGAAGTGTTCCTGTATAGAATGGTTACTGTTCTGTGTATCTTGACGCTTTATTTCAGGTGTTTTTATGCCTTTGTTCACATTCTTTCAGGACTGGAGAAATGTGAACTAATGCAATAGAATGCATGAAACAGGCAGACTATCCCACCTTTACAATTCAAAGGTTTTACTAATATAAGCACACTATTTGTTTTGTCATGAATTTAAAGGATGTAACAGAGATTGCCTCTCAATGCCCCAAAGGACGCAACATGATGTTTTAGCCTAGCCAGAATATTCTGTTCATTTTGATTGGGGAGACCCAATTTCTCTCTAAGAACCCATGATATAAGGATAAAATGAACAGACGGTCACAAGGTCCCACAATATAGTAGTACATTAGTAACAGTATTAGCGGTATATGCTTGTTATATGAACACCTATCATTGCATATAAGGGCCATTCTACCGAATTCGTGTAATATGCAGTCCCTCAACAATAAAAACTATTTACAAAACAATTAGGTATTTAGGCATAGATATTTACTAAGAAAATGTTATGGTCTATATAAACCCAATGCATTTAATGAGATAGTGATAAGCTAAATATATACAAAATCATCATTTATAGGGTACTTTCTATTGGGAAGTAGCTGTCCCCAACCCTGACATCTAAATTTCAATGCCTGTAAATAACACTTTTCAATTTTTTTAGATTTTTTTCAATGATTTAATTTCAAAGATCTTTATGATTGGGTTGAAACAGAACTTGGAATATTTAGATTAATTGTGAGTTTAATTTTTAAATCAATTAACTATACTCAAAAAATCATGTCCCTAGTTTTCATGTCACTACCGAAACACAAGAGTTTTAGTCCATTGGCTGAGCCTGTGTTTTAGCCACGACCCTGCATTTTTGACCATGCAGTGACACTGCATCCCTGTCCCTCATGGTTGAATGGTAAGTAGCTAAATCCCATAGTTTTTATATAAATGTGTTCCAAAGTCTGAAAATCGACGTGTAACCTTAAGAATTGTCACTACCGAAACGCATGTTTTCTTCAATTAAGTAAACCTTTTGGAGTTTTATGCAAAATCTTATGTTTGTATGTGTGTACAGCTCTTCAAAGATTTGTTTGCAAGCCGTGTGCTTGCTAGAATTCTTTATTTATGCTTAAAGTTAGCTGGAATTGTCACTACCGAAACAGTCACTACCGAAACATATGGTAGTGACCTGATGATTTCGGTAGTTACAAAATGAAATGGTAAGTAGTTCAATACCATAATTTTTAAATAAATGTGTTGGGTGGACTAAAGGGCGGCCCAGAGCACCTTTTGGAAGATTTTGGGAGAGAAATGAATATCCATCAAACAGTGCGGTCACTACCGAAACACTGGATGTCACTACCGAAACAGTGCAGCACTACCGAAACAGGATGTTTTGTAAAAAATTAAGTATATTGAGTAATCAACTAAAATGTTATGTTACTGATTGGATTAATGTATGTTCAATTTCATCAATCAACAACTCTGGAATCAATATGATCAGTATTTAGCATTTTACAAAGAAATATTGCACTTAGATTTTGATGAATTGTATAAATTGAACTTGAAAATGTGGTAAAATTTTTTATGGATTTCATTGTGAAAACCTTCAAGAAATATTTGTAAAAATACTCTTCAGAGAAGGGAAGGAAACACAATCTGAACAGGTCAATAATAATACTTTTTTACTATAGTAAATGTGATGTTTCGGTAGTGACAATTTTTGGAAGAGGAAAAACATTCCAACACATTCTGAAAATACAATATACAAATTGACTGTTCTTTTACTAGATATGTGTACTTTAGATATGGTACAATATACATACGGACAAAGTTTTGGGAATAAAACATACAAAAATTCAAAATATTTCCGACCTGCCGACTTTGCACCAATTCGGTAGAATGGCCCATAAACGACCCTAACGCTAAAGTTAATCTTTGCAACAATATGTACTTCTATATGGTGTGTCCGTGACTTTTATCCCGTACACTTTTAGTCAAATTCAGCAAAATGGACCTCACTAACCTCTGGCTGTCTGTTCATAGCCATGCAAGGAAATGGGTCCCACTTTATCATAGTATATCAATTAACTAAAAAGCAGCAAAAGGTTTTTTAATAGCATAAAATATACAATTAGACAAGGAAGGGTTTGTATTTATGATAGAACAACTTACCCCTACAAAAGTTTAGACATTATGTCTAGCTGAAATGAGGTGTATTTAGGTGCACCTCCACAAACATTATTGAACAATTTTGCTCAATACTTAGATTCTATAATGCAGAAGTACAGACTAGGGATGCACCGATACCGATACCAGTATCGGGTATCGGGTCGATACTTCGTTAAAATACTCGTACTCGTACTAAATTACCGATACCAAAAACCGATACCCAGTGTTGCGTCTTAACGCATGTGTTATCTTCTCCTCTACTGTCTATGCCTGCCAGGTGTGAGAGCGCCGAGTTGTATAGAGGCCGAGAGCGGTATTGCAGACAGATAAGTTGAGGTTGAACTTGCAGTTTAAATCAATTCAATAACAGCTTGGATACGATGTGTGGAGGTGGCTTGCGTAAGCTAACGGTTTAGCTAGAGATTTTAAACTTAACACGTACGACCTCCAGTAAAGGTAAGTGCTATCTTCGGCTATTTTATGTTTTGCAGTTAACTTAGAACTGCTGTTACATAGGCAAAGTGTAGGGGCTAGCCTACTGTCTTTAGCGACGCTGCGCCTAAAACATATTATTGCCATTTGCTACGGTTGATTGACGGGGACGGGAATGTATTTGTTTTCTCCTCTTGTACCCGGACGCATTTAGGTCTCGAAAGGAGGACATGTGAGGGTAAAAGAGGACGTCTGCCTTGTCTTGTGTTTCAGGAATCTTGTTGACTTGCTAGTTATCATAAACACCCGCTAGCAAGTAGCCGTTAGCAAGACATCACGTTAGCGATGTTAGCAAGGTTGTTTTAACACACTTGGACATTGATGCTAGTATTACGTTTTTTTTCCCCGTTTTTACGCCTGATGCTAATATTAAGTGCTCTTGCGTTAACTTATTTGCAATGTTATTGTGATAGCTATGTTGGCTAGGTTGCAAACAACTTCCCTAACACAGTCAAACATCAGGCAAGTGTCAATTTGGCTGCAAGAACGTAGCCCAGTTCATTGTCAACATTAAACTCTAGTAAGAAATCGCTATACCGTTGTGCTGCCTTAACGGCGATTTGGACTCATTTTAAGATAAATTATGACAGGAGTAAGGCACAGTGTAACGGTGCAGATCCATTCAAGCGATCTGAGCGACGCGATCAAATTCCATCGCTTTGAGTGGGCGTGGTGTAGCGTGTGGAAATAGACTGGACTAGTGATTTTTCAAACCGTCAAAGACGAGAAAAATCGCTCCTCATTTGCATAAGTTTGAGCATGTTCGAATTTTCATCAGTCGCGTCGCTCAGATCGCTGGTCTACGTCACAATGGAGCTGGCTCCCGTTGAAATGCATGGGGTCGCCCAGATCGCTTGAATGGATCTGCACCGTAAGATCTGCACTGTTACAGTGTCGAGGGGCGGAAAGGAAAGTACTTCGTTTGACACAAGCAATTTGATTAAACATCTGAAGACGCACCATAGTGCTAAGCACACAAAGTTCACTCATGCCAGTGGCGCAAGAGACCAAAGCAACCCATCTTTACTGACGTCTTTCAAAAGAAAAAAACGCGCACGCACACAGACAGAGAGAGAGAGAGAGAAGGGGAGGAAAAGAGTTGTTGATCCTTTTGTAACTGAACTGTGCTCATGTTCTTATTAAGGATAGTTCTGTTCACTTTTTGTTAAGCAGACTGTGTTGTTAACTATGCAGCAAATTAAATTGCCATCTGTCTATATTTACATTTTGTCTAATGTGATGATATTGACTTTTTTTTGTGTGTTTAAACCAGAAAGCTCTGTTTACTTTTGGCTTGGGATAGCTTTCTGTTAATGTTGTACTATAGGCTTGACATAACCTGCAGAGGATAAAATAAAATCTTTCATGGAAACCAAATCTTGGAAGTATCGGTATTGGTACTCAGTATCGGCAAGTACACAAATAAAAATACTCGTACTCGTATCGGTTTGTAAAAAAGTGGTATCGGTGCATCCCTAGTACAGACCTCTCCATCTGCCAAGGGAATTTACAGTAGTGTCTCTCACTGCAGTTTACATCTCTCTTCAAGCTAATGCTAAGTTAGCACTGGCTAAACAGCATAATTCCACAAACAAACTGCAAAGCTCTCATCCGGACAGGGGATAATACTTTAGTGTGAACTTTGATGTCACTAATGGAGAATATTCCATTAACACAGCTGGCTTACAGATGCACCGTTGAACAGAAAACAATTAATCCTCCTCTCACCTTTCATGCAGACATAATGAAACTTTTCAGGTCAGTGTCACCCTCTTCAAACAGGGTTAACTTAACCCTATTTCCTACATGTATTTATTAACTCATGACTCTTATAGTAAACCTGTGGCTAAAGATACACACTTCAAGGGTTGGAAATATGGCCCATTGTAAATAAATACATAAAATATGTAGAAATGCATCCCAGTAAAAAAAACATGCAATGCAATGCAATACTCCTGCACTATTCATTTAAGCTATAGGAAAATTGAGATTGATTATGCATATCAGCAAATATCACGTGAGGTGAATTTTACTCAATGAAGAGTTCTGACAGAAATGGACAGCTAAACACAGGGTGTGTTCAGTGATTTAGTGGCCCACATTCCATTGAGCCGGAAATTACAGGTAACAAGACAACTGAAAAGTATTTAAGTTGCACTAAGTATGTTTTCTGAAATAACTAATGGCCCCAGAGGGTAAAAGGTAGACCTAACTATCCAATCATGTGGAACTATTAATAAATGTGTTTCAGTAGCCTACATTGTATTAAATGGCCAGTTTGACTCCGAGGACTATGCCTTCAAAGATAACAATACAATCACCCACTTATTTAGACAGAAAGAACATCCGAGGGGTTAAAGAGAAATCTTCAAGTTCATTGTGAATGCTTTTCTCTGAAGCACACTTAATGAAGGTGTGATTAGAACCAATTTCAAAAAGAACACTTTATTTACCTTCCCCTTGTGAATGTGCAGCTCACAAACCAATATATACTCTTGTCTGGCTACAGCAAATGTGTGAAATACCAGAACATGTCCACTCTCAAGCTAGGACATGTTCAGCAGCACAACACCTACAGAACATAGTCTACCCTGCACACTCAAGCAGATGGTGCCATTCAAGTTTTGATATAAACATTCAAACCTATCTTTAAAAAAAATCTTAATTATGTATGACAATGCATGCATGTTGTTGCATTAAATGCCTTGTGGTTTTCGAATGTTATCACCTCCCAGCCAAATTCATCCTGCTTATTCGAGAGACGCTTTGTGGGAGAATATCTTTTGGGTTGTAAACAACATTTGGGGCATAATACTATCTATTATGGAGTTATTAATCATGAATGCATATATGTGATTAAGGAAATCCAATGAGAATGTGATGGTGCATTCAGATGGTAAAGAGCATTAAGGCACCATTTGATGCTATAGTTGTATTCCTTAAATTTCATATTATATCAATTCTGTATGAAGCACATCATAAAAAAAGCCATGACTTGACAACAGCACCAATCACTTTAATTGTTGTGTTTTGATATTTATTGTAATATAGCCGGAACCGTGAGACTATAGAGGCACCAAAGACATTCCTCAACAAACGGACCTGTACGTCCACATCATCATGGTGCCTTAATAGGTGTTAATACAACATTTAAGTATTCCATTTAGAAGATTTGCATTTAGAAGATGCGCTGGAATGCAGTGACACACTGAAGTCACATCCTTTATGAAGAAACCAATCTATACTCTTGTCTGGACATGATTCAGCTTGGCTCTCACCCTCTATACAATAATCATTATGATCTGCTTCAGCAGCCTGAGAGAGTTGAGAGTCATGAGATACTAGACATGTGAGGGTCCATGATCTTCCGGCGGTATACTTTGGGTCTCAACCAATGTTCCCTCTAAGCATGTGCCACCTTCCTAGTAAAATTGAACAGGGGGTGCTTATTCTTCATTCATTCCTCATGTCTATAGTCTTTGTCATATTTTACTACTCCGTGTTACTGTACATATCTATCCATACTGTATATATCTTATTTATAGTCTTTTCATAGTTTACAACCTTACTGCTCACATTGCACATACTGTATCTTATTATATACTATCTCATTATTTATATACCACTGCCATTCATATGCACATATTCTGCACTTCCTGCTTATTTGCACTTCCTGTTAGATACTAAACTGCATTTCGTTGTCTCAGTACCTTTACTCTGTGCAATGACAATAAAGTTGAATCTAATCTAATCTAAAACATAAGTAGCTTAGAAATGAATATCATTTGCCCCTTTATGTATTGTAACTACTTTATTTCGACCTATATGGTGAACCCAATTAAAAGCACTTACTTTTGAACCTGTGAATTGCAAGAAATGCTAGAATCATATTTAGTCTTGTGAAACGCTGTGTCAAATACATTCAACTTGCTCAAAACAAAATTAAGTTAATTCATTTTGTAGTCATGGCTGGGGTAGGCTATATATTTCCAGAGAACAAAAAGGTGTTCTTTTGCGTTCGCTATTATCCGAGGTTTTTGGAAGAAAAACATCGGTTGTTTGTACTCTTTAGAACAGTTCTAAAGACTGTTATAACTTGTGTTCTTCTCTTCCATCTCTTTCACAAATAATGAAATCGTAGTAGCATATAGTATTTTTCCCTGCGTTTGTTTAGGCGAACTGCTTTCCTTTCCGATCAAGCGAGTGGTGCGCGCTCCCGCGAGGGGGTGCATTTGCCGCGGAGGGTGCTGAATCGGGTACAACACCGGTCTCTGCTCCAGCAGAGCATATAATAACGAACGGACTTGACCTAGTGTCATGGACTTGTTTGAAGAACTTATTCATTCACGCCGCTAGGCAGGGAGAAGTGCGCCGGGCTCTGGCCCCGCCCCCACCGGAGCCTATAAAAACCACGGCGCGCTCCTCCATTTTCCTGTTCAAAATCTTCGCGTAAGATTAGGACGTTCCAAGGACTATGCGACGCTCCATTCCAGACGGTCGTATTACTTGTTTCTATTTTAAACTTAACTCGATATGAGCTGGTGAGTTAAAGGTTCTCTAACCTTCACTACCTCAAGAGTGCTACAAGTTCGACTTTTCGTACAGAAAGTCGAGTTTCACTGTCTAACTTGTAAGGCTGGCCGGTCTCTGACCAGCCTGCTAGCGTGGTTTGATAGCCTACTAGCTTGGTTTGCTAGCCTACTAGCTTGGTTGGCTAGCCTACTAGCATGGGGCTAGCCTGCTAGCTTGGGTTGCTAACCTCTGGTTTACGGTGATAGTGTGCTCTTTTAATCTTTCTTGTGTTTCAGATATGTCGCACCAAGCATACCCTGACGGTGGTCATGCTTGGGAGAAGGGCGACCGCTGTTGGAGGCAGCTTGAGCGGTGACGCCCCGGTGTGACATTTGAGTGGCTATGTCTATAGCCAGGGCCCAGAGGCGTCTCGCGTTATGAGAACGCACCGACGTAGGAGGGGGCGAGTCAAGCGCCAACCGGGGAGCGTTCCCCGGTAGGGCTGGGCGTCCCTACGGCCCCAGGCAGTTCAACGTCCGGTAGCCATCCTGGGGTGACAGCCGGCCACGACTGCCCTCTTGGTCGCCCAAGACCCTGAGATAGTGGCGCTACCCTCCGGTTTTTCCCGATCTCTCCGGAGCACATAAAGAGTGGGACTTAAGTCGGAAAGTCTGCTCGACTACTCCGACGAACATGCCTCAGGAGAGGAGGCGAGTATGGAGCTGGACCGGTGCCGCGGGCTTCCCCGGTTACATCCACTAGGCATACCTCGGTCTTCCTCGCCCGGCCACGCGGGTGGTCAGGCATAGGCTGGCTCTGGTGGAGATAGCCTATTAGCGGCTGGGCAGGCAACGTGTTCTACGAGCACGGCTGCGCTGCTACAGCGCTAGCAGGCGAAGCTCCTGACAGAGCTGGCAGCATCACTGGGTAGCAGTCAGGAGATCCGTCCCGCAACGGGTCTCTCACTGAGTCTCACGCGCTGCAACTCCCAGACTGTAGGGAGAGTCATGGGAGAGAGCATGGCAAGCCAAATTGAGGAGGAGCAAAAGAACGAGGAGGCATTGCAGGTTTGGATGCCTCGCTCAAGCAGCTCCGAGCCCCCGCAGTCATCGGGACAGCGAACCCCGAGTGCAGGGCATGAGAAGTGAGTTCCGCTCACCCACACCTCGGCAAAGGTGAAGGCGGGAATCGAAATCAGTTCTTGCCCGCTACGCAGCCGCAAGCGCAGCAGCCAGCTTGCCCCACGCAGGGCGCTACCCACACGGGACGACAGCGCACTGCTGGTCGTGGCAAGGGCCACAACAAACACCCCGCCACCTGAAATTCGGTTGTTGACCACGAAGGGGGGTGAGGTGGATCCATGGCCACCAAGGAAAACTACACGTTGCTCACAGGCAGAGCTCATGTCAAGCACCGTAAAAGTATTTCACCAAGCACCACATTCCCACATGAGTGTCATAACCACTGCCCCTTTGGGCCAGACATAAGGCATGCTTGTGTTACTTCCCCCACGGTGTTCGTACACCCAATTGTATTCGTACACTATGCGAGGAACACTCCAGATCTAGCCACCCCAGAGCTCTCCCTAGGCAGAGCGGTGGCAGGTCTAGAACTATTGAATGATGAGCGGGCCGACCAATTCTACTTGAAGCCTAGCTTGGCAAGCTGCGCGGACAGTTGGCCCGCATTAACAGCGTCACTGTGGGTGTTTAATACAATAACAGTGGGTTACGTACAGCAGTTCACCCGCCCCCTCCGAGGTTCGGCGGTGTGACCCGGTCAGTTCAGAGGTTTGCATATGCTCCACTCAGTCAGCGGTGGTGCAAGCCTGCCATCTAGTGGTAGCACACTTGCATCGACCCGACTTGTTAATACAGAGGCAAGGGCGCTGGGTGCCTCCGAGCTCTGAGCTATGGACGGACACTTCATCATCCCCAAGACGGATATAAGTTGTCGTCCAGTATAGGCCGCATGGTGAACCCTGTTATCGTTTCATCCCGCTCAACAGACGGCGAACTACACAATCTTTAGCTCATAAAAAAGAACGAGTCGTGCTGAGCTACCAAAAAAAAGTTTGCCGCTTACTTTCGTGTCGATTGTCGATATGTCTATGTTTTATGCAGAACTAGAGCCTTCGCAGCGTAATAAGATTTTGGTCGCGGGTGGTGGCACGGTTCGACACGTGATCGTTCTACACCAATGAGGTAGCTGCTTTTTGTAAACAGACTGGCAAGATGGCGACCACCATGGTTTGAATTTACGTAACAGATAAAGAGGAACACATCCGAACATCCTCAAAATCGGGCCAAAGGGATTCTAAACAGTGTTGTATACCTAGCCACGTCCAAGAAGAACAATGAGGCAAATATACGATGATATTATGTTTATGTTAAGTCATTTAAATCAAGTTTGAAATACATGAGAATACGCCTGACTGAGGATCTAACATGGACTGTGAACACCCAGCAAACAGTGGGGTGTACTACGAATCTCGTTACAGATAGCCGGGCTATCTAGACATAGTGAGGCTTGCTAAAACCTTAACTGGGGCTATAAGTTAAGTGGTACTACGACCGCAGCTATGTGATATATTTGTCAAACTGGGTTTGGATAGGTGGAGCTTCCCCTGTAACATATGACAGAATCTTACACGTGAGATCGCTTGTTCAGTAGGCGGTGTTTTCACACGATTTGAGTTTTACTTAGCACAAAATCTCCTCCCGACGAGGTTTACTTGCTAGCATAAGATACCATGGTGATGTAGCGACGCAAAAGAGAACAACGTTCGTGGTATTGCATACCTATCTCTCTAATCGAGTTTCGTAGTACACCCCACAGCTGTGGATAGTGTCCTGACGGCATCATCACTGGCCATTGACTTTTCAAAACACTGAGGTCAGGCAAAAAGCTTAACACCAAACAAAATGTCACTACATGCTTTACGTTAGTATTTCTATGTATGTGACAAATAAACCTCCTTCCTTGTATCAATAAAAGGCAGCATTGTACTTAAACCAATGACCATTTGTTAATTCAGTCATTCATTCATTCTTCCACAAATGAATACAACACTGATCAACCATATAAACAATCTTTATGAAAAATATGAAAACAGTACAAAACAGAATTAAAGAATAACAGATTAAGGACACTCAGTCCTCACTGTCAGTGTCAGGACAGCTATCAAGTTCCTCACTTTCTTTCGAATTGGCACAATAACTATAATGACATAAATCTGATGGAAATTGATATAACCCCTGATTCATGTATTTGCGGGTGCATTGCGGGCGTGCATGCTCTCCCATGTGTGTGTCTGCCATTTGCCATTTGCCCCCATGGTGAGGCCCTCAGACGTGGCCTATTCTAAATGAAGCCCCCGGAACCTCTCCAGACACCCCCTCTCCCAAGGTGATAAAATACACATCACCTATTTACCATGTGCCTTTGTGTGTGGACCTTCCGGAACCTTCCGTGAGGGAACCTCCCCTCCCCTCCCACTCACATACCCCTCTGCCCACCTTGACCTACCTTGACCTATCACCCCAAAGGTATCCTCCCATGATCGACCAGTATTTAACTTGTAACACTGTAATACTCTTCAGTCCATTCCTTGTCTATTTTGTGTGGAATTGGCTCCCTGCAGGCGTACGTAGAAATAAACCGCAAAGAACCCATTTGATTCACCTCGTGGTCCGTTTGTCTAAAATATTGGCTCAGTTATTGTTATATCAGATGGTCCTTCGAATCGGGAGTTATTAACTCTCAGAAACAGCAGAAAATACAAGCTGACGCAACACTGTGAACGGGCAGGTAAGCGAGCGAATTACGCTCATTCTATGTGCAGAACTGTTTAAGAGTTGGGACAGTAGAGAAAGCTTACGGTGTGCGAGACCGGCTTTTATTGTACTTGCTGTCTGTTACTAGATTGGATCACTTTGAGTTGATCAATTGGTATCTCTTAGGCACTGATATCCGGCACTACGGCGAATTGTGTAAGGGACGGAAGCCTAGTCCTAAAGGAAAAAGACTGGTTAAAAATTATATAATATTTATATAAAGTCGGGGATGCCAACGTTGTAGACTAACGTTGGGTCTGAGAGAATCACACCTCGGTGGTCCAGGCTTGTAGCGCTGTACAAAGCTTGGAATACGTCTACCATCGGGTGCTCTTGTGGGGGTAGCTAGGTGGACCTGTTCGGAGGTGTTTTTAGAGAGCTCAATTTACAACTCTGCACATAGAAAAAGTCCCGTTCGCTATTGACTTATATTGTTTATTACTAGGACCATAACGAATCAAATCTCTTGGCGGTCTGTTTCAAGCGTGCTGTGTATTGTGTTTAACTTTGTTGTCTGGTCATAGCAATCTCTTGGTCTGAATGAACATGGCTTCATCTAAAACCGCACCCGCTACGACGGTAACATTAGCGCGCTTTGTTCTCGAAACACAACAAAAGAGATGTGATAAGATGATAAAAGATGGCTGGAAGGCCTTGTGGGGCGTTAGAAGGAGCTTGCAGTGGTGGTCTGATTTAAAATGTGAAAAGAAAAAGGCAAAATATGGAATGTATTTATGTGCTGTGTTGATTAATCAGCAAAATGGTGTTTTAATGGGAAGTAATGGTAAACCGATTAATGCAGAGCAGCATTTAGATGCGGTTGTGGAGTCCACTACGAAGTTATGGGGATTGCTGAACATAGTTCAGGATCGCCCACCATTGTTGCTTGATGTACAGGACTGGGCCGGTTGGTTGGACAGGGTGGTCAAACAGTCTACTTCTGTAGTTAACCCTGTTATAACCGCGGGCGCTGGTATCTCTGTTGGCGCTATTAAATCAGACGTTGCGCCACCTCCTGCCTATGCCCCTAATTTTGGTAATATAGCCACCCTTCCATGGTCTCCCATTGTACCCGCTCAGCAAGTTTTACGAGCCCCTATGGCTCCAGTTACCACGCTTGCAGGGCCCGATCCAGCTGTGCGAAATGTATCCATGCATGACATCACAGGGCACAGCTCACATGCAGAGATGAGTACTCTGGATGAATCAAGCCCCTCCTTACCCATAAGACGCAGAACATCTACCCCTGCTGCGGCAGTAAATGCCGCCACTGATAATGCTAGAAATCCCCATGAAACATCTGCAAACGGGTCTTATGGTGTGTGGCAAGCTCTCACCCCACAGGAAAAGCATTCCATACTCAATTACATCCCTCGATTAAAATCAAACGACCCCAACATTGAAGCGTGGAACCGTATCTGGTCTGCCATGCGTAACCATGAACTTGGAATTAAGGATATGGTATCTTTGGTCGAGACAGCTTGCCCCCACGCATACACTATGGACATTCAATCGATCAACCTGTCTAACATGTACCCACAGTCTGTTGCAGAATATCATCGATGTTTTAAAGATTTCAAAGATGATGTACAAGAATTGCTTGGAAATGGTTTTGCTAGTTTTGTGGATTTATATGCAGTCAGGCATGCCGAGAAAGAACCATTCTTTGATTTCGTAAAACGTTTCGAAGATCGCCATAGGCACTACTGTGAGGTGAAAGCAGACTGGACTGTAACCCTAAATTCTGATGTAATGATTCATACAGCAGTTTCGGGCCTTAATTCTGAACTGAAGACTCTATACTTTAACACCCTGCCTCCCATCAACACTTGGCTTGACTTTAAACAGTGGGGCCAGCGAGTTGACATCAGATTAGCTGTGAAAAGGGATTATGAAAAGGTGTCCACCACACGCATAGCTGCGATAGATGGTGCTACAGACTTCGCCCCCAATCCCTACACACATTTCACTGCCCCTTCTGCCATGTCTACTCCCACAGGTAATACATCGCATGCCAACACTCCTTCGCGAGGACATTGCTTTACATGCAGAAAGGATGGGCACTGGTATAAAAAATGTCCTAGCAAGCAGTACAGGCGGGGTCGCAAGAGTAATACAAAACCCTGAACCGGCATATGATAAAGACGCTAAACTTATGGAACAAATGCGCGCATTCTTTGGTGTTATGAACGGTGACGATCAATCAGCATAACGATTAAAAGCCTCTGATTCAGAGGCCTTCAGGTGCCCGCCCCCGAAACATCGGTGAGCGCTCCAGCCACATTTCTCTGACCCATCCACGATTTTTAACGAGTCAAGGTCTCTCCCCCCCACCCATTACGTTTTCAGCTTAAGATATATCTAATGGCTTTATGATTATTTGCCTTTTACTCCTTAATCCAAATTCATCAAATTGTCGCTGAAATCAGTTATTAGTATTGTTAATTCATGTGCACTTTCGTGTATTCTGCAATATTGTGATAATTTATTGATGGCATCCCCACACAAAGCTCATGATGTGGCAACTCCTAATTCGACTTTTAAATGCATTGACAACTACCAGAGCAGGGGCGTCCCTCTCTACCTTCAAGAAGCTCTTGAAGACCCAACTCTTCAGAGAGCACCTCCCTTCCTAACTGGCACCTTGGCTTAACCTGCCCTTATGCAGTAACAGGCCTTATTCTTTTTCTTTCTATGTCGTTATTTGTAAATTGCCTATACCCACGACTGTTTCAGGTTTGCGTTCTGTTCTAGGCTTATTGAACTACAAGCGTAATACATTCCCGACTACAGCGTCATCGCAAAACCTCTCAATAATTATTTTAAAGGTGGCAATGGTCGAATGCAATCTAATAGGGGACAGCTCAACAGATGCCGACAACACATTTGAATGACAATTATGTTTTCCACACAGTCCTTTCTTATAGACCTGTTTGGAAAAAGAGGGGATACTTGACGACTATAGACACCAATTAGTCTCGCCAGCAAAATCACGACTGTCGTGGCATTGCTTTCACAAGTACTACCGCACAGTGTATTGTATGGAACAAGAGGGGAACGATCAAGCAGACATAAAAGCGAAAGTAACAGTCAATATAGGCGTCGCTGAATTAGCTCCAACACTAACAGCCCTATGTAACTGGTTTAAAATGAATGTACAAATCAGACGATGTTAGGAAAATAAATCATTGTTTGTAACCCTCCAAAATGACCACTTTGAAGCATTTTCCTTCCAGCATAGAACAGATGATAAAACTCAATTTGATCTGGAATTTTAATATAATGCTTACATTGGTAATAAGATAAGAGTCCAGAACATCAGCGTGCTTTAGGCTCTCCATGCTAAGTTAAGGGACCTTGCCCAGTAGGTTTGGCCACTCCCACATCAGTGTTAGTGGACACGTGCATATCAAAATCTAAATGGTACCATCTTTCCCAAACCAAGAGGTTGCTTGACTACTCGCCGGCTAAATGTTGCATGTTGTACTAACTTACTGCTTATGACGGTCATACCTGACGTGTAAGTAGGTCTGGTATGGCCATGCTCGTCTTTATGTTCATGTCCCATGGGTTGTCTGTGTCTATTGTGAAATGTACTGTATTATCAATGAATCTGCCTGTGTCAATCAGTGCTCTGCTCTGCCAACCGCCTCTGCTATGCATACTGTCACCTGTTTCCTGTCTCCTCAGATACTGTTCAGACGCGGAGACACTCATCTGGGTCCAGAGAGCGCATCGCAGACCAGGAGAGATCCTACCATCACCTCCTGACCACCACAGTCGCAGGCTGACGACCCCATCTCCATCATCTGGGTCCAGAGAGCGCATCGCAGACCAGGAGAGATCCTACCATCACCTCCTGACCACCACAGTCGCAGGCTGACGACCCCATCTCCATCATCTGGGTCAAGAGAGCACATCGCAGACCAGGAGGATTCTACTATCGCCCCCTTACTGTCTCAGTCTCACCCAAGGCGCGGTTACAAGAGGTCCTACCATCAACCACGGACTTCCTTCAACCCCTTCTCCAAGCTAGACGTTGCCGGCATTTACCACTCAATGAACTGAATTGCCCTTGAATGTTAAGGCTCATATATGTCAATATAGTAGTCTGTGCAGGGAAAGGAATTAATTTGGTGAGTTAAGTTGGTGGATGCACAGCTATCACTCACAGCTTACAATAAGAGTTGTTGCATCGCAAAACTGCAGAAGAATTTGTCCTCTAAATGAGGTTTTGCTTCTGCCTGTGAGAGAAGGGCTAACATCCTGTTGTTTATGACCAACCCTCAAATAGACGGAATTATTTGCCATTTAATGCAGGGTGTCTGAAACATTCTCCACATCCATTTAATTTCCTTTGTTATAAATATTCGGTCTGGTCGGCCGTGGGATTCCATAGTAATCACCCCTTATGTACGTTACTTTTGGCACTCCTCCCTGCTTATGCTCATAGCTACCATGAAAACTTGGCTGTTGGGATGATGGTTGACTATGCAGAGAGCTTAAATAATATTAACTGTTGGATCTGCCGGAATATGCCCTCAGGTTATACTGATGCCCGTCCCACATAACCTTGGAGACGTCCAAGGGAGTGTGGGCAGCGGTGTCAGGCCTGGTAGGTATCTTCCTGGCAATCACAGTTATCTTAGCCGTCTACAAGACAATGGAATGTCTCTGTATTGGTCACCACTTTCCCCTCCAAGCCAGTTACTGTACAGGCTATTGCCTATGGGTCAACTCCCCAGCGTAGAAACATTGCGTAGGTGTGAGCATGGCGGAGAGAAGTCCCATCCACCTGAGATGGCTGAGTAGGTTATTGTTTTTAAATGTGAATATTTACATATTCAAATAGGGGACTGATGGAAATTGATATAACCCCTGATTCATGTATTTGCGGGTGCATTGCGGGCGTGCATGCTCTCCCATGTGTGTGTCTGCCATTTGCCATTTGCCCCCATGGTGAGGCCCTCAGACGTGGCCTATTCTAAATGAAGCCCCCGGAACCTCTCCAGACACCCCCTCTCCCAAGGTGATAAAATACACATCACCTATTTACCATGTGCCTTTGTGTGTGGACCTTCCGGAACCTTCCGTGAGGGAACCTCCCCTCCCCTCCCACTCACATACCCCTCTGCCCACCTTGACCTACCTTGACCTATCACCCCAAAGGTATCCTCCCATGATCGACCAGTATTTAACTTGTAACACTGTAATACTCTTCAGTCCATTCCTTGTCTATTTTGTGTGGAATTGGCTCCCTGCAGGCGTACGTAGAAATAAACCGCAAAGAACCCATTTGATTCACCTCGTGGTCCGTTTGTCTAAAATATTGGCTCAGTTATTGTTATATCAAATCTGTGCAACACAGTCCTGCAGAAAAGCAAAGACCAGTTCAGAAGTGTTGCGTTTGGCGGGGATGTGGAACACAAGCTGTGGAAAATCACGGCTGAGTCTCTTCTTCAATACATCCTGTCTGCAACACAACAAATCAACAACAAAAAAAAGAGTCATATGAGTACCAGCAAAGGGGGGCTTCATGTTGTGGCTGATATACAATAGCCACCTTCGCAAATTAACTCAGAGTGAATAAAATAATATTGGTGGAGTTTACTTGCTATGCAACAGATATATAATACCAAGTATTCCCAAGAGAAGCACATACTGTAACAAACATCACACTATCAAGAACACTGCCATCCTCCTTATTGCAAAATAATACATGTACAGTATGTGCACACAAGGTCAATAAATGCCTTCCTCAGTTGGCTCATCCTCAGCACCTCTTGGCTGATCAGCAGCCTTTGACGGATTACCCTTTCGCAGAATAATTTATAGCTCAGATCACATGTTGACCTAGTCTGGGAAGTCCCGCCCCACTTCTTCCGGCCAAATTGATTTTGCCTCTGCACTGGGTCTGGCCAACTTTGGATAGCCGTTCATTTCAAGATTTCCACAATCCTTGGAGCCAATCACAAACTGGCTTTTGGCTACCTGGCGCACCATTGGCGGATTTAAACTTACCACGGCTACGTTACAAAATCTACTGCACGGAGAGTTTTTAAACATTGGACATGGTGGCCGCCTAAGCACCGCAAAACTTCGATAAGGCAAGTTTTCTTTGAAAACAGAACAGAAACTTGCCCTGGAACAATTCATACAGAAAAAATATGTGTTTGCTTTATTACCGATCGTTGTATCGTTGTATAGTATCGTTGGTCTGATTGGTTAAAGGCGTGTCCAATTACGTGAGTGAAGTGGATCGCTGATGATAGTTGGCCAGACTAACTGAGCAAATGCAATGCAGTGAAGGGGCAGGGAATTCCCAGACAAATGTTGACCTGATCCTTACAAAAAATATAGAAGAAGATATGTGTTGTGAGAGCTTTCGTTGTGATATCCGTGTTGTGAGAACAAACTGTCTCAATCATAGGACACACATTGTACTGTATGTGTTTTCATAAAATTAAGATATGACTTGCTGTTCTTTCTCTCCTCTGGCAGGCTCACTCAAAAACCTTGTATATTCTCTGTAGCAACTTTTGTGGTACTGCACCTCCAGAGCCACACAGTCTCTGTCCTTGATGTGAATGAGGATGCTCTGGTCATCCTTTACTTCGCTGCTTCCTGCAACTTGCCTTGTACAAAAGAACCGAAAAAAGAATTTATAGGGGTATTATAGGCATGGGAATGTTATGTATTGGATTGTAATTTCACTCTCTCTCACACACACACACACACACAGGACATTACGGCAATTCACACATACATTCATATTAGAATTAGACAAATACAGGGATTGTACAGCAGTGTAGGCTAGATAGTAAAAAGGGTGCTAGGTGGTGCACCCAAAAAAAGAGTCCTTAAGCACACATATGTGCAGCACAGGCAGGATACACCTCTAGAGATGGAGTAAGGTTACTGGGACCGCCCAGCAACACACAGGGACAGAAGCGGATAATCCCAAGTGTACAAGTGAGGGAGGGGGGGGGGGGGGGGGGGGGGTTATGGGGGAATGGGCTTACTCAGAAGCGGTGTGCTAACCAGACAGGCCATCAGGCTGAGGAGTCACATTTCTGAACAGGTATTCAGTGTCATATTAACATCAGGCATGCTTTGACATCCATATAAACATACACACTACCCTATTAAAGTCAGATTGTGATTCAGTCAATATCAAAAACCTAAAACACTGGAGGGGAGGGGTGTAATGTAATTTCACACCCAGACACATGCACAACACATTATGGCAATTCACACATGCATTCATATTAGAATTGGACAAATACAATGATTGTGCAGCAGTGTAGGCTAGATAGTCATTCAACTTCTCCAAACATCTGTGTGTGTGTGTGTGTGTGTGTGTGTGTGTTTTGGGGGATGGGATGCATTCACATAGACTACCTACTGTTAGTGTGTGTTGGGGGTGAGGGTGAAACAGTCTTACCTGCTGTTATAGTCTGTGTTTTTGACAAAGCTTCTTTTGGACGTCTGCCACTCGCGACGATGAATTTGCTGTCTTTCTGGCCAATTATACAGATGGCAGGTAGGACGGGGCCAGACCTTGATCTGGATCGAAGTTTCCTAGGTTTCGATAGGTATTCCACCTTACGTTGGTGAAATTATGTGTTTCCTCATGCTTAACAGAAGATATATGCATGTAACACATCTTGCGTTTCGAAGATATCTTTTGTTTTACATTTTCTGTCGAGATTTTTTCTTCTTCGGCTAATACGATGGCTGCCATGCCGCTTCTGTTTACTCGAGCTCAGCTGACATACTAGCTATCTGATTCGTTCCTTCTGATGACGTCTGAACCGTGGCACCTCTCGAGGCGAAAAGTATTATTACGCCTGCCGAATATGTACATACGCCTCGGAGACACTAGTTCTTCATTAAACGTTGTGAATTTGAATAGCCTTGCATTGCGAAAAACGGCGAACTTTTTTTAAATCCTTAACATAACTCATTCTTTTTTATGAACTGAAGTTCGCTTAGTTCGGAGCCTGTGGAGCGAAGTTAGGTTTCTAAAGCACTTTTTGAGGGTCACTTTACGGCCTAGTACTAGATCGACGTAAAATTAACAGAGCACTTAATAAATTGAAGTTCAGGATACTGACCCCACGCACGCTCGTTCAGTTCATACAACCAAACAATTGGTTTGTGTCGCCACAGACATCAGAGATTCTGAGGGTTGCATTCGGAGGAACTGCATGCCAATTTCGTGTTCCCCCGTTCGGCCTGTCTTGGCTGCGTATTCACGAAATGCGCAGAGGCAGCCATTGCTACGTAGAGAGAGGGAGGAATACGCATTCTCACTTGTCTCTATGGCTGGTTAACATGTGCCCACTCAAAGTCAGCGGTGGTGCAAGACTGCCATCTAGTGGTAGCACACTTGCATCGACTCGGCTCGTTAGAAAAAACAGAGCCGAAAGCGCTCCGTACCTCGACATTGCGCTCCATTCCTAGGCATTGTACTAGACTCTACCACAATGAAGGTCAGTCTGTCCCCAGCGGGAATAAAAACCATCCAATCATGCACATGCCGGTTCAAGCGAACACAGGCGGTAACGTCCCTCTGCCGTCAAAGGCTACTGTGGATGATGGCATCAGCCGCGGTAGCGCTGCCTTGAGGGCTATTACGCATGAGGCCATGTCAAATATGGTACCTCTCCCTGAAGCTCAGCTCCACTGAGGACAGGTACGGTAAGCTGGTGGTGAACGCCAGATGCATGATAGAAGGTCATCATGCGCGTATAAGAATGGTCAACACCTCCGCTATGGCATATATAAACTGCCAAAGAGGGTTCGTTCTCAATTACTGTTTTCAACCGTGGACAGCGGTGTATTTCCCCCTGATCAGAGCAATACACATGCCAGGCCTGCTCAACTACGGAGCAGCCCTGTTATCAAGAGGCAACCCCCGGGCGGCAGACGGGTGCCTGCACCCTCAGGTGGTAGAACTGATATGGCAACGCTTTTACAAAGCAGAGGTGGACCTGTCTGCCAACAGGGAGAACACCTGTTGCCCACTGTGGTTCTCGCTGGGGGCGACAGCCCCCGATTAAGCATAGACGCGCTAAGCAATGGCCGAGCTTACGTCTATATGCGTTTTCCCCCAGAGCTGTGGCAGCTCAGAGTTGTCACCTGAAAGGCATAGGCTCCTAGCCCCAGGTTCATCTGACTCAGTGGTGGCAACGATACAGAGCGCACGGACCGCCTCGACCCGGTCTCTATATGGGCCATTCTACCGAATTCGTGTAATATGCAGTCCCTCAACAATAAAAACTATTTACAAAACAATTAGGTATTTAGGCATAGATATTTAATTAGAAAATGTTATGGTCTAAATAAACCCAATGCATTACATGAGATAGTAATAAGCTGAATATATTCAAAATCATCATTTATAGGGTACTTTCTATTGGGAAGTAGCTGTCCCCAACCCTGACATCTAAATTTCAATGCCTTTAAATAACACTTTTCAATTTTTTTTTTTTTATTTTTTTCAATGATTTCATTTCAAAGAACTTTATGATTGGGTTGAAACAGAACTTGGAATATTTAGATTTATTGTGGGTTTAATTTTTAAATCAATTTACTATACTCAAAAAATCATGTCCCTAGTTTTCATGTCACTACCGAAACACAAGAGTTTTAGTCCATTGGCTGAGCCTGTGTTTTAGCCACGACTCTACATTTTTGACCATGCAGTGACACTGCATCTCTGTCCCTCATGGTTGAATGGTAAGTAGCTAAATCCCATAGTTTTTATATAAATGTGTTCCAAAGTCTGAAAATCGACGTGTAACCTTAAGAATTGTCACTACCGAAACGCATGTTTTCTTCAATTAAGTAAACCTTTTGGGGTTTCATGGAAAATCTTATGTTTGTATGTGTGTTCACCTCTTCAAAGATGTGTTTGAAAGCCGTGTGCTTGCTAGAATTCTTTATTTATGCTTAAAGTTAGCTAGAATTGTCACTACCGAAACAGTCACTACCGAAACATATGGTAGTGACCAGGGGCCGGTATTTCAAAATGATCCAACAGGATTAATCCTACTGGATTGGATTCAATCCTAATCAGATCCTAAAAACGGGTATTTCAAAGCAAATCTGATCCTGAAGATTCAGATTCAGATTTGGGAATCCAATCCTGCCTTTGATCTGGATTAAACACTGCTGTTGAGTATTTCAAAATTTAAGTGGGAAATCTGGATCAGTTTGATCCTAAAAATCAGGATCACCCTGATCCCACCTCAGAGGTGGATTTGAGGGAGATTACATGTAAAGGTTTGAACAGTTTAAGTGTAACTTCTCCCAAAGTTCTTTTGTTTGATACTACAATTCACTGCTGTTTGATCAATGTTTATTTTCGTTGCACTTTCCTTTCTTTTTCAGAAAACACAGTGAAAGTTTGAATATGAATGCCTTATTTATGTAACAGTTTTTTGTTAAGTTATACCCACTGATAAAAGCCTCCACTGAAAATCAGTCAAATTAATTTATTAACATGCATTCAGCACACACAATTCATTTTCATAGCCAAAGCTCAAAAGGTTATGCCATTTGGAGCAGGTCTATGTTAACTGCCTGTCTTCTCTTTCCACAAACATCTGTAAAGAAAACCAAATATTAAGGTTTTAGGGCTGTCCCTTTTGTTGACAACTGTTTCCTAAAAAGATATGTACAACACATTTTGAAATCTACACACAATGCCTTGCGAGTGAATGCATTCAAATGGACTGTGGACTGCGACATACAGACGCTAGCCTATTTACTAGCTTGTTAGCTTCTTAACACAGGAGTCAATGGAGCAGCGTTAGCTCGCATTAGCGCGAACTCTGCTTAATTAGAGATCGCCGAGCTCTTCTTTCAACTTTGTGCTGATTTAAGTAATTGGTTAACTCAATATAATGATTGCCCTTCATCTAGTCTAAGGACGCATCAACACTGGCCAAGATTATACTTTAATTTAGAGACAAAAGTTGAGCTAGCTTCTCCTTTTCCTGGTAAAAAGTTAGCTCCCTTTCCTGTTTCCTGTCTGTGATCCAGGGGGCGGGACGGATTTGGACATCCCAATCTGCCGGTATCAGGATCACTCTGATCCAATCTGGCAAAGTTTTGAAATACCGGGATAGATCAGGTTGATCCGTGGATGAGAACAGGGGGATTTGGTTATCCGGATCATTCTGATCTGGATTACAAGTTTTGAAATACCGGCCCCAGATGATTTGGGTAGTGACTAAATGAAATGGTAAGTAGTTCAATCCCATAATTTTTAAATATATGTGTTGTGTGGACTAAAGGGAGGCCCAGAGCACCTTTTGGATGATTTTGGGAGAGAAATGAACATCCATCCAACAGTGCAGTCACTACCGAAACAGTGCAGTCACTACCGAAACAGATAAATTGAACTTGAAAATTTGGTAAAAAATTAATTTCTATGGATTTCATTGTGAAAACCTTCAAGAAATATTTGTAAAAATACACTTCAGAGAAGGGAAGGAAACACAATCTGAACAGGTCAATAATAATACTTTTTTACTATAGTAAATGTGATGTTTCGGTAGTGACAATTTTTGGAAGAGGAAAAACATTCCGACACATTCTGAAAATACAATATAAAACTTGACTGTTCTTTTACTAGATATATGTAATTTAGATATGGTACAATATACATACGGACAAAGTTTTGGGAATAAACCATAAAAAAATTCAAAATATATCCGACATGACTTTGCATCAATTCGGTAGAATGGCCCATATACGTTAAAATGACGCAGTTTCGAGAGGTGGTGTGTTGCGCGTCAACATGATCCTATCAACTGCGCGCTGGGCGTCATTCTGGAATTTCGCCAGCAGTTATTTGAGGAGGGGATGGCTGCTTCCACTCCCAAGGTTTACCTAGCAGCCATCTCCGCCTGCAACGCAGGTATTTATAATAAACCCCCAGGCTATCATCCACCAGCGTGGCTGGTGTGAGACGTATCAGAGTGCCGGGCAGGCACCCGGTGCCGTCATGAGATTTACTGATGGTGTTACGTGCTCTGACAGGGCCTCCATTGTGCCCCTATAGACAGCGGACGAAAAATGTGTTTCGTTGAATACGGCGCTGTTGCTGGCACTTGTGTCAGCAAATCGCGTAGGTGACATGCACGCCCTGTCCGTCAGTCCATCGTGCCTTCAGTTCTCGATCGCTGGGGACAAGGCAGGGATGATACCTAATGCTGCATACACACCTAAGGTGGTAGCAGCACCGTTTCGTAATCAGGTGATTGAGTTGGCAGTGTTCTCGCCTCCTCCGTTTGCTTCGGCAGAGGAGGAGCGTTTGAATACGCTGTGTCCGGTGCGCGCTCTCCGTTGTTGGAGCACACCAAGACGTTCCGACGATCAGATCAGCTGTTTTTGTGCTTCGGGGCACGGGAAAAAGGCAGACCTCCGTCTAAACTGAGCCTCTATCGTTGGATAGTATACAAGTCTTATAAAGGTTTGTCTCTGGACCCCTGGCAAGGCGGCGTGCGCACTTCGTGCACACTCGACGCGTCGGGTTGTCTTCTTCCTGAGCCTTGTTAAAAGGCGTTTCAGAGGAAGAGATATATGAGGCAGCAAGCTGGAGTTCTCGCCACACTTTCATTAGATTCTATATGTGAGATGTGGCTGAGACCAATTTTTTTTAGTTACAATGCGTTCTTCAGCCAAGCGATCTCTGAATCGCCAGAGCCTAGGAATAACTAAATAGGTGTTGGCAGTGAACAGGGCCCTAAACATTGACAGTTTAGTTTGGTGTTAGAAAGTACTCTACAGGATGGCAATCTCCGAATCCCCACACCCGGAGGAGAGTTACGAGTTTTATGTGTTCGTCAGCTTCTACGTGGTAGAATGCAGTGAACAAAGACCTAAACGGTGACCTAAAGGCTTACGATCTCCGAATCTCCAGAGCCTGAAGAGAGTTACGAGTTGTATGTGTTTGTCAGATTCTACGAGGTAGAATACAGTGAACAAAGCCCTAAACGTTGACAGTTTAGTGGTGTAGGCTATTAAAAATAACTCTGTAGGCTGACGATCTCCGAATCTCCAGAACCTGAGGAGAGTGTTTTGTGTTCATCGGCCCTATTGAAGGAGTGCCATGAACAAGATATAAACGTGAGAAGGTTTAGTAAGATATGTGCTCATCAGCCTCGGCTTGGCTAACGCAATTAACGAATTAATGGGTAATCCTATGATCAGGGAGATCGGTGATCCCCTTGGCATGTGTGCACATTGAGAACCTAGCGTTGAGAACCAGCTGCTGTATGAACCTCCGTGAGGGCAAAGCATAATAAAGTTGGGGTGATATGGCAGTCACTGTATTTACACGCGCTAATGGAAACTGTCCGTTATTATATCGCAGTTTCTGCGATAAGGAACGTCTCAGTTACTTACGTAACCTCGGTTCCTTAAGCACGGAACAAGATATAATAATAGTTGCGTGATACAGTGTTTTTTCTTCTTTTGGGTGGATGTTTCGATGCTCAGATTTTGATCCAAGGAAAATGGAGGAGCACGCCGTGGTTTTTATAGGCTCCGGTGGGGGCGGGGCCAGAGCCCGGCGCACTTCTCCCTGCCTAGCGGCGTGAATGAATAAGTTCTTCGAACAAGTCCATGACACTAGGTCAAGTCCGTTCGTTATTATATCCTGTTCCGTGCTTAAGGAACCGAGGTTACGTAAGTAACCGAGACATTATAGGCTACCATGGCGAAAAGAAAGGCAGAGCAGGTGCCCCAGAAAAAGGTCTGCCTAACGTTTAAACATGAGCGGCTAGATGAAATAGTTCAAACTGACTCAGGTAGGATAAAACTTTCAGACATATTTACATATGCTCGGAGGCAAACGCGAAAAGAGTTCGCTCGTGGTAAAACATGCAGTGAACAAAAGTGACATTATTCTGTTTGTCCTTAAAGTTTGTGAGCACTTGGATGCCCGCTTCCCTGAGCTGAGTGGGCTGCCTTTGAGCCGGACACGTTGGATCGTGCAGTTAGTAAATTTGATCATGGGCTGAATGACGTGACCAATCTGGTGAAAAGGTTCGAAGTGCTTCTGGAGGAAGCATAATATGCGGTCCCGGGACGCATTTGTCGAATTCAAGTTCATGGTTATTGAAAAAAGGTGGTCGCTGAAAAGTGAGCATTTTCCAGATCTGGTACAACTTCGACATTTGTGGCACATTCCAAGCATCTAGTAGTGACGACTGTGAACGCGGTTTCAGTCTAATGAATGCCACTAAGACAAAATCGTGAGGCAAGAAGATTTGAGGTAGAAATTAGGCCCTATTCAAAGTGATCTTGATAACTGCAACAACATTTTGACATACAGTATGTTTAGTCAGAAAGGTGTGTCTTCCATAGGCCTGCAGACAAGATGAGCCAAACAGCCAGATAGGCCTAGCTCCCTCAATGTAATTCAAATTACATGTTTTGTAGCGTAGTTTGTTGCAAACCACTCCAGTTATTAATTTTTTTTTATAAAGGCTACCTTTAGGAAAAAATACACCATAATTACTATATTTATTGTAAAGCACTGCATTAGCATTTTTCTTTCAATGAAGTTCTACTTTAATGTTGTACCTGCTGAGAAATGACTAAACACCTTGGATACTTTTATTTTGTGTATATATATATATATATCATTATCATTCATAACCAGTGAACCAGTCATAACCTCCCTAAACCTTATTTATTTTCAACCAAAGATCCTTTAAGTTCAACTAAACTGACTGGTAAAACACCATCATTAAAATGTTCCAAAGTCCAGCCATTATAAAGGATATTGAATAAATATCAACCTTGTAGACATATTGATGCATTTGCTGTCATCTCTTTGGAAACCTATGGCTAACGCAGGCTCGTGGTCATTTTCATAAGGTCGCGTGGTTTACGAATTGCTCACAGTGCTGAAATGTGCGCTCAGAATAAAAAATATTTGCTCAGTGCTGAAAAAAATTAGAGGGAACATTGGTCTCAATATTTTAACCATTGCTGGTAAGGAATTGGCCAACACTGACTATTTCTGTAATTTCTTTGATGTGTTTTGTCCATCTTACTCGCTTTCTGTTATAATTAAATATTATTTTATTGAAAGCTGTTTCTAAATTGCAAGCCATAAAGTCAGATTTATTTTCCTTGAAAATTGAAATGAGACAAATATGAATGCTATAAATGTCCTAATTTCTATGAAAATTGAGTCCACTCTGAGCATAGGACATAGTGGAGAAAGAAAAACAGCTTTCAGCCTTCTTTATTGACTTTGCAATCAACACCTATCAGTTTATGCGCTGCTATTTTTTTGGTATGTATTGTGGAAATAATGGCTTGAAAATGTTCCAGGGGTTTGCACTTACTCTACAATAATTGAACTGTGATTACCCAAGATTTAAAGAGATCATACTGGTTGTAGCAAGATATTTGCTTGGCCCCCTTATAACTGCTTACTTGTTGGTAAATAAATCCTGTTTCCACATAGTATTGCCTGAGGTAAATGATAAGCGAATAATCTTCCACACATCAATTTTCTTTCAATCTGTCCAAACCCTTGAGCTCCCCCTGAGTGGATCACACCAAATACATTTGGCTTTGAATAGATTTCACTACAACACATGATGAAGGTGTGGGCCATTTTCATTGGACCGTCTTACTGATGCATTTCTTAATATTCACACAGGCAACGTTTAACCTAATTGCTAATGACTTGACAATGTCATTGTATCAAATAATTCTGTAATCGGTCATCTACACCCAGAGCTATCAAAATAAATCCCAAGCCCTACTACACTGTTCAACAGAGTTAAGATTTTGAAATGTTGTTTACAATTACCCTTCTTTTTCATAACCATGGCCAGAATGTTCGAGAGAGCATATGGAGTTAATGAGTCTGAGTTAATGAGGCTGACTTAATTAGTTGCAAACGAATTAGTACGTATCATATTCTCACAGACGGCAGAACACCTTACAGATATCAGCCCAAGTCTGTTTATGTCCTCCAAGTGAAGGACGACCGGGATCCTCATGTGTTCTGCTGGGAGGGGAGATCAGTAGGTCAGGAATATGAACATGTTACGTTACATTGAATAGGAAAATGGAAACCACATGCTGAAAGTCACTTCTTGGTTCAGTGTTACAACAAGAGACTGCTCACGACTGAACGATAAGTCTCCTCACAGCTTTTTCAAAATTCCAAGATGACCACAGTAAAATGATTGCAGTGTCAATCACAATATCATCCAAACCTGGTGTAATAGACAAATAGGTCACAAATCCTTAGGTCTTTTGTCTTATTATTACATGGCAGTGTCAGTTATCAGTGCAATACAAAAGTAATACATACAAAATATCTCCAAGAGTTGAATAGAAAAAAAGGATAAGCTGTGTAAATAGACAAGGGTGCATTTTTCAAATCCCTGCAAGGACATATTTAGTTAGATTTGTTTCTTTTCTGTCTAGACAACACCTGTTACATTACATTACACTTATCTGAATCTCTACCTGCCCCCAAACACCCCCATGAGCCGAGGTTCTGCACAAGGTTTCTTCCTGTTAGGTTAAGTTTTTCCCTGCCCCTGTTGCCTTTATGCTTGATCTAGGAGGGGTCAGTGTCAGGCCCTGAGCCTTCAGACAATTTTATTATTTTGGCACTATATAAATTAAATTGAATTGAAATTGAACTACATACAGACAGTTGTATCCTCATGTGATGTTTACACAATTCTTTCCGTACAAGCAGTCACTTCTGGTTGGTTTGTTTGATTAAGGAGACAGCTGCTCCCTACTTACACCGTTTTATACAAAGAGAAAATGTGTCATGCATGAGTTCTCTCTCACACAAACTCATCCACACCTCATGGACACACCGTTCAGACAGAGCACAGTCTGTGTGGTGAAAGCAAAGAGAGGCCACAGAGCACAGCCTGTGTTGTGAGAGCACAGAGGCCTTATCTCTGTTTCTTTATTTGTCTCCACTCTGCATATTGTATGGGCAGCATGCTCCCTAGAGAGTTATGTTCCTCTGCTGTAATCAGTGAGATTGAGAGGGATTGGGCTGCCAGAGCACCCAGGTCACATCAGCCTGCCACTTTCCCTCTGTTCCCTTTATGCTATCTCCTACATTGTACAGTATGCCCAGTGTGCTTTTTCACCTGTCCTCTTTAACCCTATGGTTCTGGAAGATGATTAGTGGGAAAAATGCAGCCTTTCTACCAAGGTCATCGTAAGGTTACATGTACCAGACATGATGTGAGTTCTCACCAAAACAGTGTGTGGAGCCATGAAATTACACAATGATTATTATGGTCTCTGCCCATCCTCTTTAAAGGCAAAGCAAGACAAGGCAAGGCAACTTTACTTATATAGCGTATGTATGTGCCACTCAATGTGCTTTACATATTTATTAACAGGAAAGAGAATAAAGAGTTAAAAAAATGAATAAAGAATTCCTCTTCCTCTACAGCCTGTCCCCATTTTCACCTAGCCTTAAAACGTGTTGCATATTACCTATAGTGGTAGTAATGTGAATGGTGTGTGTGTGTGTGTGTGTAATAAAGCTGAAAAATGCAGTAACAGCAAGGATAAGTGCATCACACAAATGCTTTTTTTTTACAGACACATCAACACCACACACAGATGAACCCAGGATACTTTACACATATACACACGCACGTGCACACACATTCACACACATGCACATGTGCACACGCACACACAAACACAGGTTTACTCTGCACAGATGGCATAACATCAGGGGAGTTCACTGTCCCTCCCAGCAGTACTCCTGCTAAGGCTTTACATAATATAGCAATATGGAGCACGGCTTCATTTCAAATACTCTTATTGTGCTATGTTATCTCTTTCAAACAGTTAATTTTGCCTCAGAATGGATCTCTGAGAGACAGCAAAAGAATCTGGGAGCCAACGTGTTGGCAGGGTAAAATCAGCCAAGCGGAAGTGTGCGCACAAGAGACCTGATGGGCTAATTTCCTGAGGCACTGAAGAACAGCAGTCAATGGTTATTGACTGGTTTGGATTTCGAGCTTGGTTCTACTCAGACTTCCTTCACTGTTCCAGGTTTACTGCAGGCCCACACTGCTGTCAGTATGAAGCAACGCATGGCAAAAATCCACAGTAATACATGATTATGAAAGGGGTGTGGTCCACTGAAGGAGGTTAAGGGTTCACTAGGGAAAATATAAGTCTTTCATCACAGATCAGTGCAAGTTACTGTACATTGTAACCAGGGGTTAAAGTGGGCCGGAACGCTCCCGTACTCAGTACCGGCACCTCAGATAAATTAATAAATATTTAGATTCTTAAAAAAAAAAAAAAATGTAATGTTAAGGCCAGTCCACACCAAAGATTCACGACGAGACGAGACGGTTTTAGAACATCGCAGAGAACAATCGCAGCGGTGTGAACTGGCAGTTGCAGAGCGTCTCATGCCGCAATATCATCCCCTATCCCCGCCTTGTTCATCCCTCTGACAAACACGCTTCGCACGAAAAAAAAAAACAGTTAACCTGTCAGTTCAGTTGAGATCGCGACGCTTTGCGGTAAGTGTTTAGACTGTTCCAGTCAAAGCGAGTGCATGTTGGAGTCCAAGGTGAAGTAGTAAGCTAAAGTCTAACGTCTATATTTTAAATAGGGCAACAAACACAACTTAAAGAAAGAACCAGGCTTTTAGTTATTCGTTTTCTATCACTCTGGCCCTGACTGAGAATGACGAACATTAACAATGGTTAACTGCAACTAGCTGGTTATTGGCTAGCACGTCAGCTTGTCAGATAGACAAAAAATGTGAGTACCGGTACTTGTTTCCTAATTGGAAAACACGTTGGTAATGTTATGTCTTCATAATTTCCTTCTTAAAGATGGAGGAGGATCGAAATAAGAGAGGGTGTAAACGAAAAAAAACTGATTATTTCCAAGGGTAAGAATTTGTCTGGAAATGGTGCCTAAACAGTCAGATGAGATGTTTTAAGTGGGTGAGAAAAGCCACAATATTTGGACCATCATACATTGTTATTTTGTTGTTGTTTAATACACAGGACATAAAACATGGTCTTTAAAAACATACAGTTTATTTTACTTTCCTTTTTTTCTTTCTCTGTATGGTTCCATAATAAACAATTACAAGCTCAGGGGCTGGAAGTTTCCATTTTCTGTAAAAAAAAAACACGTATGTGAACACAAGTGTAAGAGTAGTAGATTTACAGTAGCCTAGGCTCATTTCTTCTGCTCCATTTCATGTAGCCTAATCAGTATTTTTTGATCTCTGTAGAGCTCTGTAACCTTGCGTGGTGGATGGGTGTGACCGGCATGTCTGCAGTAGGCCTGTCACCATTCAGAGAGAAGACCTCACTATACTGTATATGTAGCCTACTAAAGAACTAAGTGGTTTACAGCATAAACATCTATCTACTATAGGCCAACATTCTAAAATGTGTGAATCGCTTAAATGCTATGAGTTTCAAATCTAAATGTCAGCACTAATTGTTCATTTCCAGCTGGCCATCCCCAAAATGCACCAGAATACAGGAAATCATATTTACCAAATTCAAAATTTTCTCATGGAACCAAATAGGGGCCCAAAGGCTCATGATCCATCCCTGGTTTAGGTCTTTGGTTAGACCTCCTTATATCACTGTGATTAAAAAAATATAAGAATGGGTGATTTCAACGCCGCCGCCACCAGATCCACCAAATACCCACCGCCACGGCCGCCGCCAGATCCACCAAATACCCCCCCGCCGCCGCCACCACACCGGAAAATAGAGTACCCCCACCTACCAAATCCCACTTTAACCACTGATTGTAACACAGGCTGTCAATAAGGTTGTCTAAAGTCAGTTATCAGTTCTGACAGAAAGGCGTTTAGATTTTTTTAAATGTCAACAATAACGGATATCTTTTCCAATTGACAAATCTTGTGAGGCTTCCAGATCTTAAAAAGGTTTCTTGACAGTAAAATGACATACATACAACTTTGTCTGGAAAGGCCTTCAGGTGATCACAGGCTGCAAAACCAAATCTCCCCACTCTATGGAAGATCTTAAGGCCTCAATATACTTCTGCATCCCTCTCCGTCCTCGAAAAAAAATGGGCGGGCGGTGGATTCAGAATTTTTTGGAAAAATGTGATCGTACTAGTCGGCCCTACATACTACTCCGACGGCTATCCGTGCTGCAACCTATTCAGCGCCGGACCACTGGGTGGGGTAACGACTGTTTGTCGAGGCCGTAGCTACCCCATTACCTCTTTGTTGGAAGTCATTGATTGTTTTTCCTCCCTCCTCCCATCTGTCACTGACATGACATGTGGGCTCCCTCTGGACCTGTCGGGCAGGTGTCGTTACATGGGCATTGGAGACATGTAGCTCAGACATAATTAGCATGTCTAATGCTATATATTCACTTGAGAAGGCAAATGTATCTCCATCGTGGTGGTAATTTTTTTGTAAAAAACATAGTAGCGATTTATAACAAAACGATATGCTTGTCTTACATACAATAGAGAAACTATTATAAAACGATCCAATAAAATGAATACGTTCTTATTTTCTTTGGTATTTTTGTCACATTCAGATTTGCAATGATTGCTGGGTAACCTTTATATCACTACAACGCTATGACAACGCACTCATTGTTGGCCACGAGACGGTTGCCTTTGTTAAAAAGTGGTAACGTGAATGTGTCACTATGAAACAAAGCATGCACACTTCGAAACAAATGACCCCCCAAACTCTGAGAAAAGGGCCAGAAAAATAAACCCACGGTAATAATCATACCAATCAACATGCAGTTTTATAGTTATATCAGCCACACAGCAAGAGCATGCATACCTCAACATACAGTTGTGGGACTGCCTTTTCAACTATGAATATGTTGAAAAACACATACAGGAGCACACTTACTTATGATCCTCTCCCTGGACACCTTTAATGCCCAATTTTCAAGAAGACGATCTTAGAGAAATCGTTGTGTGTGTGGTAGTCGTTTATTGTATAAATACCTCCTCCCGGCAATCCTCACATACAGCGAACGATGGCAACTAGACAATGGCTGATGGTGGAGCTAGACTAGTTTGAGTTATTAGCAGAGGACGTGCTTGTAGCGATTTTTTTGGGGCGACAACTACAACAACAACAGAACAGGAGACCGAGGCGCAGGTGGGATGTACGTTTACTAGATTTTCCGCTAAATAAAACGTTAGCGTATTCTCAATAACACTCAAAAGTGTGCTGCTAATGCTTAGACCAAAAACCCATTGAAACACATAGTAGCTAGCCTCGCTGCTAACAAGTGCAACGTTATCGTGCTGATATGCTCCCACACGCCACCCTCATTGAGGCAAAAGTAATGTTTGCCTCAAAAGTAATGTTTGCCTCAAATGTCTTTCACATGTCGTTTCATGTAAAGTCAGAGATTCTAAATAGGTTCTACACATACATGAAATACATTATTTTCCTATTTAATGGATGCAAAGTAATGCCGCAGCATTACTCCGTAGCAAATTACGTTAGATGTCAGTTCAAGCTGGTTGGAGAAGGCACTTTCAACACCGAGCCACCAGCCAAGAGACCAACAGTGGTCGGGAGCAATGTACTTTTCGAGGGTTTATATAAAATACGGTAGCCGTAATGCCGCAAGCGGTGAGGCTTTGTAGTTTACCAAAGTCGTACTAAAACATTTTGACAGAAAACAGGAAATGTGAGGTCCTGACATGTGTGATTCCGGAAATGATGTAGTTTGGAAATGATGCCGTAAACTGGCCAATCACAGCCAAGGGGGTATCCGACTCTTTAAGAAAAGTTAGAAAAAAGCGTTCCTCTCCGACCAGCTCTCCGAGGGCTCGGATGGGCGTTAACACCTGGGTGAAGGTGTTGCCAAGGCGTGCCAAAGTGTCCCTCTACGACCGAATCGGAGAGAATCGTAGAAGTAAAAAACGGCCTTTAGACTGGCAAATGACCTGAATGACTTCTACTGTAGATTCGACAGACAATGGACCAGTCCTAACCCTGTCCCCACCACAGCTATCACATCTACTCTTCCCAGCCTGGACATAGATACTAGCCTGGTGACACCAGCCTACGTATTTCCGCCTGATTTGATTTCAAGCTCATACGTAGTCTGGCCCAGCCCCGCCTGGCTTCACCCTTCAAACGCACCAATCAGCGAACAGTTCAGAGCTGTGACGCAAAACTCGCCTTGCCGAGGTGCATGTAGTCCAGGGGAGTTTGTAGTTTTACCAGCATAGCAAAAATGGCGACGGAGGAAGAGACACGAAAAGCTATCGGAGAAGTTGTCTCAACTCTCGAGAACATCAGAAAATTAAAAGGAGAACAAGAGGATTGTCTTGTAAGTTTTATGATTGAAAAGGACGTCGTAGCTCTTCTCCCAACTGGCTTTGAAAAGAGTTTAATCTACCAGATGGCCTCGTTAGAAATGGAGAGACCGAATGCTTACCAAACGTTGCTGATTGGTTAAGGGAACTCCAATGATTTTAAACCTCAAGCTAAGCACCCGCCCATCTCGGAAACGAAAATGCATGGGGTTTTGCCAGACTGACTGACGGAAAGAAATGGAGTCACAGGCTGGTAATGGCCAGGCTACATAGATACCACCCTCTCCAACAAAATGGTCCCAGACAGCCCTCCCCCCCCCCCCCTCACACCTCTCTCCATTCAGGAGAGGGATGCCAACAAACTGTTAAAAAGACATTACCCCCGCAAAAAGGCTGGACCAGATGCTGTCTCTCCCTCCACAATAAGGTACTGTGCGAACCAGCTGTCTCCAGTGTTCACGAACATCTTTAACACCTCACTGGCTGAATGTGTGGTACCTGCCTGCTTTAAAACATCCACCATCATCCCCGTTCCGAAAAAGCATAGGATCACAGGCCTTAATGACTACAGACCAGTCGCCCCGACCTCTATGGTAATGAAGACCTTAGAACGCCCCGTGCTGACCCACCTCAAGGCCATCACCAACCATCTCCTTGACCCACTGCAGTTTGCCTACAGAGACAACAGGTCTGTTGATGACGCAATCAACATGGGACTCCACTTCATCCTCCAGCACCTTCCCTGTAAGCAAAATGACGTCCCCTCAACGTCCTGTAATGGTCTCTCTGAACGTTCTAAAAACGTAAATGTGTATGGTTCCCTTGACAACTCAAGGACGTTTTGCACGACGTTCCAAGACCGACCCGAGGACGTTGCGGTGACAACTGGGAAACATTTTCTATAGGTCCTGGGGACGTTCTGCAGGACGTTGAAAGCACGTCCCGGGGATGTTGCGGTGACAATTGGGAAACGTTTTCTATAGGTCCTGGGGACGTTATGCAGGACGTTGCAAGCACGTCCCGAGGGCATTGTGGTTACGTCTGGGGAACGTGTTTCTATAGGTCCTGGGGACGTCCTGCAGGACGTTGCAAGCACGTCCCTAGGACATTGCGGTGACGTCTGGAAAACGTGTTTCTATAGGTCCTGGGGATGTTCTGCAGAAAGTTGCAAGAACGTCCTGAGGGCATTGTGGTGACTTCTGGGAAACGTGTTTTAGACGTCCTGGGGACGTTATTCAAGGACACACCGCGGACGTAGCAGGCATGACCGTTTTTGCTGAGCTAAATGAATAAAATAAAATAATAATAGATTGCGGAGCCGTCATTTTGCTTACAGGGCGCACACACACACAAGTTCAAGTTAATTTATATTACACATTTCATATGATATACATAGACACACACACAGACACACACGCGCTTACAAACTTGATTGCGAGGCATGGGAATTGAACCGTTAACCTTCCTATTACTAAACCACTTCGCTACCTACTGTACTACCACTGTCTGATTACTATTTTGTCACTTTAACACGTTTATCACAGTGGGAAACAGCCAACAATCTTAGTCATTTTTTCCGAGGGTTTGAGGAAAAGCATATTGTAGCGATCTCAGTCACTACGCATTGAGGGTTTTCCGTAATGATTCCTTTTTTAATTAACATCCATGGCACGTCACGGACGTGCGGGCAGGGAGGCAGAATAACTAGCCAAACTAAGAATGATGAAATCAAATAAATATGAATGCTTCTCTACTGATCTGGGGCCGTATTCACAAAGAATCTTAGGGCTTAAAGTAGCTCATAAGTGGCGAATTTAGGAGACACTCCTAAAAATAATGGGCGTGTCAGTCTTAAATTTAGGACTCCTATTTTTTTTTACTAAGAGCAATTCACAAAGTATTTTATCCCTAAAAGTAGCACCTAAGTCTAAGACAGCTTAAAACTCCTCATGAGGACTCCTAAGTCACTAAGACTTATTCACAAAAAATCGTAAGATGGCTGCAGCCGACTTGGAATTGATAAAAGACAAAACAGTGAAGGTATTAATATTGTCGTAGAATTAGCGCGGGATGCAATGACGCCTTTAAACAACGATGTGTCCCGAAGTGAAATGTTTGGAAACATAAAGATAGCCTATTTGGCTTCGCGGAAAACGCAAATGACGACACTGGGAATCATCAGTCAGCCGTTTAATTCATCAAACTATCAACGCACTGTAGACCCCACATCATCCAACAGTTTATCCAGTTGCCTTTGGACAATCGCCAATTACACAAGATCAAAATAAATTCCATGGCGATCGCAGGAATGTCCAGTGACGGGACACACATTACAATAATTGCCCTATCAAAAGATGAGGATGTTTTCGTCCACCGTGGCCTGGATGTACCGATGACTCGTGCATTTCAACGGAGAGCGGCCTGCAGCAGGTTTTTGAGAACTTACCAGCTGGATGCCGCTGGGGTGACAGTGGCTATTGGTCCTGGGACCAGTAGGCTTTCGCTTAGGCTACGTTTCACGTTCGTTTCGCTTGAAGGGCCGTATGTGCTGATATTTGAAGTGGTCAAGGGCTGGAAATATAATAGCCTAACAGTTTGCTGGGTGCTTTAATTATTACTGCCTTGATTACATGCAATTGCCACATTTTATATTGATCGCTTTCTTTTTCTCTTAACGTGCAAAGTGTCATTCCCGTTGGATGCACAAACTTGTCATCATGCGTGTGCATTCTGCTAACTGCACTGTCCATAACTATTTAATATGACTTAATTTGAAGCCTAGCTTATTCTCTTATTTTCAGTTGATATAGTGGGATTGTTAGAGGGACGTCACGAATGAGTTTTTAATGAGAGAGCCTGTCAATAACCAATCACCGTCCTCACCCCTTCTAAACTCGTGCATGAGAATCGACGTCATCCATAGCAACGGTGCTTTTATCTTAAGCTTAGGAGTTTGTAATATCCTTAGTATGAGTAGGTCTTAGAGGCGTTGTGAATCACTTTTAAGAAATTACTCCTACGTAAAATGTTTTAGCGCGAGTTAGGAGCACTCTTAGTGGTAAGATAAAATGCTTTGTGAATAGCCTACGGCCCCTGGGCTATAAATGTAATGTCTGCATGATTCCAATACAATGCATACATAGGAAGGTCTATCAAGTCTCTAGCTTTAACATTGAGCTTTCCAGAGGCCTTTAAAGATGCTGCAACAGAACGTAGAGCTCACCGGTCAAATTGTCTGTATGGAATTTCTTACAAATTTCTTAAAAATCCCGTCTCGCAAACACAATCTGGATTTGACAACAATCCTAATATTTAGGCCTATAAAGCAAACGTGCACTGCACTTATTATGTTTTAAAGGAACAGGCTAATCTGCCGTTAGAAAGTTATTGAACAACACGCATATGTATTTTAAATAAAGCGCAAACCCTCGGTTTCAAACAAGGAGCGAACTGAGTGAGAAGGATCCAACATGGCCAAGCAGACTAGCCTTATAAGCTTTTTTTCAGAGGCCAAACACTGATGAGGGTTAACCGTATGATGAGGATGAACCTGTAATACCTGCAGTGTTTCGTCTGAACGTGTTTCATTTCATTATAGTGTCTATGTCCGTGCGTGAGCGTGCCGAAGTTGTGTAGGAGCCGAGCGCGCTATTGCAGACAGAGATTTGGAAAAATTATAGCTGGCACTCGCAGCATATTGAAAATTGGAGCTGTGAACTTAGTTCAAAATTTTGAATTATGAACAATGAACTGAGCTAGTTCATGTAGAAAGTGAACTTTCCAAACACTGAATACCTGAAGCCCTAGATGTTCGAACAGCATCACCAGAGAAAAAGACGAAATGTCGGCACCTCTTGGCTAAGGTGCGAGGTAATTGATAGTCACAGTAAAATGTTCGGTAACACTTTATATTAAGACACACATATTCACCATTAATTGGCTACTTACTAACATGTGTATTAGTAGCGAACTAGCTACTTATTACTCTTTGTAAATCACTCGTTAATGCCTTATTCTGCATGACCTTATTCTACCCATAATAGACATTAAATTAAGAATTTACCCTATATAAGCTCCTAAATAGCCCTAATTTATAGCTATTAAGTAAGTTGTTGCATATGAATTATGATCTAAATACGCATGGTTCAGTATGGGGCTTGTAAGGTGGTAGTAACACAAGAACAGTTATTCACTCCTAATAATATTTATCAAAGATGGTCTACTCATATGGAATTAGATACAAAACCACAAGGGATAATAGTGTACAAATTACTCATAATGAAGTCTTTGTAATGCAGAATAGGTTCCCTATTCTAAAGTTGTGTCTTTTCACATTTAACTCACAATTAATTTGGCACTAAGTAAGTCTCATGTGTTCCCTTATCTAAAGTGGCCTCCTATTCACACTTATTAAGTGCATTACAGCACACAGTACACAAGAAACACACAGCCAATTTAGCACAAATAGGCTACAAATATCTCCTTTATTAATGAATACGAGATAGCATACAAATCTTTAATATGCTTATAGTTCCCTTCCCTTCTACAAAGTTTTAAATTCCAAAAATGTAAAAAAGACATCCAGAGTGAATCAATAAAAAAAAAATGTAATGGTTGTATCAACTCGCATTATGAACAGTATAGTACAGGACTCATGCATTTCTCACAGGATATTTTTTCTTAATGTCATGTAACAGCATTCCTAGTGGTCCATCTTTGTATTGGTTTCCACGCCAGTAGGTCCACTCAATTACATCTAAGTGATCTTTCAACATATTTTGAGTGCGGTTCCCTCTTAGTCTCCATATAGTTGACTTGCAAACACCCCAAAGACGTTCCAGGTTCTGTGTATGTGCACCTGTAATGGGGTCGACAAAATATTCCTGATGGTTCACAGTCAGATGATTATAACCTTCATTCTGAAGATGGTGATAAGACCTCCATCCATCTGAAATAATGGAGCTGCCCCGTCGAACATGCTTCTTTATAAGGGGCATGAGATGGCCTGCTGAACGGTGGCGCACAATCTTAAGAATGGGTCTCCTTCTGTCATCCTTGAGGCCTAGCATTCCGAACACCCATGAACTTCGGTTACAGGCCCGTCCTCTGTTATACTGAAATTCAGAAATTCAAAGTAAAGATTCTAAACTCTGGACAAACCATAGTAAACCAACAAAATGGCTCTGCAGTCATTTAGATTAGTAGACAATAAATTAGTAATCAAACTTTCATAATTGTGATGTTCTCAAAGGACAACACTATACTGTTTTTAGGTTATGTAATGTATTGTCTCGACACTCCCTAGCTGTGGTTACCATCAATGTATCTTAACATTAACTTAACTTTAAACAGACTAGCATACCTTTCTTTTATGGCCAAATTTGCTTTCATCGATCATAACGAGTTCTCCTCTTCTTCCAACAGCTTGTTTGCCTCTCCTCCTCATTCTCTTCATCGCAGATTTGCAAACTCTCCGCATCTTGTCAGCAAGTTTGCTCAGGGCTGCAGAGCTCCCAGTTATCCCTTCCTGTAGCATGTCCACTTGCCGCAAACGAAGACCTTGAGCAAACCTGTAATAGATAAATCAAAATTCTGAAATTTAGAGGTGGCTGTTGAAGTCAATTTCTTAAATTGTCATTGATTACCGTATCTTAAGCCCATTTTCTTTGCTGATGCATAATCCTTTCTCAGACCAGACCAGACCCTCTGTACAAAGCAAAGCGTAGAACAAGGGGCTGGTTTTTACCAGGCTACTAAGACATAAATCCAGTACTATTTTTGGACTTGGGGATTATTATGAAATATCACGTTTTATGGATAAGCCTACAGCACAATATGTACATAGCTTTTAACTTTTAGAAGGTTATGAATCCACTCACCTGTATATGAAATGCATCCATGTGTGCAGCCCAACATGAGAATTTTCAAACAGAGAACCATTTTGGATGGACCTGGTGACTGATTTCCTTTTGTGACAAGAATCTCGGCATATCCTGACAATTACATATTGAGGTTATTTTTGAGTAGACAGCAGTGGTCAAAACATGCCATGCCAATATAGCTACACAAAGTTATCAAGCAAGGAAAGCCTATGGTGAATATGTTCATACTTGTCTATGATATATCAAATCCATCAGTTGCCTACATCACTTGCTCCAGTTTAGACATATTACCCTGATATAATGCATAAAAATAAATTATAACAGTTTTCCCCTATAGACTAACAAAAAGTACACGCATACTCACCAGGCTGACTCCTTTGTGCCATATGGCTTTCTCAACTTCAGGAGATGACAGCAAGAGGGACAATTCATTGATTTTCGAAGTAGAGCTTGTTTCATTAACCACTTGCAAAACCTATGTTTTTCTTTGGGAGATTGTCTAAAATGTATTCTACTTAAAAGCTCGTAATGTGACACCATTTTCAAAAGTCTTGGAGCGATAGAGAAAACACAGCTCCTTGGCGATCTGAACTCGAAGTTCCCTCGACCATGGAAAAATGCGGACAGCCAATGAATTCTCGCAGAATAATGATTGACATTACTGTGTACCAGTCAGTATTTACCACCCGCCTACTTACTTCCTTCCTTCCATCCAATCACCAAAAAGAACCCGCGAAAGTCTGACCTTTCTTTTGGCGCTTGATGAAGAGTGAGCAGTTGGAAATTTCGTGGCGGAAAACAGAAAAAGAAAATGGTAAGTGAAGTTCTATCCAGTAAATCTAACTCGTGGAAATGGTAACATTAACAATTTTGTCGTATAATGTAGTGTTGGTAATTGACAACCCACTACCTTGAGGTGTAGATATACTCACTGGATAGTGCTAGCATACCAAGGGGAAAGCATTTCTTAGCTAACCTAAATTGAACGAATTTGCACGAAATATTTTGAAACGTTATGTTTTTAATAAATTACATGAATTAAAAATGTCCATATATAGAAAGCTCTCCTCTGCCTTACAAGTGGCTGGTGGTGTCAAAAGTCAAACAGCGACAGTACATCTCCAGTGTGTTACTAGCCGAGGACCAGATTAGCTTAACTGTCATGATAGCTAGTGTGAGCAAGTAATCTGAGTGAAGAAGGCTCAAGTGGCATCATTATGTATTTTGCCACTAGTGTCAAACTTAACGGAGTGGTAATGCATTAGCCATGCTATGTGTATTTAATAAGGTTCGCAGTGCTTCATACTACTTCGGAGTAAATGTAGCCACTTCAACGTATAGCATAGCTGGTTAAACGACGTCCATGCCTTTAGCAAAATGACAACCCCTAGGATAAGTAATAAGGGATAGCCTAGTCTTTATCGTGGAATATCTCCCGACAGAGTGATGCAACAGAGCCCGACGTGTTATCCCGCTTATCATACGGCTACTTGCCAAAACATGAGAGAAAACTTCACGTATGCATATATATAATAATATAATTTATAATATCGTACAGATCATTCACTTATCACAATGGAACTTCGTGGAAAGTGAAAGGCAATCAGCTGCGTTCTAAAGAATGTTTCAAGTTCAAATTCTGTTGCAAACTATTTGTTTATCCGCGGAAGCCACGAAACGGCAATACAATAATTTGAAAAGATGTTTGTGTGAAGTTCCCTCTCCTCCTTTGGCAAGTAGCCCTATGATAAGGGGCCGCTACGCGTCGGACTGCGTTGCATCACTAGGGCCTTATACTGTACATGTGCCACTGAGATCAGATCAGTTTATCGTATCGTATTCGCGTGTAGGTGTGAAGATTTTCAAGGGAAACGGCTCTTGTCGTTACCTGTATACATGTGCAAAATGTGAAGCTGTTACATTGCCTCGGGCATGCGCAAAGACCACGGAGATGTGCTCCCACCTGGTTTGTTTACTAACAACATCAACGTGGATCCGCATCTGGAACAGGCAGTGTAGTGGCTTAAAGTTCCCTTCCTTCTATCAGCATATAGTTCTCAATATTTTCTTTGAATAACCACTCTCGGATGGAAAGAAAACGAGTCTACGCGTGGATGTGTTTCAACAACGGTAGAAAACTGTGTTTGCTCCGTCTTTTACTGGACTCATAATTATATGACAGTGGTATTAGTTACAGTTGAGACACCCGAAATAACTTGCATGCGCAGCAATCCTGAGACGTGATTTTTAGTTTGCACATGAATACTAACGTCTTCTTTGATCCCAGGAAATTTAAGCACATAACCCATCTCCCTTACGGAGATATTGGCGAAAGTTGTTTAACCTACTTCATTGCAAACGTCTAGTTTTTCAAACGTGTCTAGTTTTTGTGCAGTAGTGAATAGAGTCTCAGTCTACTACACCATACATAGCATATCATGTTTGTAGAAAATGATTAATGTGCAACAAATGCCAATAAGTATATTTAAATTAAATGATTCACATTGCAAGCAAAATGGTGCGGCTGGAGCACAGGGAGGGACAACGGTGACGCAGTTTGGATGTAGCGACAAACATTTATGTGCTGTAACAAACAGTGTTAACCAGTATGTGAGTAACGTGGCTTTTATTAAAACATAGCGTGTGTAATGTGTAGCTATTTCATTCCGTTTATTAACCTTTCCGGCTGTCTGTATTACTAGCCAGCAGCAGACGTAAAGGAAAGGGAGCATTTTACTCCCCGGCAATCTCTCTACAAACTTCCATATAGACGCGGGATCAGCAGAGGAAAATCTACTTTCCTTTTGGGAGAAACCAGGCCAGTCGTTCCCACGACTACAGCACCTTGCAAAACGAATTATATGCGTTCCAGCAACAGGTGCTGCGAGTGAGCGCTCCTTCAGTGCAGCAGGGCGCGTCATAGAAGCCAGGCGCTCTCGCCTGAATCCTGACACTGTAGATGCTATTTTATTCCTGCATAGTGCTAAGACAAATTCTAAATAGAACGAAGGTTAGGCATATCAGCAGAGGTATATTTTGGTTACATTAGGATGGCTACGTTTATAGCTTGCGTTTTGGGCGCACCACAATGCCAAGAAGTTTGTCGCGACTGTAATGGCATATTTCATTGTGGGGGTGATTGATAGCTGAAGGCTTACGAGACACGGCGTTTTCCGATGTTTTACTGAGTCCTCTCTGTCTCTATCACACACACACACACACACACACACACACTAACGGAAGCAAAAAAGGTTTAAATTAAGTGACATCCCTCAAATGTCGCGTCTCCCGCAAACCTGCAAGCTATGAGTCAGCTGTCAGTATTGGAAGAAGCCTTAACGTCTCGAAGATGAAACTTCCTGGGTTATTTTGTTTCGTTAGGCTATTAGTTATATTTTAAAACAGCCAGTCACATTGTAGCCTACCACTCATGGAATAAGGAATTTCAAAGAGATGATGGAGTGAACTTTCTAGCCTCCTGTCACCGTCTCCCCCCAGTCACGCACGGCCTCCCCCATGACACATCGGCCTGATTTGACACGCCCTTTTCTAAGCCGAACGATCGTGGTAAACCACCTCTCTCGAAAGCTTCAGACGATCGGCGGAAAAACGAACAGTTCACATGTAGACCCCTTATACATGAGGCAATTGTAACACGTTCGCGAGTTTCTATCGTGGTAGAAGCGATGTAACAGCTTTACATTGACGCATGTATAAGGGGCTACTCTGTCGGTAGATATTGCACGATAATGACCGCCTCGCAGAACGTTATCCCTAAGCCTACTTATTAAACGTAGTAGCCTATGCAAAAAAACACAGCTCAAGTCAATGGTTTGCCTAGCGTGCCATTTGAGTCATCAACCATTACCAGTGTTTCCCACACATTGACGAGACTATGGCGCACCGCCATAGTCTAATTTCGGCCGCCATAGTCTCTGCGTGCACATGTTTTTTTTTTTTTGCTCAGACGAAGTTCGTGTCGCTCTCATTGGGATTGCATGAAAGCACGAAGTTCGGCTGTCTGCCTGCGACTGTGCCGAAAACAAAACACTGTTGAGAAGATATGTTAGTGTTTCCCCTACCATTGTATAAGGGGGGCGCCCCACCCCCCCAACGGCACCCCCCCCTGAAAGGTCAAGTTAACTTTGCTCAATTTAATTTTCTAAAAAGCGCCAGATCACCAGGTCAGTTAAGGATACCTTTCCTATAGAACAGGTATATACTCTATAGCTTGTTATTTTATTAAACACAATAAATAGCTTTGTGTTATTTATCTTATTTGCACAACGGCATGTCATTTTTGTCACTAGATGATCGCGCGTTTACAAGTGTCCTCTGCTCTCTGTATGCGCAAGGCGGACTTCTGCCCTGATGCGCACACAACGTTACTTTCTGTTTGAAGATAAGATAGCAGTTAGTAGTTGCCGGCCATCTAAACCATCTAAAATGCATATTTTTGCTCGCAATATATTTGGAAATACAGACAAAAAGCTGTCCGATTTGAATGGGGGTATTTATTCATGTATATTTTGTCATCACTCGATCTTGAGAGATGTCTTCAAGTAACGTTAATGTTCCAAAGTGAAACATTCTAATGTGTGCACCCAGTCTCAGAGAGTTACTAGCCAGACTAGCGGTAGCTACTGAAAGAATGCCATGGATCCAGCAAAGCGTAGAGCTAAACGAATGTATGAATATGAACACCGGGCGTTCTTGCCTGAATGGGAGGAATTATTTGCGGAGCGAAATGGAAAACCCCGTCGCTTAATATGCAGACGTCACGGTCGCATTTTAAAGCCTTGAACTTGGATGCTAACATAGCCCAGGAGTTCCTAAAACCAGAGCTGGGCAAGCACAAGGTACATTCTTTGATACATCAGTCAGAGAAACAGACTCGGCTCAGTAGTCTGAAACGGTCACGTTGGCATCGTATCAGGTGTCATGGAATATTGCTCGATCAAAAAAGTAATATAGTGAGGGAGAGTTTGAAAATTGAACAGAGGATATCTGACATTAACTATAATGAGCACCTTTAGACCATAATAGTCTTCAATGTGTTTATTTTTGTGCCATATTTTAAATCTACATTTGTTAATTTCTCTTCCTAAAACAAAGGGAGGCAACTGCTGATATCAAGCTCTTCTCCAGGCACAGTCGGTTTCTCTGCTTTGTTTTGATCAGTCATTGCAGAGAAGGAGGCCTCACATTAATATGTGGAGGCAAAGTGTAGTAGCTGTTCCTAAGCTTTCTCTCCCGGGTCAGGGTGGTCTTGCTCCACACAAATCCCAAACAAAATCTCAGCAGATGTCTTCAATATGTTTAAATTTGTGCCATATTTTAAATCTCAATTTGTTAATTTATCTTCCTAAAACCCACTAGAGGACACTATTTAAAAGGTTATTAAAAAAAAAAAAATCTTATGGGGGAGCATGCCCCCAGACCCCCCTAGTTTTTCTTCTCCCCCCCAAAAGTGGGAAGCTCCCGCGAAATCAGGAATTTTAGGCCGAAAAAACATCCCCACGCCCCCCCTAGCCCCCCCCCCCCCCAAAGTGGTAAACTGGTAAACATGCCCCCCCCCCCGGACATGTGCGCGCCACGCCCCCCCCCCCCCCCCCATAGTCTCCAAAATTTCTGTGGGAAACACTGATTACCGAAGATAGATTTTGTTCATCAATTAATCTGATAGGTCTATATGGAAGCTCATTTCCTCAGTAAAGCATTGGTAAAAGGGGGAAAAGTCATGTAAAGCCAATGAGACAAGTCAACATTTGAAGTCTTTATTCCATAATTATGTCTCTTTTATGTCATAATTTGGACTTCACATGAGTTTTCAATTTTTCCTGTGGGAATGGGTTTCTATAACCAGAGGCTATTGTGCACAATGTACTTAATGTTCAAAGTTATTCAGTGTAAATCTTCTGTAAACTAAAACTTTTAACTTGATCTTTATTTAGCCTAAAGCAAAGAAGAAGACAAATGTCCGAAAACAAGATGAGATGACAGACATCACACAGCCTGGAAATGATCCAAATTGTACAGGTGATGAGCCATACAGCCTACTGATACTTTTTATATTAAAAATGAGCTTGTCCAATTAAATGTAGATTTGAATGTGAATTTGTTGTGTCCTTATAGACAATGGAGGCTCAGCAGCAACACCCAGCTCAACACCCAGCAGCATCAGCAGTCTTGGCTTAGGTAATGGTTTCTCTGGTTTCTTTTTTACAGTGTTATTACTGTATTAAAATACACAATACAAAAACAGACCCCAGAAGACTGTACACACTCAACATATAACGCACAACAAACCATAGCCATGAAATAACAGATAACGTACAACAGACTATAACCAGGTTATGCAAAAAGCAGTGGGAAAATTACTAAGGTCATTCTCACCAATACTAAAACATGTAGCATAGGCAGACGTGAATCTGAGGCAAAAAACACGTTGCTATTGACTGCAGTCATTATACAGAAATAACTGACCAGCGAACGTTGAGAAGGCCCATTCAAAGTGAATGAAGCCCCCTGCAACATTATAGAGAGCTGTATAATAATCATTTTTCATAGTGTTAAAATATAGGTCACAACCATGCCCCTGTATGTGATATCAACTGAATCAAGTTCTTTATTGTATGACTTTAACTATCTCTCATCTATCCTGTGATTCAGTAGGTATTATAAATCATCATTATCATGACCTGCACTTTTTTTTTCATTCTATCAAGGATCATCAGTCCCCATGGTTGAGTTTTTAGTGGCCAAGATCCAGTGGCAAGCCAAACTGATCTATGATCTGGAGAAAGAACGTGATTTTCTCCGTGCTCAAGTCCAGGGGGGGATAAAGAAGACCTCAAGTGAGTACATTTACGCATTAGCTGACACTTTTATCCAAAGCGACTTACATTTGCCAATTTTCAATTACATCAGGGCCACTTTTCAGTAGAGCAATTTAGGATTAAGTGCCTTGCTTAAGGGCATACAGTATGTAATAACAATTATTGTTGTCTCATCTGTCTGATACCTTAAAGACCATCCCAAAATGTCGAAGCTGACAGTCGATGATCAGGATGATGATACCGACATGGAAGATAGAGATGACCTCCCCCCATCCTCCACAAATATTAGCGACACTTCAGACAGCGACACTCCAAGACACAAGCCTCATCTGCCCCGGTCATCTCCAGGGGCAACTGGGAGAGCTCATATGAGAGGTAATAATGGCTTTACTTGAACCCTCACTCAGTAAATGATAAGCCTAACTGAAATGAAAATACTATATCAATATAAGATGTTTTGGAAAATATCCAGTGAAAAAAGTAGAGTACAGTACAACTAGTAATGGAAAGACATTTAAATTATCTTGATTTTTATAAATAATTGAAGAATGGGATCCCATCCACAGCAGTGTGTGACCGGACTGGTGGAGGCGCCAGGCTGTAGTGGCTGTGTATGGTTCTTCTACACGCTACTGAGGCTCCTGTTTGTTAAATCAATAAATTGCCAATATGTCTTTCTTCAAACTTCAATCATCTAATTAACCAAACACCAAACAAGATTTGAAAGGGAAATAAATAGTCTTTCAAACTGTATAATTGTTTAATGCCAAAAAGCCTTGCTACCACAGAGAAATAATGTACCAACTAGGGTTGGTAATGAATAATCGATGATCGATTAATTGCCGTTAAGAATTAATTCAAATAAAATTCCAAGCCTAATGAATAATCGTTCCCACGCATTATGAGAACAGAACATAAATATAGCATAACTCGGATGCCGCTACGTGGACTTGTGTTATTGTTATGCCGCGGTGTATTATGGGAGAGTTACACCGCTGTTCACCTGTCAGAGAAATATGTGTTGATGTATTTACAGTTAATCTTTGTCTGAGTGTTCGATAACAGTAAAGAGTGTGGAACCCATCAGTGACTCGAGCTCATTCTTGACATCCCCACAGTAACATAAGATAACGTATTTTACTACGACTTTCTATAGCAGACGAGCAAAGATGAAGAGAGCTAAGAGAAGTGTAGTGTGGGACCATTTCACAAGAAAAGCCGATAAAGTTCACTGTAGTTACTGTGACGCTGTATTTATTTACCATAGTACAACGTCTCCTCTAAGGGTGGCTTTACACGACAACGCTCCCGGGTGAAAACGACAAAATATTTTATCAGATGTGCCTTTCGTTTAGATGGCGACAGCGTTTTGGGGACTTAAAAACGCAAAAAAATGAACCCACCCTCCAGAGTGGAAATCTTAAAAACGCTCCACCGTTGCGTTCCCGTCTAAAGGGTTGAAAACGCAAAAGTGTGCTCTGAGCTGCTCACGCTGGCTATCCTCGCATACGCGTTGACATCATATCCATGTGCAGTACAGCCAAACAACAACAAACATGTCGGATTATTTCCATTACTCGGAGATTCAAGCTGCCTTGATATCTATCCAGGAGTCATTTCAGCAAATAAACCGAGTAATCACAGATAAAACAGAACAGAGAAGGCGCATTAATTACACTAGGTCTCGTAGCTAGACTGTTCTATCCCTTGTAGCCTACGTCGCTTTGGCCAAAGGCGTCTGCTAAATGACTAAATGTAAATGTACACGAACACTGCAAATGTAAGTGAATGAATACATAAATAAGCTCCCAATCGCGTTAAAATAGCCATAGTGGAATAGAATGGACACATATACATCCTGCAGTACCTCCACGTCTACACCGATTAAGTTCAGTTTCACACACTTTTGCGTCACCGTCTGCATGCAGATTTCCACCCAAAGACTCTCGTCTAAACACGAAATTAAAAGTGGGAACGCAACGCCACTTTTGCGGTTTGTGTTCAGATCGTTGTCGTGTAAAGCTAGCCTAATATATCATTTAAGAAACATTCATCCGACTGTAAAGTCCATCGAAACCAACACCAGTGGTGGGCTACAGCAGCAAACCATTCAGGCTACACTAGCTAGGAGGACCTGTGATGACAAGCGAGCCAACGAAATCACCAAACGAGTAGTAAATATGATTGTCAAAGACATGTTGCCTTTAAGTCTGGCTGACGGTGAGGGTTTCAGGGAACTCATGGGATTTATTGAGCCAGGGTATCATATCCCATGTAGAAAAACATTGACCAACCGTTTGGAGCAACAGTTTGCTGAGAAGAAGGCTGAGGTAAAAAAGAAGCTAGCTAATGTTGACGTTGCTTTAACAACTGACTGCTGGACTGCCTTGACTACGGAGAGCTACATAACAGTGACATGTCACTACATTGAGAAAGACTGGCAAGTGAAATCGGCAGTCCTTCTCACAGAGAGTTTTTCAGAGAGACATACTCCCGACAATTTAGCCGATAAACTTAAGGAATCCGTGGATGACTGGGGGCTAGCTGGCCGAGTAGTTGCTTGTGTCCATGACAACGCCAGGAATATAGTTGCGGCAAATTATCCCACTCGAGTGAGTTGGCAGTCACTCCCCTGCTTTGCACATACCGTACCTTACAGTTAGCCATCAATGATGGCTTTACACTTGACTTGCATAGGGTCATCGCAGCAGCTGGGAGGTTAGTGAAACATTTCAACCACAGCACACCTGCTACCAAGGCATTGAATGAGAAGCAAGAACAGCTACAACTGCCAAATAGGCCGTAAGGTGAACACGGTTTTCGTTTCAGCCCGTTCCACTCACTGGCATCTACACAATCTTTAGCTTATAAAAAAGAACGAGTCGTGGTTAGTTACCAAAAAAAAGTTCGTCGCTGATTTTCCAGTCGATTGTCTATATGGCTTTGTTTTATGCAGAACTAGAGACTTCAGAGCGTAATAAGATTTTTGTCGGGAGCCGTGCCACGGTTCGACACGTGATCATGCTACACCAATGAGAAGGCTGCATTTGTCAACAGAATGGAAAAATGGCGGCTCCCGTGTGGTTAGAAACATCGTTAAAGATAGAGGAAAACATCCGAACATCCTCAAAAGTGGGCTAAATTAATTCTAATTAGTGCTGTATACATAGCCGCGTCCAAGAATAACAATGAGGCAAATATACGATAATGTTATTTTTATGTTAAGTTATTTACATCAAGTTTGACATACATGGGAATACCCATTACTGAAGATCTTACATGGACTGTGAACACCCACCGAAGAAATCAAGGCAAAGACTGTACTTCCTACATCAGCTGAGGAAGTTCAGCACCATCAGCTGTGTGTCCTGACAGCATCACTTGGTATGGGAACTGTACAGCCTGTGACTGCAGCACCGAATCATCAGAGCATCTCTCCATATTCTGCAGGAGACCTATAAGAAAAGACCTACCTACCAGCGCCCAAGGTATTGTAACTAGGATTCCTAACATCCTGACCATGGACTTTTCAAAACACTGAGGTCAGGCAAACGTCTCTGCTGCTACAAGACCAGAACAGAGAGACTGAGGAGGAGCTTCTTTCCTCAAGCATTCCTTATCCTGAACACACACAATGACTATAAAACATCAATTACACCTTTTTTCACACACTGCTCTTTAAACTCCCTCTTGCTATTTATGAAAAATATTTCTTGATCTTTCTTTCTCCACACTCGCACAGAAAAAACAGTAGTATTTTCATGTACGTGACAAATAAACCTCCATGTATCAATAAAAGGCAGTAATTGTAAATACCAATGACCATCTGTTTGTTCATTCATTCTTCCACAAATGAAAACAACACTAATGAACCATAAAAACACTCTTCATGAAACATGAAATATGATAAATAAAACTGTACAAAACTGAATAAGAAATAACAGATTAGGGACACTCAGTCCTCACTGTTAGTGTCAGTGTCAGGACAGTTATCTTCCAGTTCCTACAGCAACGACATAGGTCAACTACATGCAACACAATCCTGCAGAAAAACATCTGTCTGTCTCACAGGCACCTTTGCAGCCACCGTGTATCACATGCAAAACACTGTCAGGGGCTGGATTTCTAGTCATCCAGGTGACGTGCAAGTTCCCATCCTCTATTTGCCAACCATATCCAGCAGGTGATGGAGCACTTATATTATGTTTGAGACAGGACCTCATTATTGCAGCCTGGTAGTTTGCCCTTTTGCAGTGCTGATGGAGGGCATCAGTGGTAGGGGGAATGGATAATTCTGGCAAGGCTGATGATGCCATACAGAAAGCCTTGAACCTAGCTTTATTTACATTATCAGCAGCCGACTGATCATATAAGTGGCATACATACTGGCAAAGAAATGCAAATGTTGACTGCTCCAAGTTTAAGTTAGTACCTAAACTTTTAAAAGCCTTTAGGTACTCATCTTTCTCACATGCAACAGAAAATGTCTTTCTTTTTCCTTTGCCATAAAAGGCACTTGTGGAGTCACACCCAGAGAATGTTTGAATTCCGATCAAGGCTGAACACACACTGGTTCCAAGAGCTGATGACACCTCGGTAATGTCAATGATACATGTCCTGTTGCCAGTCCCTGTGAAAACATATAAAGTGCATGGCAAATCTGTCTGCACACTTACAGCAATGACTGCCACATCTGTAGATGCCAGACAGTGTAGCGGGTTAAAACGGAAACAGGGTTCACCTTACAGCCTATATGAGGATGTGCATGTGTGTGAGTGTGAGTGTGCACACACTGGGCACCTTCACGAGGCTTCTCTCCAGTCTTCTCTTCCACACACACACACACACACACAAACAGAGTTGAAGACCTTGCATATGAAAATGCCAGTGAAAATGCCTTTACATATTGTAAACATATAAAAGGTCAGGCACATTTATGTGGACCTTCCCTGCCATGTACTATCAGGTGACGTTTTAAAGACCAAGCTTGTTTAGAAGTTTTTCCACATGGCATGAGTATCAACATATGCATTTGAGAAGGGCAAACTTCACACTTCAGAATTCAAGCATTTAAGTGGCTTTTCTTCACTGTGCAACCGCTGATGGCATTTCAGACTTGATGTCCTAGTGCAGTGTTTCTCAACCACTGGGCCGTTGCACTTATCATCCTTATTACTACTGTATTTTGTGCTGTGTCTTATTGATATAATGTATTTAACCCTTATTTAATGTTAATCACAATTACAAACGAGGGTCTGACAGGGCTTACAATTAGGTGTGAATGCTCCAGATCAATGAGGAAAAGTCAACCCCCTCGCTGGATTTCTAAAGTTGGGATGATTATTGTATTTCTGTAAGTGTGTGTGTGTGGGAGAGAGAGAATCTGGGAGTGGAGCTGTAATGTTATAGGGGAATGAGGGTTTATTGTTGTGAATGAAATCTCACCTGTGAGTGTGTGTGTGCGTGTGTAGGCTATGTGTCGATGTGGAGTGAAATGTGTGTGTAGCCTACTGTATGTGGGGTGTGTGTGTTTGTATGTGGAGTGTGTGTGTGGTTGTTGCCACCTTAAGTTTTTGCCCATTTTCTTAAATCCATAGTGTCAAAGTTAGTTAAACTCGCAGGCAAACATAGTTTTTGCAGGGGCAGTGAACCAGCTCAAGGATCACCTTTGGAGCTGGTGGAAGTGACATCCAGAGTCATAATTCTTGTCTTTGTTCATCTGTCAGACGATGTCATCATTTCTTTGTGATTTCTAAGAAATGCTCATGAGTTCTTACAATGTTGCATGGAATTGTTTGTGTATCATCTAAGCCTATGATTTCTCATAGTAAAGATCACCTCAGCTGACGTAGGAAGTACAGTCTTTGCCTTGATTTCTTCGGTGGGTATTCCCATGTATGTTAAACTTGATGTAAATGACTTAACATAAAAATAACATTATCGTATATTTGCCTCATTGTTATTCTTGGACGCGGCTATCTATACAGCACTAATTAGAATTAATTTAGCCCACTTTTAAGGATGTTCGGATGTTTTCCTCTATCTTTAACGATGTTTCTAACCACACGGGAGCCGCCATTTTTCCATTCTGTTGACAAATGCAGCCTTCTCATTGGTGTAGCATGATCACGTGTCGAACCGTGGCACGGCTCCCGACAAAAATCTTATTACGCTCTGAAGTCTCTAGTTCTGCATAAAACAAAGCCATATAGACAATCGACTGGAAAATCAGCGACGAACTTTTTTTTGGTAACTAACCACGACTCGTTCTTTTTTATAAGCTAAAGATTGTGTAGATGCCAGTGAGTGGAACGGGATTCGTTTTCTAAAGGACTTTTCGTGCTTCACCTTGCGGCCTAAAAACACCGCCTGATCCAGTCCTGCAAAACGCGATGGAATTCGGTCTGTGATATGTTTGAGAGGTTGATGGAACAGCGATGGGCTGTCACTGCAGTGCTTTCCAATCGTGCAGTGACAAAACTTCAAAATGCCAGAACCCTCGAGATGAAAGACGAACACTGGCAGCTCATGGAAGACTCCTTGTCAGTGTTGAAGGCACTTAAGTGTGCTACAACTGTGTTGTCTTCAGAGACGGAGGTCTCAATCTCGAGCACATATCCGATCACCTTCAGCCTGAAAAATGTTCATCTGAGGAGTGATGGAGGCCACTCCAAAATAGAAGCGTTAAAGGCCAAAGTGCGCTCTCAGCTGGCCAAACGAATGAAGGTACGTCTGTTTAATAATACATTACATGTGTTTTACTTTCCCTAGAACTAATAGCAATTTTTGCATAAGCTATTGATAGACAGACTCCAATGTTCTTTTTTCTGCCTCTCCAGATCGATTCGGACAACTTTCCTTCAACGTCGCCCGCAATGATTGCTATGATCTTAGACCCTCGCCACAAACATTTGGGATTTCTCCAGCCTTCACAAAGGTTGACCTTAAAGGATGCATTACTTGACATCGCGGCCACCACTTCTGTTGAACAGATTGATGTAACTGAGAGCGCTGAAGCACTGCCGCGGAGTGCTACTGCAAGTGCCATAGCTGCGCTTGTGGGTGAAAATTACACGGCTCGTCCCAATGATGTAGATGCCGAATTGGATAGCTACCTCAACGACCAGCCACCTCTCCTGGATTCAAATCCCACAGACTGGTGGAAAACAGGGATTAAAGCAAAAAAAAATCATCTGACTGAAAAAAAAAATCGGCACTCACTTTGGGTCGTGGCTGCATACCGCCTTGATATTTGATCTTCATATTATCACGATATTATCACTTACTAGTTCAAAGCTAGGGCATAAAACCAATATTTTTTGCAAGACTTCACCATTCTTGTTAATGGGCTATACATGACAAAACGATTTACTGAAATCCAGGGGCATTTAAAAAAAAATGGGGGCACTTTTAGAAACTTGTGAAATAACATTTAGGCCTAACCTTTGTTCAAAATAATAAACACACTTATGTAGGCTTACAGTATATGAACAATTGTCATCAAATGGCAATAATAAGACTATTAGCATTAGTCTACAGATACAAAGTGTTTTCTTAGATTTTTTTGAACAAAAACCAAACAGACAACGTAAATTAGACAATCATATTCAAAAGTATTCTATTATAGTAATAACAACTAATACAATCTTATTAGAGGTAAAAAAAAAAAAAAAAACTATTAACAATCGTTTTTTTTCTTTCTTTTTTTTATAATAACACATTATATTTATGGATTTTTGTGTTACCTTTAATCATGTACCTACCATAGTAGGCCTACAGGAAATACAGATTAGACTAGTTAGCTAGCATGCAAGCCAGCCTTTGTAGCCAACGTTAGCTAACTAACATTAAACTAGCTTAACCGAACTAAATCATTTCTAAAAGTATTATTACTAGTTATCATTCAACGTAGGCGATGTGTGTCGCTTGGTGCTTGGTGACGAAATGCCATGTATTTCTGAATGTTTTTGCTCCCCTTGATGGAGTCAGCAGAAGAATGTACCTGTGCTGGATTGACAAGGATTTGGGCAACTCGTTGTCCACAATTCCGACATGCCTTGAAAACAAAACCGGGTCTTTTTCTCTTCGTCATCGTCTTCCTCCACCCAGTCAATCTAGCTTTCATTTTTGACAGTCGCTGGGTGTATGAATTTTATATTTTAGAACCTGAGCTGGTGACAGAGACTGCGCTGATCCTCATTACAGTGCATGAAATGCCCTGTATTGTTATTCCTAGGCTTCTTCTTCTTCTTCTTCTTATTCTTGTTACCTTTTTCTGCGATTAATTCAGCCCGAACCGCTTAACGTAGAAACTTCATTCAAACTTTGTCGCGTAGGTCTTGTAAACGACACTTATGCTATGTATTTTTCACTTTTCTAAACTTTATACTTTTTAAGATATTAAAGAAAAACGAATATAAATGTCTCCCATTGACTTACATTGGGCCATTATGACATCATAATAGGGTCTTTAAACTGGCTTGCACCTGTGCTTCACTGACAGCTGCACCAAATCAAAGGAACCTCTACTCTCTCTGTCCCTCTCAATTTAACTGTAACTAGGAACATTAAAACACCATCCATTCTCTATTTTTTTTTCTGTCCATCTCTCCATCTTTCTCTCTCAGTCAACTTTCTCTCACACTCAATCTCTCTTCTTCAATCCATTTTTATCTCCTTTTTTCAATATTTTCACTCTCTCTTTATCTCTTCATCCAGAGCCACTCTTGTTCACTATTCTTTCCTTCTTCCACTCTTCTTTCCTTTCTTATTTTCTTCTTTCACTCTTCTTTCCTTTGTTCTTTCCTTCTTTCACTCTTCTTTCTTTTCTTATTTCCTTCTTCCACTCTTCTTTCCTTCCTTCACTCTTCTTTCCTTTCTTCTTTCATTATTTCACTCTTCTTTCTTTTCTTCTTTCCTCCTTCCACTCTTCTTTCCTTTCTTAACTCTTCTTTCTTTTCTTCTTTCCTTCTTCCACTCTTCTTTCCTTTCTTCTTTCCTTCTTTCACTCTTCTTTCTTTTCTTCTTCCTTTCTTAACCTTTGCATTTCATGCACTGGTATTTCCTTCAGGAAATGCATTTTCTAGTTTCTCCTCCCTCTCGCACTCACAGCCAGGTCTGATTAGGAAGCGCTCCAAATATTTTTTGTTAGAACGTTCATTTCTTCACGCGAAAATCAAAACATTAAATGGCAACTGACCGGGTCATAGGCTACGATGTTTTTGGCAAGTTCATTAAATTATTATTACAGAAAATTATAATTTACTCTTATACATTTTAGGGGCAAAATTACATTTCTTAGGGGCAGTTTTGCCCTTTGCCCTCGTGTATTTCCGACGCTGCAAATCATATCAGTGCCCCCCCCTCCCTATTTTGTTTCTCTTCGGATCTGCATCGATCTCATTTTTGGCCTTATGCGAGCCGAGTTTACGGAAATCCGTCATAGCGACGGAAAACTTTAATCCATGGGAAAAACAACGCAAAGAGATACCCAAGACTGGCTTAATTGGCACAGTGCAATCTATGCACACCTGTGACATCCGTTCCATCTGAACGATTTTTTTCAGCTGCCGGACTGACAGTGAATCGACTGCGCACTCGTCTTACCCCAGAACACGTGAATATGTTAATTTTCATGAATAAAAACACATAGATGGGCCTGTGATAGGTAATGCCCAGGCAGTCCAGGCAGGCAATTGTTTTATAGCCTGATGTGTGTTAGCCATTTCTCATAGTTTTACGTTAAGTAGCATAGGCTAAGTTCAAATGTAATTGTCAAATAATTAGGCTTCCGCCAGCGTCGAGAAGCTGACGTTTAGAAGGATGGACGTAAGTCATAGAACCGTGTTTATTTATTTGTTTTTTAAATTAAATTATTTTCCAATGTTATTATTAAATAAACTTTATTCATTTTTCAAAAGTGCTGGCAGTGATGCGTTGCATCTGTTAAAATCCGTTTCATGGATTACAAAATGGCGTATTTCCTTAAAGATATTTTTGAGAAAATTCAGTCCTGTTGTGTGCGTCATGCCTTAGCAAATAATCGATTAATTGTTCAATAACGTTATTAATGTTCGAACATGAAATCTCCTGTAAAGTCCCATCCCTAGTACCAACCAAAAGTTTTACTTTACTTTACACATACTTTTTGTGCTAACTTTAACTTGTAGCTATAATTTGGCTTAGAGCAATATCAGCCATAAGTGTGTTTTTTTTTCATGTTTTCCTTTCTCTCTCTCTCTTTCTCTCACGCTTTTTTTCGTATTAGTCAAAGGGCCAGATGAGGCAATCCGGAGATACAATAAAGTGCTCAAAACATTCAGCCGGGTCAGCACCATGACGGAGGCCTTCCGAATCAACGGAGTGGACAGGGGCACCATTAAGATGACAGCCCCCATTGCTGAGCTTCAAATTGTTGATCCTGACTTATTTAATAGCCTTAAATTTAATCCTCCTTCTGACACCCTACTGTCCTTTGCCAAAAAATGTGCTTCTAAGATTACGCCAGAAAAGCGCATTATAATAGAAGACATGAAATCCAGAGGCAAACTTCTGCCCTTACTTATGAAGTATTAAATGTTGTAATGTTGAGCTTGTATGTTGAGCTTTAATGTGTCTCCAATTTAAGTCAGAATCCTGATGACATTTGATGGCCAGGACAGTTAGGTAATGTTCAGTAATGTTCAGTAATGTTGAGCTTGGTTTAGCTTGTATGTTGAGCTTGTACACTGTAAAATGTGATAAGTTGCGTTTACTTGAAGGAATCCAGGAAACCGGTTGCCTTGAACAAGTCAAGTACATTGAAATAGAATTTTCAAGTTAGGTGTACTATGGAGGCTAAGTACATCTTACTTGAAAATTCTATTTCAATGTACTTGACTTGTTCAAGGCAACCGGTTTCCTGGACTCCTCCAAGTAAACGCAACTTATCACATTTTACTGGGTATTGAGCTTTAATGTTCAGTAATGTTGAGCTTGGTTTAGCTTGCCCAGGCTACATTTTATATTGGATAAAAGAGAGTGGGGGAGAGAGAGAGAGTAAAAGAGAGTGGGGGAGAGTGAGAGGAAGAGAGGTGGGAGAGAGAGGGATTGAGAGAGAGAAGGGGGAGAGAGTGAAAAAGCAAGAGGAAGAGAGAGAGAGGCTTACATCTTCCTACCAACTAAAAAAAAATGTATCCTTATTTTTGCTTATTCATTTTTGTGTTTACATATTTTGACTCTGGATGTCTTCTGTCTTCTTCTATTCTTTAATAAAAGAGATATTTGTAGCCTATTTGTGCTAAATTGGCTGTGTGTTTGTTGTGTACTGTGTGCTGTAATGCACTTAATAAGTGTGAATAGGAGGCCACTTTAGATAAGGGAACACATGAGACTTACTTAGTGCCAAATTAATTGTGAATTAAATGTGAAAAGACACAACTTTAGAATAGGGAACCTATCCTGCATTACAAAGACTTCATTATGAGTAATTTGTACACTATTATCCCTTGTGGTTTTGTATCTAATTCCATATGAGTAGACCATCTTTGATAAATATTATTAGGGGTGAATAACTGTTCTTGTGTTACTACCACCTTACAAGCCCCATACTGAACCATGCGTATTTAGATCATAATTCATATGCAACAACTTACTTAATAGCTATAAATTAGGGCTATTTAGGAGCTTATATAGGGTAAATTCTTAATTAAATGTCTATTATGGGTAGAATAAGGTCATGCAGAATAAAGCATTAACGAGTGATTTACAAAGAGTAATAAGTAGCTAGTTCGCTACTAATACACATGTAGTAAGTAGCCAATTATTGGTGAATATGTGTGTCTTAATATAAAGTGTTACCAAATGTTCTGTTAGCACTGCGAAAAGGCGACACAAAGGATTCACAAGAGGGTCAAATAATTTAAGAATCTCTGCTCTCATTTAACAGAGCAATGACCATGTTGCGGCGCTCATTTTAACGCCACAGCAGGTTGCGATTAAAGGCCACTTATTGACGCGCATCAGACATTAATGTTTTTGTTTCCCATTGTAAACTTCTAAACTACCTGATTATGTTATTATTTAAGCTACGCAGGCCGTCAGTTTTCTTTAATAGGCTAATTTAGAAGCAGAAATAGATATTTGGCCGGCTTATCATTAAAATGTCGGGCAAATGAAAAACATTTTTCTCTAGCGGAACCTCTGGTTCAGAGAGGACCATCAGAAGACGTCAAGTGGACGTTTTGGAAGGACCGAATGCGAACGTCCCACAGAGGACCACAGGTAAAGGTTACGGGGACATTTTTAAAGGACGTCCTGGGGACATATGCTGAGAGACCAAATAAGAACGTTCCCTAAAAGTCCGTTTTAAGGCTCATGCGAACGTCCCGCAGTGGACCACAGGTAAAGGTAACGGGGACGTTTTTGAAGGACGTCCTGGGGACGTATGCTGAGAGACCAAATAAGAACGTTCCCTAAAAGTCCATTTTAAGGCTCATGCGAACGTCCCGCAGTGGACCACAAGTAAAGGTTACGGGGACGTTTTTGAAGGACGTCCTGGGGACGTATGCTGAGAGACCAAATAAGAACGTTCCCTAAAAGTCCGTTTTAAGGCTCATGCGAACGTCACGCATGAGGACCACAGGTAAAGGTAACGGGGACGTTTTTGAAGGACGTCCTGGGGACGTGTGCTGAGAGACCAAATTATAATGTTCCCTAAAAGTCCGATTTAAGACTCATGCGAACGTTACAGAAGGACCAAACGTAGACTTGCTACGAACGTCAAAAATGTTCTTGTAACGTCCTCTAGCACGGACCAATTGGGGACGATTGGGGACCTTGTGAATGTCCTGTTAACGTCCTGGGGACGTTCCCTGTTTGCGGGGTTGATTCCCCCGGCACCTACGCCAGGATCCTGTTTGTTGATTTCAGCTCGGCATTCAACACCATCGCCCCAGCTCTCCTCCAAGACAAGCTAACACAGCTGAACTTGCCTGAGCCCACCTGCAGGTGGATCACTGACTTCCTGTCAGACAGGAAGCAGCGAGTGAGGCTGGGTAAGCTTGTCTCGGAGCCTCGGACCATCAGCTCTGGAGCCCCACAAGGCTGTGTGCTCTCTCCTTTACTTTTCTCCAGGGGTGGTCCATCAGGGCCAGCAAGGCCATCTCTGCTGGCCTAAACATCATCAGAAAATAAATGTAATAAAATACATTTCATTTTAATATTTTCTTTTCATAAATATGTATTAAATTATTCCCCATAGTCCATTCTCTTCATTTCATAGTTTCCAGTGTTGTTTATTTATGATAGAGCTTTCATCCAATCATATTTCAGCTATTATGTGTTGCCAGGCTCCGAGAAATCTTCCCAGAGGCCTTCACAATTAACAGTGAGGGCGCCTGTAGTGTTGCCAGGCTCCATGAAATCTTCCCCGAGGCCTTCAGAATTAACAGTGAAGGCGCCTGTACATCTGATTGGTTATCACAACTGGCTGTTTCAGTTCATTTAAGTTGAATGAACTGAAACAGACAGTTGTGATAACCAATCAGATTTCGAGTTGGCGACATTGGGGCCAGCTAGCAGGCATCACATTGAACGTGACACGTACACGTTCTTTGATTGGATACGCACTAGCGCGGCAGACTGAGGCAGTGCCTCAGGGAGTGCTCATTTTAGTTGCAGATGGTGGTGGTGAATTAGCGAAAACGTAAATTTCAGTTTATTTTCAACCCACAATGGCTGAAGGAGAAGATATTGATCTGGGGCCGTATTCACAAAGCTTTTTATCTTATCACTAAGAGTGCTCCTAACTCGCGCTAAAACATTTTACGTAGGAGTAATTTCTTAAAAGTGATTCACAACGCCTCTGAGACCTACTCATACTAAGGATAATACAAACTCCTAAGCTTAAGATAAAAGCACCGTTGCTATGGATGACGTCGATTCTCATGCACGAGTTTAGAAGGGGTGAGGACGGTGATTGGTTGTTGACAGGCTCTCTCATTAAAAACTCATTCGTGACGTCCCTCTAACAATCCCACTATATCAACTGAAAATAAGAGAATAACCTAGGGTTCAAATTAAGTCATATTAAATAGTTATGGACAGTGCAGTTAGCAGAATGCACACGCATGATGACAAGTTTGTGCATCCAACGGGAATGACACTTTGCACGTTAAGAGAAATAGAAAGCGATCAATATAAAATATGGCAATTGCATGTAATCAAGGCAGTAATAATTAAAGCACCCAGCAAACTGTTAGGCTATTATATTTCCAGCCCTTGACCACTTCAAATATCAGCACATACGGCCCTTCAAGCCCTCCAATCTTAATTGATCAAAGCGAAACGAACGTGGAACGTAGCCTAAGCGAAAGCCTACTGGTCCCAGGACCAATAGCCACTGTCAACCAGCGCAGGGACGTGCAGTCATAGGAGGCAGGGGAGGCAGAGCCTCACCTGTCATTTTGAAAAGTAAAAAAAGAAAATATTTAAAAAAAATTTTTTTTTTAAATATAATAATCATATATATTTATGTATTATAAAATAAATATTCATATTTCTCTAGTTATCTGTGTTACGAGTGTCATTTCTGCATGATTCCGATCATTTCGAGCATTTTTATTATCAAAATCGCAGAGCATTTCCGGTTCCCAGTGACAGTGATCAGCCAATGAACATGGACGTGCCGTCAAGGGAGGCAGATGCATTGGAGTCTATGGGCAGGGTAGGCAGTGCCTCCCCTAGGATTGCGCAATCACTCCAAACTGGGTTTCACGCATGCATGCGCAAGCGTAGAACCTTTTGAGTTGAGCTGAAAACGCATTGAAAAATATTGCTAGTGAGGCACGCAGTACCACTGCTTCAAGAAGGGAGGCGAGCGAGAGGGCACTTGTTGGGTATATGATCTGACGTTGGATTTCTTCTTCACTTCTACTTGAGCTTGACAGCGAAAATGGAAGATTGCATTGCTAACCTGAAGCAGTTCTCAAAACTGGACTTTCAGTCCAAACAAGAAATGATTGATAATGGGAGACCAATGCCGGAGCTAAAAGGTTTGCTTCAAACGACGGGACAGAAGGTATTGGAGTGTTTCACGTTTCCCAACGGGACTACATATTCATGCGAAACACAGACCTCGCTAAAGGCTGCTGGCGCAGGAAAAATGCCTTGAAGTTGTGAGCAGACTAGGTGCTATTCCTGAGCTAAATACTGACTGCATTCGCTCAAGAAGAGGAGGGAAATCGCGGGATAAGACAACGAATTTCCACTGAACTATACGGATAGTCGTGAGTGGATTACGTTTGTTTCACCTCTAATTGACGGTTACGAGCTCCAAAGAAAGTGCACCAACTTTGAATTATACTGGTCAGTAGAACATTTTGGTATTGTGTGCTATGTCTGCGGTGTTTAACTGTTTGCTTGTGAATATGTTGTGTAAATAAATATGCAATTGTTTTTGTCTAAACTGCGAATTCAAAACTCTGCCCGAGTCATTTAAATTAGCATCCCAAAACCGTAGTTATATTGTCCCTAGACAAAATGAAATGAGCCACATCATTGGTGGGAGGGCTACATACGCTCGCTTGATACTATTAATATCTTATTTGACAGGGTGTAAAAGTTCAATTAGCACACCGGTTGTACGTTTAGCTGTAAGCCTATAGCCTTGTAAAAGTTAGGTTAACAAGTCAGTTGAGTATTGAGCCGCATAACTTCTTATAATAAAAAAAACCCAGATTGTTTAAAAGTAATAGTATTAGACAATGAAACAAAGTTTTTTCAGTCCTGGTCAGATGACAAATTTTAAACCATATGCATTTTTACATGTATAATGTATACATTTAAATTTTTATTAAACAACTAGTGATCGGAATGACGTAATCACTTCCGGTTTCTGTGTCTCATCAGCTAGGAACCTCACCGCACGTCACTGCCCCAGCGGCATCCAGCTGGTAAGTTCTCAAAAACCTGTTGCAGAACGCTTTCCGTTGAAATGCACGAGTCATCGGTATATCCAGGCCACGGTGGACGTCACTGGACATTCCTGCGATCGCCATGGAATTTACTTTGATCTTGTGTAATAGGCGATTGTCCAAAGGCAACTGGATAAACTGTTGGACGATGTGGGGTCTACAGTGCATTGATAGTTTGATGAATTAAACGGCTGACTGATGATTCCCAGTGTCGTCATTTGCGTTTTCCGCGAAGCCAAATAGGCTATCTTTATGTTTCCAAACATTTCACTTCGGGACACATCGTTGTTTAAAGGCGTCATTGCATCCCGCGCTAATTCTACGACAATATTAATACCTTCACGGTTTAAGCAATGTCTTTTATCAATTCCAAGTCGGCTGCAGCCATCTTACGATTTTTTGTGAATAAGTCTTAGTGACTTAGGAGTCCTCATGAGGAGTTTTAAGCTGTCTTAGACTTAGGTGCTACTTTTAGGGATAAAATACTTTGTGAATTGCTCTTAGAAAAAAAAAAAATAGGAGTCCTACATTTAAGACTGACACGCCCATTATTTTTAGGAGTTTCTCCTAAATTCGCCACTTATGAGCTACTTTTAGCCATAAGATTCTTTGTGAATACGGCCCCTGGTCGCTAATATAATAGAAACGCCATTTTCAAGACGGACCTTTCAAGAAAAACTGGATATCGGAGGATTGGGTCAGTTTAATGAAACTGCTTTGCAGGTGGGACAATGTGATGTTTAGTGGACAAACTTGTTAAAGCTCACATAGTCTACTTTCGGTGGACTTAATAAAACTTTGTAGACTATTCCCTGAAAATTGCCTTTTATTATTAAGTTGTGACAGTATCCAAGCGATCATATAACTGAGAGTTTACTACTCTTAATTTATTGTTAATACGGGTGTATTGATTTTAAAGGCTCCGGAAATATTAATAAAGTCTGTTGTACTCGACTATGTTAAGGTGATGCAATGCTCACTTATACTGCCTTTCTGTATGGTTCGAGAGCCATGGCGTCATAATGATGGTATTAAGAGGTGGATTCACTCAGCTTAACTGTCGTGTAGTAGGGCATCACTGAAGTCCTAGTCGTGAAATGCACGGACCGCCACTGCTTTTCTCCCTCTACACCAACAACTGCACCTCCAGCCACCCCTCTGTCAAACTCATAAAAATGTTCAGATGACACAACCCTCATTGGATTAATCTCTTATGGGGATGAGGCCGCCTACAGAAATGAAGTCGACAGCCTGGCTTTCTGGTGCAGCCAGAACCACCTGGAGCTGAACGCTTTAAAAACTGTAGAGATGGTAGCAGATTTCAGGAGGAGCCCAGCCCCAACCATCCCCCTCATCATGTGTGACTCCCCAGTTAACATGGTGTAGTCTTTCAGATTCCTGGGAACAGTCTTGGCATAAGACCTAATGTGGGCGGAGAACATCACCTCCAAAATCAAGAAGGCCTAGCAGAGGATGTTCTCCCTTCGGCAGCTAAAGAGATTCAACATGCCGAAGAAAGTGATGGTGGAATTCTACACAGCCATCATTGAATCCATCCTCACCTCTTCAATAACCATCTGGTTAGCTGCCTCTACTGCAAAGGAAAAAAGCGGACTGCAGCGGATCATTCGGTCAGCCGAGAAGGTCATCGGCTGCGACCTGCCGTCTCTCCTACACCTGTTTCACTCAAGGACCAGCAAGAGAGCAGGCAAGATCATTGCTGATCCTTCACATCCCGGTCACCACCTATTTCTGAGTCTCCCATCCGGCAGAAGGTTCCGGGCTATTAAGACCAAAACGTCTCGCCCCCTGAACAGTTTTTTCCCCACGGAAGTGGGGCTCACAAACAAGCCCCCTGCATCACACTGACTCTGGGTTTACGTACTCCAATTAACTGTAACTTGCCCTTCATGTGCCCAAATTATTTATTATTATTATTTATTATTATCTTAAAAAACATTTGTCCTTTGTTCTTGTTTATGCTTTTTTGTTGTTATGTTATGTGTTATGTCCTATGCACCAACTACACCAAGTCAATTTCCTGTATGTGTGAATATACTTGGCCATTAAAATAATTCTGATTCTGATTATTTGGTATGTGAGGGAACTTTTTTGACAAAAACATTCCAGTTGCTTCTCTGAGCGATAGAACACAGCTTGCCGTGTACAACAGCGATGAGAACATCTACTGGTAAAGAACCTCACACACAATCACTCAATCCACTCTAGTCTGATGTTTGTCTATTTTGTCAAGCTTTAACATTAATGTATTTTGTAGTGATGGTGTCTGTGCAGGAAACTGACGTCAGTTAGAAATGACTGGCCATTTGCCCATTAACGGAGTAGTCCGTGATTCTAATCCAATAAACTTCAGCAAATTGCTCCTCAGTCTCCTGGAGGACAACGCAAATGTATTTATATAGTAGAATTAATACTTATCGGTAATTCAAAGTGCTTTACAAATTAGCACAATAACATAGGAAGAGATACAAAAAGAAAAGTGCATTTAAACAGTTAAAAGAACACACAAGATTAAAAAGGAGGACTGCATTAGATCGGCTAAAAAGATCATACAAATAAATTCTATAAATAAAATACAAAATAAATACGATACAAAGAATATAAGTTCTCGATAAGTAGAAAGTTTACGGTGCTGAAATGCTAGACAGAAAGCGTAGGCCTCGTTCTAGTCAGTGACGTGCCGTGAGGTTCGCAGCTGGTGAGGCACAGAAACCGGAAGTGATTACGTCATTCCGATCTCTAGTTGTTTAAAAAAAAAATAGAAATGTATACATCATACATGTGCTTATGCAGGGTTCCCACGCTTGCCTTGAAAAAAAATTCCATGCTACCTCCTGATTTTCCAGGTACCATATAAAGTGATGATCTATAGGCCCCTGAAGCGACCCCCTTCCCTCACACACACAACCCCCTAGAACACCTGACTACTTACTTGATTTAAAAGATGTGTCAGTCAAGTCTACATTGTTAATGCTTAGAGATTATGTCTTTTTTATAAATAATGCAACAAGCTGTAGATGAACAATCAACTGTGAGGTTGACCTATGCTAGAAGTTGGCTAGAAGTCTCTCTCTCTCCCTACACCGATCCCCTGCCTCTCTCTCTCTCCCTCCACCGATCCCCTGTCTCTCTCTCCCTTCACCGATCCCGCTACTCTCACCCCAGTGTGATGGTGTACGGCCCTCAGAAAGCAGTGTGCTGGTGTACGGCCCTTAGGGACACGTTTCTAACCCAGCTCCCACGGCCCTTTCTTCCTCCCGTCCCTGCTGAGACCTGCATGTGCTTGCTAACCATCATTAATGACTCCACAGTCAAAACAAACTCCCCTAAATGTGGTGAATAACACGGTTTTAGGAAAAGTCAATGAGTAAAACTGCATATGGGGATCAAACATAGTTCTAGTATTTTAAAAGCAAGGTAAAAATCAGCAAGTTGCAGCCAGCTAGTTAGCAAGATTGCACTGCTTACTACCTAACATTGATAAACCCAGGTTTACCGCACAGTTAAAACAATAACCCTAACTTGCGTAAGATGTTTCACTGTAAATGTCAAGGTTCCCATGTTGGCTGGGAAATGTATGTATTTGACCCTTCTATTGAGATTGCGAGTAACGCTTCTTGGCTATATTCCCGAAGTCCACCAATCCGAAACTATACTTTTAAAGTCCATTTCACCAGGTTGCCTGCATCAAATTCCAACATCCAATATACCAGAAAGGATGCCAAGAACATGCTCTACATCTACATGGGATCATCCATTTCTATCAACAGTAAAAGCTGTTCACATGTAAAGGTTTTTATAAACGCATCTTAATTCTGTGCTCAATAGTACTATTTTTCACATCATCCAATAACATTTTCCAGAACAACTGTTTCAATTTCCATGTAAGTGTTCACTTTTGCCCAGTTTCCATGACTTTTCCAAACCTGGAAAATGAAAAAATAAATTCCATGTTTTCCATGGTTTCCAGGTACCGTGGGAACCCTAATTGTCATCTCACCAGAACTGAAAAAACTTTATGTTTTATTGTCTAATACTATTACTTTTAAACGATTATTATTATAAGAAGTTATGCGGCTCAATAATCAACTGACTTTTACGAGGCTATAGGCCTACAGCTAAACGTACAATCGGTGTGGTAATTGAACCTTTACACCGTGTCAAATAAGATATTAATAGTTACAAGGTAGCGTATGTAGCCCTCCCACCAATGATATGGCTCATTTAATTTTGTCTAGGGAAAATATAACTACGGTGGTGGGATGCTAATTTAAATTACCTTTTACACAACTCGGCAGTGATGGGCAGTAGCCTCACTACTTGTAGCGACGCTACTAGCTTAACTACATTTGTCAGTAGCTTGGCAGTAACGTCGCTATTTACAAAACCAAGTAACTTTTCAGTAGCTAAGCTCTTTTACTGATCAAGTACCGCAGTAGCGTCCTCAAAAGCTAATTCATCCTGGACCTTTCTGATGTTCATTCATAACAGGCTTCCCTGCAGCCATCAAACACAAAAATTTAGCAGTACGTCACTTGAGTCGAGACGAGTGTAAAATAGATAGATAGATATCGTCATTTCAAGTACACTAGACGCTGCACATTCATTTAAAATTAATTCTCCCCTAATTTTAAATGGGTAGTTTGCATGCAGATTTTAGACAACCGGATAACTAGAATGCTGTTGATATTTAGATACAGCTGAAGATGATGAAAGTTAAAAAGTGAAAAGTCTGTGCTGTCTGCTCAGGGAGTCGAATTGCGAAAATGCACGAAATAGACAAAAGATGAAGGTAGGCGAGGTCTTCTGCATTCATTTGTTTTCATCTGCGTTTGAATACCTGACTCAACAGCCATACCTTCAAAAGTACGTCACTTTATACGAGACGAGTGAAACTAAATATGTTTTCAGATGCCTTCTTTGTAATCCAAAGAAAAAGTTCCTGTCAACGTCAATGACATCCAACACAAACATACGAACACACGAATTTCATCCATTCAACCGTTTTTATCTGACTGACAGTTGTGTTGATCACTAACATTGCATTGACTTGGCATGCAGTTTGTTTAACTGAAAGTAGCTTCTAATGTATCAAACTACTTTTGACAGGTTTATGTAACTTAGCTTGCTACTTTTTTTGAGTGGTAGCTTCTGTGTAGTGAAGCTGAATTTATTGTAGAGTAGCTGATAGCTTAGCTCACTACAAATATCAAATAGCTTGCCCATCACTGCAACTCGGACACTTGAATTCGCAGTTGAGAAAAAAACACTTACATATTTATTTACACAACGTATTAACAAGCAAACAGTTAAACACCACAGACATACGAACACACAATACGAAAATGTTCTACTGACCGATATCATTTAAAGTTGGTGCACTTTTGTTGGAGCACGTAATCCATTCACGGCTCCCCTGCACCTAGCAGCCTTTAGCGAGGTTTGTGTTGCGCATGAATACGTCCCGTTGGGAAACGTGAAACACTCCAATGCAAATGTCAATACCTTCGGTCCCGTCGTTTGAAGCAAACATTTTAGCTCCGCCATTGGTCTCCCATTATTAATCATTTCATGTTTGGACTGCAAGTCCAATTTTGAGAACTGCTTCAACTTAGCAATACAACCTTCCATTTTCGCCGTCAAGTAGAAGCCTAGAAGAAGACCAACTTTAAAACCAACATATACCCGACAATTGCGCTCTCACTCGCCTCCTTTCCTGAGGCAGTGGTACAGCCTGCCTCACTAACAATATTTTTCGATGCGTTTTGAGCTCAACTCAAAGGTTCTACGCTTGCGCACGCATGCATAAAACCCAGTTTGGAGTGATTGCGCAATCCTAGGGGAGGCACTTCCTCCCCTGCCCATAGACACCAATGCATCCCACCGCACGTCCCTGTTTTCAGGGACCGGAAATGCGCAAATTCAGCGATTTTGATAATAAAAAGGCTCTAACTCCTATGACTGCACGTCCCTGGTTCTAGTTAAACATTCACGTATCTATATAGGCCCTATAGAGTTCCTGCGCCTGTCGTCATAGTTGCTGGTCGCGTGCCGAAAAACGATGGGCCTAGCCATTTTGGCAGTAATCGCGTCAGTTATCTGACAGGCACTGACTGGCAGTCACGGCTTCAGTTGACTGTCATTTAGCCGTTGGGAGTGATTAACCTATGTATGAAATTCAAAAAATATAAATTAAGGTTGAAAATCACAGCCACTTAGGTTGGGTACGTTCAAAAACACAAACTAGCAAGTTACAGATGCACTGCAGTAGCTACCCAAGATAATAAACAAACATGCTCACGTGACACTGCCGTACCTAGTCAAGCTAATAAACAAGCAATGCTAACGTGACACCGTCTATCAAACTGGGATCATTTAATACTTACCCTTGCAGTGATGATGCCGAAGTTTTTGGATGCAAGACTCCACAGTCGAAGTTGTGTTACGAAGCCGGACTGACACCATTTATAAGCCTCCAAGCCTTTGTATGCTCTGAGGGAGTCCCCAGTATAAACTAAGGGAAAATTGAGCAGATAGCTGTGGATGTCAGCGTAGCGCAAGTCAGGTAAATATATTCTTCGTTGTAGGATGTTATGCTCTTGAAAAGAACCCAAGGAGCGTTATATGGGTCACTTATATTTAATCTCTGTAATTTTGGCATCATCACTGCAAGGGTAAGTATTAAATTATCCCAGTTTGATAGACAGTGTCACGTTAGCATTGTTTGTTTATTAGCTTGACTAGGTACGGCAGTGTCACGTTAGCATGTTTGTTTATTATCTTGGGTAGCTACTACAGTGCATCTGTAACTTGCTAGTTTGTGTTTTTGAACGTACCCAACCGTGGCTGTCATTTTCAACCTTAATTTATATTTTATTTATTTATTATTATTAGTTATATACGTATATTCGCTCGGTATGAACTCTTCAAGGCTGGCGCCGGTCGTAATGTTTACTGCCAAAATGGCGTCCGACAATCAAAAGTCACGTGACGCAGGAGCTCTATAGTCAGGTGGCTTAACGAAAATACCGTTACAGACTGGACAAAAGCACCAAACTTTGCATGGGGCTTCCTTAGGGCTTAGTAGTCAAATTTAGCCTAGAATGACAATATCAATGCACAGAATGTCTTACAAATGTCACCATTAGAATCATCAAAAATATAACTAAATTGAACTCATTGTCGAAATTCCGGGTCAAATATTGGATTTGAACACACTTACACATGCACACACACTGATAGACACAGTACAGACTACAATTAAAGACTCACACATGGAAAGGAAAAATACAAATGACAAAACAACTAAAAAAATAAATAAAAAAAAGCGGCCTTTGTGAATGACAAGATCCTGCAGCAAGTGTACATTAAATTTTATTCCCACTTACTTAAAGCACACAAGAACTACACACATCTAGAAGTGTACAATTAAGATTACAGGTTGGCAGAGGGGAACTGAATTGATTTAAGATATTCAAGAAAAGGATTCCATATTTTGTAGAATTTAGTGGTGGAACCATGTAATGTAGCCCTCATCTTCTCTAGCTTGGAGTAGGACAAAATATCTTTCAGCCAGTGATAAACTGTGGGGGGAGTGGAGTATAATCAATCTCCTAGCCAATAGGGTGGCAAATGCTATAAAGTCTGCCTTGAATTTAGGCACCACTAAGGTAGAGGGCAGCACTCCAAACAGGATAGTTACTGGGATAGGGTCAGAGGGCACATTTAAAATAGTAGATAAAGTATTGAACATTTCAGTGAGTTTCAGTACTCTAGTGAGTGCGTTGGAGAATTAAAAATTGTATTAGTCCATGTTTGGCACAAAAAGAGGAAGAATGGACACGACACAAGATACTCTCCCAAATATCCTCATCAAGCACCTCTCCAAGATCCTTTTCCCAGAGTGTCTTAATGGAAGACAATGAATGATTGTATTCACTCACACCACTGTTCTTTGCATTGGATCATGTGAACTACTCCAGATGGATGCCCGTTCATATCGAAGGGGTGGGTATCGTTTGGGTTTTTTCCGATACCGGTACATAAGCGATACTTTTAAAACGATACCGGTGCCTAAACGGTGCCAGAACCGATACTTTTTTTTTTTTAATTAAAGACATTAAAGGCTTATTTATTGCCAAGGCAAATAGTTTTCTTCAAATTTAACAATATATTAACTGTTTAAGGTATACTATAAATAAAAATAAATACAAAACACTTGGCTTCAAACCTTTTAACTTCAAACTATGAACAATATATTAACTGTTTACAGTAAACTTAAATAAATATAAATAAATACATAACACACTCTGTACACACACTTCACACTTCAGTAATTCTTTTGCAGAAAAATGAGCATGTTTGCCTTCAGAGTAAAAAAAAATATAATTTAGTTTGCATTTATTTAAACCCACTGGTTTCGTGAATGTGTACTGCCCCTTTAAGAGTTTAGCTTCAGGGCCTCTTGAGTTCTCTCCCCCATTTACACGCAATTTTGTTGTTGCACATGCTGCACGTCGCGTTGTTTGAATTTTTTTGTGCGAAATACAGCCACACTTTTGATTGTTTACCTTTCGACATTTTCTCCGTTATATTGATGGTTAGCTCTGTTTGTGCTTGCTCTGTGCAAGGCTGCCTGCTCTTCGCTGTCATTAGACTGTTGGAATGTTATTGTAGCGTTCGAGTTAGTGCTCTCTTAAGAACTCACATTGAGAAGGAATATCTTTGGATGAGACGGTAGCTCTCCGTTTAATAAAGCGTATCCAACTTCTGCTTAGAACAACCACACTTATCTTGAAACCGAAACCACACACAAGTCAACCCATTACCATGTCAACTCCTCAACACAAATCCCGTTTCCACTAGTCCCATATGGAATGCTACATTATCACCAATGCGTGAGCGACACAGGCGAGAGTCTACATTGGGAGATGGAGCAGTTTTATATGTGCCCCACGAAATCTGTTAGCAACACAAAAAAGTATACAGATCGTACTCAGAAAGATCTCATCACTAACGTTACTTCTCGTTAGCTATCGCTAGTTTTGTTAAATTATAAACATTTTAATAAAAAAAAAAATAATAAAATCTGCTCAGGCACCGAAAGGAAGCACCGAAATCTGCGTTGCATTTCGGTCCGGGTAGGTATCGGTTGTATGGAACCGGTGCCGTATTGGTACCGGCAGTGGTTAAAGTGGGATTTGGTAGGTGGGGGTACTCTATTTCCCGGTGTGGTGGCGGCGGCGGGGGGGTATTTGGTGGATCTGGCGGCGGCCGTGGCGGTGGGTATTTGGTGGATCTGGTGGCGGCGGCGTTGAAATCACCCATTCTTATATTTTTTTAATCACAGTGATATAAGGAGGTCTAACCAAAGACCTAAACCAGGGATGGATCATGAGCCTTTGGGCCCCTATTTGGTTCCATGAGAAAATTTTGAATTTGGTAAATATGATTTCCTGTATTCTGGTGCATTTTGGGGATGGCCAGCTGGAAATGAACAATTAGTGCTGACATTTAGATTTGAAACTCATAGCATTTAAGCGATTCACACATTTTAGAATGTTGGCCTATAGTAGATAGATGTTTATGCTGTAAACCACTTAGTTCTTTAGTAGGCTACATATACAGTATAGTGAGGTCTTCTCTCTGAATGGTGACAGGCCTACTGCAGACATGCCGGTCACACCCATCCACCACGCAAGGTTACAGAGCTCTACAGAGATCAAAAAATACTGATTAGGCTACATGAAATGGAGCAGAAGAAATGAGCCTAGGCTACTGTAAATCTACTACTCTTACACTTGTGTTCCCATACGTGTTTTTTTAACAGAAAATGGAAACTTCCAGCCCCTGAGCTTGTAATTGTTTATTATGGAACCATACAGAGAAAGAAAAAAAGGAAAGTAAAATAAACTGTATGTTTTTAAAGACCATGTTTTATGTCCTGTGTATTAAACAACAACAAAATAACAATGTATGATGGTCCAAATATTGTGGCTTTTCTCACCCACTTAAAACATCTCATCTGACTGTTTAGGCACCATTTCCAGACAAATTCTTACCCTTGGAAATAATCAGTTATTTTTCGTTTACACCCTCTCTTATTTCGATCCTCCTCCATCTTTAAGAAGGAAATTATGAAGACATAACATTACCAACGTGTTTTCCAATTAGGAAACAAGTACCGGTACTCACATTTTTTGTCTATCTGACAAGCTGACGTGCTAGCCAATAACCAGCTAGTTGCAGTTAACCATTGTTAATGTTCGTCATTCTCAGTCAGGGCCAGAGTGATAGAAAACGAATAACTAAAAGCCTGGTTCTTTCTTTAAGTTGTGTTTGTTGCCCTATTTAAAATATAGACGTTAGACTTTAGCTTACTACTTCACCTTGGACTCCAACATGCACTCGCTCTGACTGGAACAGTCTAAACACTTACCGCAAAGCGTCGCGATCTCAACTGAACTGACATGTTAACTGGTTTTTTTTTCGTGCGAAGCGTGTTTGTCAGAGGGATGAACAAGGCGGGGATAGGGGATGATATTGCGGCATGAGACGCTCTGCAACTGCCAGTTCACACCGCTGCGATTGTTCTCTGCGACGTTATAAAACCGTCTTGTCTCGTCGTGAATCTTTGGTGTGGACTGGCCTTAACATTACATTTTTTTTTTAATTTTTTTTTTTTTTAAGAATCTAAATATTTATTAATTTATCTGAGGTGCCGGTACTGAGTACCGGAGCGTTCCGGCCCACTTTAACCCCTGGGTACCGGTTCTCGGTACCCAACCCTAGGTATGAAGTCCCTGCCTACTGCAATCAAAGAGGAGTTCAAGGAGCGTTCTCACTGGGTGCTCTCCAAGACCACCAATACATTTTCTTCAATTCCTTTCGACCAAGCACATGAACAGGAAAACAAGATTGCCAAAGGTTCAGGTGGTGCTGTTGGGCTTACAGAGAATCCTGCTGCCTTCAGACGGTTGATGCTCTCTGGACCAGAATTAGCCAGACTAGTGAGGCAGTTTGAAGGAGTATACCTCCCTGATGAGGAGACAGATACCCACAAAATTCGAGCACCATGAGCAGGGTCTCTCGACACAAAAGACTTTCCAGAGACAAGTTTCAAGCCTTTCAGAAACCATCAAGCGAAGTGGCAATCCCTTCTTGGATGACTTCCCTGATCTAATAACTCTCGACAATCGCAACTGCATAGATGAATCAGTGATAGCCACAGTGCGCACTTTGGAGTCCACAGCTAAGGAAAAGTACCAAAACTTTGTCAATAAGGTGCTTGATGACCGCACCCACTCTATCCATGACCCAATCAAGAGAAATTCTCTGCTGCTTTTCAGAAAATGTCATCGCAAGCAAACATCTAAGCAGGGAAAGAAGATCTAAGTGCTTCAGAATAATGTAGCCCTCTTTGGCAAACTGTACATTTTAATGCAAAGCCGGGATGGAAACTTGGATGATTTCTTTGCACATGAGATATAATATTACGTATGACAAAACCAGCTATTTGACCTCAGTCAATGAAGCAAGAAAGGAACTTTTCTGCAAGAAGAATCTGGCAATGGACAAATTGCCACCCACCCAGGATGCACTGCTCCAGCACATGAGACGAGCAGTGTATCAAGCAGGCATCTGGACTACCAGCACACAAACACAGCAGGTGGTTTCTTCTCCACAACAATATGCCTGGAACAAGGTATCCAACTTATGGGTGCCTGTTTGAATGACAAGTCCAGAAGTTTCTAGAGCGTGCAGGGAGCTCATTAAATATTCCTGCAAAGGAGACTGTTCCAACTGCAGCTGTGGCAAAGCAAACCTGGACTGTTCACCACTTTGCAAATGTAAATGTGTTCGATAAAATAGTAGGGGAGGAAGGAGGCCATCAGAAAATACCGTTTACAGGCTGGACAAAAGCACCAAACATGCTCCGCCGCCACCTCCCCCGAACTCACCCTCACCCCAGGCTCTCCCCCACTCTTCGAGTTCCCCCCTACCCACTCCCAAGCTAACCCCCCCCTCCCCCAAAACTCCCCCCACCCATGAACCCCCTGCATCCGAACCCAAAACTGATTTATTCTATCGTTGATTGATTCTAATTTCCCAACTAGACACCGAATTTGACAGATCAACTGAAGCAATTCCATAAAGTTATTCCACACTGAGAACTCAGGTGAGTGAGCACCTTAAGATCAATGCTAGTCTTTGTGAGCCAATGCAAGTCATGCTAGCGAACTTGGGAGAGAAATTATACTGTGTATACGTTGTAAGATAACATTTTTTTAAACCAATCGGAGTTATGACATATAAATTAACGATATTACCATCGAACTTAAGTAGCCTGTTATTATAGTTTAGTGTTTAATGGAAAGAGTGAATGTTAAACGCCTCATACTGTTGCTCACTATATCGTTGAGTTAACGTAGCGCCTAACAGCTAACGTCTTGACTGAGGCAGCATGGTAATTTGGAATGTTACAGTTAAAGGTGCATTAAGGATTAATAGCTATTCGCTAAAGGTATGCTAGCAGCTAAAACTAACGAAATCTCTTGAAATGTGCTGACTTTGACATTATGACAAACTAGTTACTCAACGACTGTCCTTACACAGTCAAACATCAATCAAGTGCAACACAAGACTAAGCAAGACGGCAAATAAGCTACTAGATCGGCAGAAGGTAATCAAAGTCAGATCGGCGGGCTGCGGCAGGCAAAACTACAGAACGCAGTTATATGCCTATCAACCCTGCTATGCCATTGGCACGGACACAATTCTCCATATTAAAAGTCATTGTAGCGCCCCAATTTTTTTTAAAGCTGTTATTTTAAGTTTAAACTGCTTATCCTAACCCTAATCCTGAAGCATAATTGTTGCATATTTCACCTTTAATGAATAAAATGCATGGTTAGGTCAAGTATAATAATATATATATAGTTATAATAGATATGATATAGTAATGAGTTACCATATAACATATTAATGAAAATGATGTTTAAACCAGATAAGCCTTTACTTAGTGATGTGAAATACTGAATTTTGAATTGCACATTATCATTTAGATAAGGAAAATGCAAGTTTCTAAGCCAATTAAGTTGTTTTTATATATAAGTGGTTACTGTGATTTTGTTTTATAATCTTAATGTAACCTGAGTGCAACCAGATAATGGTTATACATACTGCTTAGAAAAAAAGAACTGAATGAGATCTCATATTAGAATTTGAAACTAGAAACACCCTGATTTGTCGGCACTTTGTTTAGATTGTTTTTTTATGCACATTAGAAACTTGGAACCCTGTGAACCTGATGGCGAGCTAACCCAGATTGTGGATGCGGTGAGGCCAACCGTGGATCCAGATCACAATTGATTTCGCATATCAAGAAGACAGGTAGAAAGGTTGTTGAGACACAGTATAATGACCCGGACCAAAACGTTGCACACACACACTGAAAGGAATTGAAGGACTATATCCTGGATTTTACACAAACACACTGAAAGAATCATCATCAGCATCAATTAATAAACTTTTCTTTCTTTATTTTTCACTGTCAATTGTTTTATACTGTGTATACTATATTGTTGCCTTACAACGTTGTGAGGAAATAAACAATCAATTGTTCAACTGTTCTTTGTAGTAGGTCTACCTCTCCTTTGAACCTAGGCATATATTTAGTGCTTTCATGACATTAGCCCCAGACAAGTGCAACAGCTAACGGAAAATTGTACAATACAGCACTGGAGGGCGCTAAAACTCCATCCAAGACTGGGCCACGGTTTTGCTGGTGAGTAGTACAGGAAAACACAGGAAACCGCCTTGTGTTGAAAAATGTTAAAGTCCTCGACGCCTTACCTTTGGTTTTATTGGCCAGTTTCTGCTCTACACATATCGAAGAAAATCGTGGTTGGCTCAAGACACCTTCACTCAGCGTGTGGGCAGAGTCTCACTGGAAGGAAGTGACTGGATGACAGCATTTCAGTACAATAAGAGCGTTTCACAGTGTTATGAAGTGGCAAGAATTCACTTTCAAAATACAGGGACATTACAACAGATTTTGCTCAGATATACAGTCAAACACTGGTTAGAATTAAAACGACCAAGTAATATCAACCGAAGAAAGGATTTCCCCGCGGGCAAAAACACTGTAAAGGAGGTGGAGGGGCACTTTGCTATTGTTCTGGCTAGCTTTTTAAGCGGCTAGTGTATTCGTGAGTGAATTTTGTTTGGCTATATGGCTACGAATTTTGAACCAATTTACGGACTTTCTGAAGACGAAGTAAGTGAATTCTTGCACTCGACAATGTTATAACGTTATGCCTCAAACACTCGCACTTTCTCCATCAACTGTTATTAGGTAACCATTGCCTAGTTGAAGAACTCAGTGTTATTTGCTGTCACATATTAATCTTCACTAGCATTAGCTGTCTATAAGTTGGCTAGCTTCAAGGTGTTAAACTTCGTTGATATCGTATTGACTGTGAAGTGGCCGGAATGCCAAGCTTGCTAGCATAGGGAGCTACTATTTACCCATAGGTGTCAGTTAAGTGTCTCAATGTACGTGCGCTATGTAATAACAAACTAGCTAGCTAACGTGCCATGTTCGTACATGTTCAATCGTTGGAAGAATACGTTCTCGTTTTGCTTTATTAAATTATTCTTAGATAGGAGCAAGTCAGCATGTGTAAGACTACCAGCGTTTCCTATGTTCGGTTTTTGCTGATGACTTATCGACTAGGCATGCAAGTTTAAGGTGAACGTTCCTCTTGTCTACAAGTAACTCAAGGCTAACGAGCTTAAGTAAGCTATGTTCTTACATGTCAGCCAGTTTATTATGGCGATTATGCTCGTTCACGTTTTATGCCATGTACATTGTAGACAGATAACATAGTGCTATGAATCGTTATTTGGAAAATTTGATAGAGAAATAGCTAGCTACCTTAGCTGTTGCTAACTATTTGAGCTAGCTAACATCTCCATATTGTATAGTGTCGATGGCCCTTTTCGGTTTGCTTATATTGTGTCTGCTGGCAAAAGTTGAAATACAGTAATTATTATCTAATGTTATCGTTGATAGTGACCGATAGCTCAAGTGATTCAGTACGATGCTCGGCTGATATTAGCTGTCCAATGTAACTTAACGTCACCCATTAACGTTAGAGTATGAACATGATGGCAGTCAAATACCCTGTCTAGACAACAGCATCTTCCATATAGAGTGTGATGTGTCAAGAAGGATATCAGTAGCACGCTAATATTTCACGTTGTACGTTACACTGCTGTCGGTGTTGTATTAAAATGAAAATAATAATGATCAGTATTCATTATGGATGTGAACTCTGGTGATGGTAACATGAGTGTGATGTTACGTCGAGGGTATGTAGAACTGGACGGTGCACAAACCAGAGCCTGTCATGGATGAAGCCTCAGCTCTGTAGCATTCAGAAATCCAGGTCATCTGAAGTGTGGCGAACTGTGGGGATGGACTCACAGTCTAAAGTTGCCCACGGCCCATTGCAGAAAGTGCCAGGCTTTATTTGTGCCGCCATTGCTTTGGCTACTGCCTTGTGCGTTGATGAATGCCATAACGTTAAGGAAATATGAAATCAATATGCATGATATTAAAATGCGGTGATTATCAATCAGAGTATTTATCTTAACGGACCGACCTTTAACGCATAGTTTCAAATTAATGTTGAAACGAATCAATGTCTAAACAGCATACATTTACATGTTAGGGCTACATCTCTGTAGGTCCTACCCTCTAATCTCCAAGAAGGCTGTTAAATGAACATCTAATTGGGGGCCAAGCAGCGAAGTTACCCTTTCTTATTTGACACCAGTTATGAAACCGGAACTATAGTTAGTAGACTATTGCTACGGAATAAGATTCCAGACCAGTAGTTTGAATATAATTACTGTTTATAATTAACTATTTTCTGTAGATTTCTTTCCATATGGTTTATTCCCATTTATAAGCATTAGGAAACATGTTGTTTGTCAGTGGAGAGGGTCAAAAGAACAGTTGCCTTCCCTTCTGTGGTGAATTGTAGTGCGGTGCTAAGTCGATGTGGAGGCAATAGGTGCACTGCTTGGCGCAGGCACGTCCAGTCGCCAGCGCTCCCTTTCTGGGGTGCGCCTTCATGATGCGGCTTTTAAAGAGTCCGTACTTTTAGGCCCGCACTTGGTCCGTGTTTGAAGGCAGAGATATGCTTCTACGAATGCGTTAAGGGCGAAATATACTTCTACGACTCGTTACTCCGTGCTCGCGCAGTTGCCTCGACGGACTCGTTTTCATTTATGGTTCTCCGACGGTTGTGGGTGTTGCAAAGCAACAAAAAAAAAGATGGACGACCAAACTCTAGGGATGCACGATGACATCGGCACGACATCGGTATCGGCAGATACAAGCTTAAAATCATAATTATCGGCATCTGCATATGAAGAATTTCTGCTGATGTACCTGGCCGATAAGGTGGCGTGCAAATTATGCGCACGCGAAGAAAATGTTTTGTTTACTTTGAGCGTCAGTTGTTTGGCAGTACTTCACAGTATCAGAGGATGATGACAAAATGCCTATTTGTCAGGAAACTTTTCAGGAGATGGAGGAAGAGACGACAGCTTGGCCGTAACGTAGGTTGCATGCATAGATGCAGACCACCTGCGTGCAACGCTTTGCAACATTACCTGTCACTAATAGATGTTAATAAGTTATGGAGTAAGCTAGACAACACTAGCTTGTTAGCTTGCATGATGCGTGACACCAGAGAAGTTGATGATACCTCATTTGACGGGAGGTGAAACGTTATGTCACGAGCCCACGCTATCTGTACATGACTTACTTTTGCATATGGAATTTATACAGCTAACTTGGCAATAAAGTTACATAGATTAGTGTAGAAATCCTAGAAGGGACGTTATTAAACTGTAAGTCAATTATTCAACGTTAGCTTGCAAAGTTATCCAAGCATGCTACGTGACACCAGAGAAGTTGATGATGCCTCATTTGACGGGATGTGAAACGTTCAAGCCCACGCTATCTGTACATGGCTTACTTTTGCATATATGGAATTTATACAGCTAACTTGCAGTGTTTCCCACACATTGACGAGACTATGGCACACCGCCATAGTCTAATTTCGGCCGCCATAGTCTCTGCGTGTTTTTTTTTTGCTCAGACGAAGTTCGTGTCGCTCTCATTGGGATTGCATGAGAGCACGAAGTTCGGCTGTCTGCCTGCGACTGTGCCGAAAACAAAACACTGTTGAGATATGTTAGTTAGCGCTTTATAGAAAATTAAATTGAGCAAAGTTAACTTGACCTTTCAGGGGGGGTGCCGTTGGGGGGGCGGGGCACCCCCCCTGAAAGGTCAAGTTAACTTTGCTCAATTTAATTTTCTATAAAGCGCTAACTAACATATCTCAACAGTGTTTTGTTTTCAACGGAACGGAAGTCAGTTAAGGATACCTTTCCTATAGAACAGGTCTATACTCTATAGCTTGTTATTTTATTAAACACAATAAATAGCTTTGTGTTATTTATCTTATTTGCACAACGGCATGTCATTTTTGTCACTAGATGATCGCGCGTTTACAATTGTCCTCTGCGGACTTCTGCCCCGATGCGCACACGTAACTTTCTGTTTGAAGATAAGATAGCAGTTAGTAGTTGCCGGCCATCTAAACCATCTAAAATGCATATTTTGCTCGCAATATATTTGGAAATACAGTCAAAAAGCTGTCCGATTTGATTGGGGATATTTATTCATGTATATTTTGTCATCACTCGATCTTGAGAGATGTCTTCAAGTAACGTTAATGTTCCAAAGTGAAACATTCTAATGTGTGCACCCAGTTTCAGAAAGTTACTAGCCAGACTAGCGGTAGCTAGCTACCGAAAGAATGCCATGGATCCAGCAAAGCGTAGAGCTAAACGAATGTATGAATATGAACACCGGGCCTTCTTGCCTGAATGGGAGGAATTATTTGCGGAGCGAAATGGAAAACCCCTTTGCTTAATATGCAGACGTCACGGTCGCATCTTAAAGCCTTGAACTTGGATGCTAACATAGCCCAGGAGTTCCTAAAAGCAGAGCTGGGCAAGCACAAGGTACATTCTTTGATACATCAGTCAGACTCGGCTAAGTACTCTGAAACGGTCACGTTGGCATCGTATCAGGTGTCATGGAATATTGCTCGATCAAAAAAGTAATATAGTGAGGGAGAGTTTGAAAATTGAACAGAGGATATCTGACATTAACTATAATGAGCACCTTTAGACCATTATAGTCTTCAATATGTTTATTTTTGTGCCATATTTTAAATCTACATTTGTTAATTTCTCTTCCTAAAACAAAGGGAGGCAACTGCTGATATCAAGCTCTTCTCCAGGCACAGTCTGTTTCTCTGCTTTGTTTTGATCAGTCATTGCAGAGAAGGAGGCCTCACATTAATATGTGGAGGCAAAGTGTAGTAGCTGTCCCAATGTTGAGTTCCCCCTGACCGCAAAGTAGGCTGATTGACTCAAGACTTCGTAAGAGTGTAGACTTAGTCCTCTTTAGTGACTGGTGTGCTTGACGGATTGGTCATTGTGCATACCAACTGTGACGTCAACACAGTGGCAGAACCTTTTATGCTTGGGCTTGGTGTGCAGGTGAGTCACTGCAGTCTTCTCAGATAGGTGTCGCTGCCAATATAAATATACAAATACTCTACACCGCTGGAAAGTAAAATGTATCAAATTGGAGTAGAGTGGAATAACATAACCATTGACTAACCTGTATTAATTTGTGTATTAACCGACGGGGGCAGAAATAAGAAGAGGCAATGTGCCGAATAGAGCACTGTGAAATAGCCTAGGCTATATGACACGGCAGTTAAACTGGATCATTGTGGATTCAAATGGACGAGTCCTAAACATCCCTTAGAGAGGCAGGGGTGTCTTCTGTGAGAGAAACTGCTCACAGTGATATGAAAGTGACAGTGATATGCTTAAGTGAATCAGTTGCTTAGACCTACTTAGAATGCTATTGATCTACCTCTTGGATAGCAGAGACCTCTTACACTAACGTAATTAATCGAGTTGGGGTTTTCACTTTCAGTCATGTCATTACAAAGCACTGTCTATGGGTACTTGACAAATGGAAGTGAGGCAGTATTCCATTTTCATAAAGGATTTCATGAAATTTATTTTTTGGGCCACTGGAAAAAACTGAAATAATTCTGGGTGAAATCCAACCATTTGGAACACTAAAGAACATGATTGATTAATTTAACTTCACAAAAATCAACTGCTTTACAAAAATAAATGAAGAATACATAATATTCCAGCCCTTTTTTCTGTTCTGTTATGATGACCCAATCTTGTAACACAATCCTTTATTGTCCTATAACCAGGGTGGCCGCGGGTCATTAAAAAGTCGTAAATCAATTTTCATCAAAATAAGGCCTTAAAAAGTATTAAATTCTCTTAAATTCAGATTGCATTGGTCTTAAATATTTTTGTGCCATGTCAGTGCTAAAATGCAGGCAATCTGTTCTGCCAGGTCAAATATTTTTTCCCGGTATTCATTCAACTCCATTGGTAGCTAACGTTACCACTTATTAGCCAGCTGTGTTGAATCTGCAGTTGCTCTGATTTTGGGAGGTGGTCTACCTGTTGCTTTGATCGCTAACTTGCCACTGTAACTCAATCCCTGAAATGCTTTGAGTAGTAAAACACGAACAATGGCCTATGTTTCCATTGTGCACTTTATTTATTTTATCGCAAATGTTATTTTCTTGCTGTCGTTCAAATGATCGGAACTTCTTGCTTTGTTTAGGGCTGAATCTCGTAGCCTAGACTTGAGGGGATAACCCCACCCCCCGGATTGCGCCACAGCCAGGGCTCCTGTTTATTGGTTTATCATCGTAGCCAGGGCTCCAGCCTGTCCGTTTATAGATTTTGGCGTTTTTTAATTTATTTACTTGATTTTATAAGCAGGGCTCTCAAGTGTCACGCATTGAGCGTGACAGTCACTCATTTCGGTCTTTAGTCACGCACTCCCGCCACACATCGTATTTCTCACGCTGAAAAAAAACCTCTAGGCTGTTTAATGTGCCGTAGCACGCAAACATGACCTGGCCATGGAGGAATCAAGCACGTCTCCCCGAATCTTCTCGAGTTCTGCCGTGAGGTGCACAATAGCCAATCAAAAAAACATGTAGCCTATCTTTTGTATCTGGGTAAGATTTAATCCAGCAACCAATGGAAATAAAGCATCATGGAATGACTTGACTGCAGTTAGAGAATATTTCCCAGATAATTAGCAACAGTTTTTAATGAGTGTTTGTAGCCAACACAGTTTTAGGCTACAGTCTGCCTTTTTACTATAGCTTTGACTCCTAACTTCGAAGAAACAGTGAAGGAGATGGCTAGAACAAAAGGGAGAAAAGTCCAGGAGCAGCCACCTACAAGACCTCTTTTGATAGTGAATGGACCTCTAAATGGCCATTTATTACTGTAGGAAGCACAAGTTCATTAGCCTGGATACCAGCCCAAACCCCGCTCACAAAAATATTTGTCAGGGAGATTTGGTCTGGCTCTGGGTTAATTGGGAGAGAGTTTCATCGGTAGGATCAAACCGGACCAATCAAATTGGCAGGGCGGGCTTTATACGTTGATGGACAGATACCAACGCTTGAGTTGAATTAACCGGTAGATTCGAACTCCGACCAAGATGGCCGCGTCTCGGGTGCTTAGTGGGGAATATTTTATGTGAATTAAGCTATCTACACGACTTTTTAATGTCTACTTTGACTCGGTTAGTTGTGCATGTGCAACACGAATGTTACAGAGTATTGTTTGTCTTAACTAAAGTTCTCTAGACCATTATTGTTATATCATTGCTAACGTGTACACAAAAAACCCATCGAAATAAACTGTAGCTTGTAGCCTTAATGCTAATTAATTAACGTGAGCAGGCATATCTCAACAGACATTGACAGCGCATTCATTTTGAAAGAGGAACAGAGAAACGCGATTAAGGCATTTGTCATTGAAAAGATGTTTTTGCCGTCCTTCCTAGGGATCAGGTAAAAGTTTAATCTATCAGATGGTAATAGGCTACTACGTTGCTCTGATTGGTTCTAGGTATCCAATTCAGCGAATAGGCATTTTCTTTCCTGGTTCGTTGAAACACGCCCCATAATCACAGCCCAAAGGTCCGGTATCAGACTCATATTCTGACTAGAATCATGAGTATGACATCGTCAGGCTACAAGTTCATAATACTGGTGCTCTATCTGCCGCCAAGAGAACTCCTGTGCCCATCAAGGTGTGTGGGATGTCATAATTCTCTCTATCTCTCGCTCTCTCTCTCTCAAATCGAATACATACTTTGTAATTGGTCGAATTGTCAGTGCCATGTGTCAAATCTTTCCTGCAAGTCTGAGCAATTATTATTAACAACAACAAAACACTAATAAAAATATGGGGGGGGGTCTGGTCTGTGGGCATATGGAATACTGCGGGCCGGGGCGTGGTCGGGGGATATGTCACTCTTGCCTGTCTTCAAAACTTGAGAGCCCTGAGCATTTGTTTATGGGACCTAAATGCTCTGAAAATTGAGGACTGATGAAATTTTTGTGTTATCTTTTTGCATTACACACATTTAGCCGGTGTTCTTAAACTCAACCGGTAATTATCAGACATCAGTGTGTTTACTTGGAAAGATTACTGTATATTTCAACTTTTGATTTGTTTTTCCATCGTAAGTTTGGTCTTAAATGTAATTTAGAAGTGGTATTAAAAAGTCTTACATTTAATTTGTTTATACCTGTAGACACCCTGATAACTATTCTATTGCCTGCGTAGCTAACCAATCAGAGCACACTGGGCTCATCGGGAGGGGAGGCTTGAAGACAGGAGCTCTAAGAACGAGTTTCAGCATGTCATGGCACCTAGTGGGTGCATCCTTTATCCTTTTGAGGGAAGGAAACTGGAGCATCTCTAGTTGTTCCCCTAGCACTGCTGCAGCAGTACCGTACACAAGAAAAAGTTACAACCTTTCTGTCTAAAAGCCAGGACATCTGGTTAATGCTCGTCACCTTTTGTATGTGCAAAGTATTGAATTTGTGGTGAAAATCCAGCCACCTTCAACCGTATTCACAATGTTTTTGCCATTGTCTGTTGTCAGGGGAATAGTGGCGTATGGTCTGTCAATTTTCCACTCCACTCCAGCTTCCTGTAGTATTTCTGACAAATGGCCACTTGTGTGATTTTCAGAGACGGCACATGTCGGGAGAATTGTTTGCAATAACTCAGTTGTTGGTAATGTGGTGCACCGTGATTGTGACTGTGACTGTTGCACGGGAGGTCCACCCATCTTTCCACCCATCTGTAGTTAAAGCAATTCATTTTGCATTGCTCAAGTCCTCCAGCATTTTAGACTTTTCTTCAAGTGGTTTTCAACAACTGAAAAAGGGCGCATATCCAGTGCCTTGAAAACCCTGCTTGCCTTGGTAATTGCTTGAGCACAGTCCGAGTTAGCTTGTAGCTTAATTAAGACAATGAGGAAGACTAAGCTGTTGTTGTGGTTTCTTTCGTGTGCCACTGAGATCAATTATGGGGTGATGTCATGGATATGAGCTTGCAAGTGTTGCCTGCCGGCTGAGGAAGGTTTGTGAAACACTTGCAACAAATTGTGTGTTTTTTCTGTGACATGATTGCCATGCCTAGGTCAGAAGAAGTGGAACCTCAAGGCTTGTTTTCTGTGATTTTGTGCAATTGATCCGGTATAAGCAGAAAATGCAACATCGTAAAAAAAAAAACGCAGAAATGTGGCTACTACTGTTGGTCTCCGTTAGTTTCAAGCATGAACTATCCTAGTGATAGTTCCACCAGTTTAGAGCGATGACTCCTGAGGGTTAAAAAGTATATTTATATAAAGTGAAAGTAGAGCCATCACACCACAGGATTAACAAAAATGGCCACATTTATAGTTTGACAGAAAGTATAAAATTTGAAAAATAAATAAGAATATATATAAATATACAGTGGTGGCCAAAATTATTAGAACACTAGACATATTTAAGAGTTTTCAGTTGTTTTTGTTGAATTGGCCATTAAAATACCCCAAAAAACTTATGAAATATCTACAAAGTCATCATTATGCTCTATAAACCATAGAATAGAGCCATCATAATGAGATTTAGGTCATTTTCCGTACAAAAAGAAGCTAGGCCTATTTCACTGTCAATTTTACACAATCATGTTCCTGCACAGAAGAAGCCAAATTACTTGTGTAATCATTGTCAGGTGTTATTGTGGTTAAATGGATGGTGTTGCAAGAGTCTTAGGACACAGCTCGACGATTCTTTTGAATGTACAAGGCCTATCCTGCTCATTAAGTGATTGGTAACATCAGGGTTTTGTCACTGAGGCCTCACCACCAAATGGTATAGATCCAAAGCCTCTAGAAGCAGTCTTGAAGCACATGATGCTCTTTGAACATGGCTAAGGTGAAGAAGGAGCTAACAAATGAGCAACGGGTTTGAATGAAGGCTTTTTTTTATGCTGGCTGGAGTTACTGCCGCATAGCCAAGGACTTGAGATGCAGTCCAAGCACTGTAAAGTACACTTTAGACTACCATGGCACCAGAACCGAAAGGGGAGAGGTTTCAAAAAGAAACTCTCAGACACACAAGTGAAGCATCTCAAAATTCTCAGTCTTCAGGACCGAAGAAAGACTTTACAAGAACTGTGTGACGAGATCAACATCACAATGAGTAATGGTGCAACAGTGTCTTCAAGAACTGTCCGTCGGACACTGGGAGAAGAAGGACTTTTTGGCAGAATAGCAGCAAAGAAATATTACTGAAAGAGAACAATTGAGTGTAACGCCTGAAATTTGCAAAAGAACACAAGAAATGGACAAAGAAAGATTGGTTTAAGTGTTGTGTACTGATGATTCCAGGTCTGAATAGTTTGGCAACAAGCAAAGCGTGTATGTTCCACGAAGTGAGGGGGAGGGATATAAAAATGAGTGTCTCTTGCCAACAGTTAAACAAGGAGGGGGTAGTATTATAGTGTGGGGTGCAATTTAAGCCTCAGGAACAGGTGACTTTGGCTAAATTGATGGCATCATGGATACAAAAGTATACCACAACATTCTGGTGAGGCACGGATTTCCTTATTGGAGACATCTTATTGAGCCTGGATTTATTTTCCAAGAGGACAATGACCCTAAACATTATTTTAACTATTGCCGGATCTACTGGCGACAAGGAATCTGCTGGAACACTGAAAATGATGGACCGGCCCTCTCAAAGTCCGGACTTCAAACCCAGCAAGCAAATTCGGGGCAAGTGGGAAAATAAACTCGAGAGATCTATTGTAAATTCCAAGGAAAGCCTTTGGCTTGAGTTGCAGAAGGCATGGGATAACATTTGTGTTGAAGTTCTCAAGAAATATATGACTCTATGCCAGAGAGATGTGCTGCTGTAATTGCTGCAAAAGGTGGGCGTACCACATATTAAAGTTAAAAGTGGATAAAAAAAAGTAGGACTCACTTCATCTGATATTTGTTGTGCTCAGAACAGCCATCTGCATGTTTCATGAACATTATGAAATTAAATCATGTTTCGGAGGCAAAAAAAAGGTAATTATTCTCAGATCTGTCAGGTGTTCTAATAATTTTGGCCACCACTGTATATAAATATCTTTGTGCCGAGCACAGATGGTGATGGAGTGTGCGTTTGGGAGACTTAAAGCCCGGTTTGGAGCACTGAGAAGGGCTATGGACATTAATCTGAATGATTTGCTCTTCGTAATTTATGCATGTTTTGTGCTGCACAATTACTGTGAGGCTTCTAAAGACAGACTAGACGACAACAGTAGTGCTGTAGCGATGCGTCGATGATGTCGACGCGTCGATTTCAAAATTACGTCGACGCCATATTTTTACGTCGACGCTTCGCCACATACACGTGGTTGACCCAAACAGAAACAAACATTGCGCAAGGACTGAGAGAGCAGAAACCCAGGGAATTGCTTGGCGCCATTAGTTGATATTGGCGATCTAACGTAGTGAATCATGATACATACTATAAGCTGACCAACACCATGACTTAGCTCTCTGTGCCGTTTGTTCATGCTTAGTTGCCGTGTTCTGCAGCCGTAAGTTAACGTTAACTAAACTGACACACTAGTAGCTAGCTAACGTTAACTACTAGCAACCAAGCACGAACTGCACGGAGAGCTATAGTTTGCTAGCACCACCGAAGTGCGCAGAGCTCAAGCTACACAACACACTGAACAAACGTTAAATTAATGTAACCGACGTTACTTATTGTCCCCTTCACGAGAGACAATGGGGTGCGTTTCTATCTCCATTCTCAAACGCACCCTATTGTCTCGTATTTAACGTTTGTTCAGTGTGTTGTGTAGCTTGAGCTCTGCGCACTTAGGTGGTGCTAGCTAACTATCTTCTTAGCTCTCCGTGCAGTTTGTTCGTGCTTGGTTGCTAGTAGTTACGTTAGCTAGCTACTATAGCGGCAGCGGCTAGACAGCTGTGTCAGTTTGGTAAACGTTAACTTACGGCTGCAGAACACGCCAACCAAGCACCAACAAACGGCACAGAGAGCTAACTCATGCTGTGGTCATTTACGAGTCAAACACATAACATTAGACTAACGTTGGCCAGCTTGTAGTATGAATCATGATTCACCACCACGTTAGATCGCCAATGTCAACTAATGCAGCCAAGCAATGTCCAGGACAGGGCTGCACATAAGGTGGTGCGCAGTGCTCATCAATGAATGAATGTTTTTATAAGCACTGAAAACATTTAAATTAATGAGCACCACATCCAAATGTGATAGGGCTCATTTGAGTACCAAACATTTTTACTGTGAACTCTAGATAAACATGAAATGCATTGTTGGACTTTTGCTGTGCAAAACGGTGCTCATTAAAGTATATTATTAAGATTTTTTGGGGTATTTATTTGAGATACATTATGGTTTTAATCGAGCAACAGAAAAATAATCGTTAGACTAATCGTCCAATTAGTCGTTAGATTAGTCGACTATTCGATAAAATAATCGCCAGATTAATCGTTTTGAAAATAATCGTTTACCCCCAGCCCTAGACAACAGTATAGTTGAGGCAATTCAGTATGACCGGGACAACCAGCCAGACACACAACCAGCTGTCAGAGGTGACTCCATGACAGCAGAAGGGAAGAGGGTCAGGAGAATCCTAACTCAATTCCTAGATCCTTAAAAGAACAAACCTCTTTCCAGTGTGTCATACTCAGCGTTTAGTAAACATGTTACACTCTTTATGTCAGACAAAACTGTCTGATACAAATACAACCCTTTAAGAGCTCATTGTTATTGTTCAATTTTTTTTGACTATGTTCATCACAGCATTTAAATGTATAACACGTTTGTTCAAGCAAATATTTTGTTGTTTTCTGTTTTTACATTTACATTGTACATTGTTATAAAGCCACTTGAATGGAATCTATTGTCAAGTGTTACTGTTTGCATGTTTGGTAGAATACCATTATCCACATAAAGAATGAAAAATTCTTAATGGTCCTGTGTGAAAGCTTTCTGAAATAGGTTGATCTGGTTTGGTTTGACACATATTGATTAATCACAGACACACATCTTCAGTTTTCAGACATTTTACTTTTGAAGAAATCTGACAACTGACGAGACACAAAAACAAAATACCTGATTGTCATATTGCCAGAAAATCTGAGGTAGTAGTGCAAATAAGCTGCCTCTGTAGTGCACATTTTCAAACAATAAATAAAAGCTACTTCAAGTAAACTTAAGACTTCAAGAGGACCAACTTAATTGACAAAAGTGCTGCACATAGTTTGTATAGTATCCATTTGTAAACTTTGTAAACAAAAATATTGGAACTGCTAAGGTAATACAAGTAATTGATACTTGCCAGTGTGGTATAACACACAAAATGTATTTGAAGAGGTAAAAAATATTGGAACTGCTAAGGTAATACAAGTAATTGATACTTGCCAGTATGGTATAACACACAAAATGTATTTCAAGAGGTAGCCTAAATTCACTAAGCTTCCTTGAGGGCTTGAGTAAATGAAAACTGCCCCATGCCCTCGACAGGTGTGTGTGTTAAATCTGATGTGTTGATGGTGCTGAGTGGCCCTGCATTCTGTGCTCTATTGTCAGCTGATGAGTTGGGTGGGACTGAGTGCTGAACTGGGGCTGAATTTGGAAAATATGATTGTAGTGTTGGCGTGTGTGCATATATCTGTCCATAAGGACCTCTTCCATCAAACTGCATATTGTAATGTGGCGGTGTGTGCAAAACTTGTCGCAGGAGACTAAACCCATCAGCAATTGATGTTGTCAGCCTATCAAGAGTATTTGTAATTTTACTGAAATTATCAGAGGACTGCTTCTCTGAGGTCTCGATAATTTCAATCAGTTTCCTCTTGACACTTTTGTCCTCTTCCATGGCATTCAGCCACTGGGTCTCAGCTGGCAGCTTCCTCTTCAGCCACTCATGCCAGTGTCCATTCAGTTTAGCCTTTACAAAGTAGACCAAACTAAAATATATTCATTATAACTATAATAGTTTGTAACTAATTTGCAGAAGTCAACCTATCCAAATACTCTCATTTGATATCACCACAATAAATGATTGCCTTCATTTCCCTCACCATAATAAATCTACGCCCAAAGTCCTTAAGACTAAAAATCACGAATCACAACAGACTTTGTATAGGAATATAGAAACGTATTTGATATAACTATATATGGAAGTCTTTAAAATAAATTGCATACACACACACAAGTTCCTTGAAATAAAACCAAAAATAAATAGATGGCAATAAATAGCCTACATACCTGAAGCAGGGCTCTCCTCTCCTTCACTGTGGGGGTGGGGGCAACACTGCCATCAACATCGACCTCTGCTTCGGACTCTACCTCCGCGACTTCAGACGAAGACACAGTAGATGGGGTGGGGGAAGGTGCAACGGAAGATTCCAGTTTGTTTGTTTCGATGCCGGACTGGATGGTTGTAGTGGCAGGGGAACCACCCCAAACTTGCTCACATATGTCGAAGTAAAGAAGTACCACTCTACCGTGTCCTACCGTGTCCTACGTCCAGTGTCTACTGCATTCCGGTACTTTCCTCTGACTGCCTTCAATTTTGTTGTCAGGTGCGCCCGAGTGATTTCGTCCTTGTCATGAGGATACTCCTCTGAGGTCTCGGACGGGTATTGTTCTAAGAACAATGCCGACATGTCCCTATATTTCGTTTGGCATGTTTCCCAATCCACATTTTCGAGTAATTTATTTGCTTTATAATCTAAAGCTACTCGAAGCAGCAGCTCCACTTCACTGTCTGTCCACACAAACGAACCTCGCGCCATATTTACTCTGGAAAGGAAAAGGAAGTCGATCCTGTTATTCGTGGTTGTTGTTGATTTTGCGAATTCTGATTGGTTTGCATGGCTTTATCTTTCTCGTTACACTGCTGCCTACAGGTTTGGCATAGTTATGATGGTGCTCGGGGCGTATTTATGCGGGTTCATATAAACAGAAACTTTTTTGAAAACGATATTGTGTGTACGACATTATTTTTAAAAACGGAGAGTAAATGTGGTCTTAGGCTTGCTTGCTTTTCTTCACAGTGTTTATTTACTGAGGTACAAACAGGAAAACAGGACATAATTTCTAGTCTGTGTTGAGTTGTAGAACTGTCTGCCACTTACTGACAATCTGACACTTAATCATACCAAGGAAGATATTCAAGTTATGATACCGGCACATATAGTTGTTTACAGTTGTAATGTTTGATTATATTTGTTGCGCATTTAGGGCCAATAGTTTTCCGCGTCAAAAAAAAGCAAATTCTGTGTCACGTTTTTAGTGATTCCGTGTTTTCCGCTTTAAAAAAAAAAAACAGCCGTAAAATGCCTTTCCGCACGTGAATGATAGTGATGTTGCCTAGCAACATTGTCTGCGTGCCTGCAGCTCCCTTAGTTAAGACAGTGACGAGTTCAGTTTGTTGCCAAGTAGTTGACCGTACTGTGCCTTATACATTTTCCAATGCTTATATCATCATTGTTCGACCTGTATGTGAGGCATTATGTGTATACCTAATGAAAGTAAGGGTTTTCATGAAGTTGCTTCTGTGATAGATCGTGTATTAAATATAGGGTGACCAGATTTGCCGGACCTAAAACCGGGACACTTTGCGCGTGCCCATAATGCTTGTGCAAGCACACGCTTTTTATCCTGAACATTGTGCCAAGAACATAGATTTTGGCAACAACAGGAGCGTTTCTAGGTATGAAAGATATGGGGGGCTTATCCCCAAGGGGAGAGGCATGTTTGCGCGCACAGCGCGCGGCAATTTTTTGGGGTGCCCATTGGAAATAAATCTAGCATTAACTGATTATAAACAACAGCATTCTATAGGTAGATAGGGACTGATATTATTGTTTCAAAATACTAGAGAGATATATTAATGCAAAGAATAGAGAGATGTCGCTAGTTATTTATTGTATTTCGAATTTGCTCGTTCACACTAACAAAATAGCTAGCTAGCTTGGTAGCTTAGTGTTAACATAGCCCACTACATTACACTATTCCCTTTCATTTACCTCAAGTAAACCTACATTTGAGCAGGTAACAATCGTTAACAACTACAGATAACAGATACAGCCACATTCTGTAACTACCTGTACTTACAATTTCACTCCTTGTACCATTTACTTTGAGCTAAACTCCATGGCTATAATCCTGGCTGTAATTGAAGAGACGTTAGGCAGAAACAAATACATTGTAACGCTGGTTGCACAGGTTATGCAGACGCAGACCACTACGATTGACTGACACACACATTGTTCAAATCATACGCTGGACGCTTTATTAGTATTTCTACATGGGTTTAGTTAATGATCATGCTATAATAAGACCACATCGCCTATGTAATCGCTGACAACGGGACAATTTCATAGTGGTTGGTGTAAACCGGGACATTTTAGCCTCCTGACAGTTTTTTGTCACCCTAATTAAATGCCAAATTTTGGGCTACCTGCTAGTGCTATTAGTAGTGATTAGCATGCTAAGCGAAGATTTAGCTATGTTCTGTTCTTATGTTGATACGCTGTAATAAAGATGGGTTCAATCCTGTTAAGATTTCGACTGGATGAGATTTGAATGAGATCCATGTTGCCTAGAATAATGTCCACTATTATATCTAGTAATATTAGTTGTGTAATTCTTATTTTGTAGCAATAACTCATGTTAATGTAATTTAGTGCAGTGCTAATTAGTCCCCATAAAGAAGACTGCTTTGGTAACTCAGTGAATAATACGTGCCCTTCTTAGATTGTTGTTTGCCAGCCATCAACAGAACAGAAGACTTAACATTTTTGGTTTTTAATGCGATTGGGAAGATGAGCAAATGAACGTGACAACCGTTGAAAAGGGGGGCGTGGCCGGAGCAGAGTTCAGCGCAGACGTGACATTTTCTGACTGCTTTTGTGTTTTAATTAATGTTTGTTCATTGTTGCGATCGTTGTTGTGTTTATTTGTAAGAAATTCAGTCTTACAGGGTAAAATACAGGGGGTTTTGGGCGATTTTGATGCACAAAATTATGTTTCCGTTTGAAAAGTTGCAATTCCGTTTTCAATGGTCCATTCCGTTTCACAGGGTGTCCGCGGGGTCTTAAAAAGTCTAAAATTACACATTTTCCATTTAAGGCCTAAAAAAGTCTAAAATATAGCGATTTTTTTTTTGCACTGTATGTCTAAAATTTAGTTTTGAGTAATTTAAGACCTACGTTTCAATGCAAAAATATATTTTTTTACGTCCTTTTCCACGCCGTTCTGTTTTTTCTTTTCCTGTAATGGCCGCAGTTATGGTCCGTGTATTTCTACATGACATGTTGCTGTTAGTGGAACGTAATAAGAAAACTCTCGTCACTTGCAGTAGCAAGTATTTTGATTCCCTGTGTGCGAGCAAGGTGGGAAGTTATGAAGTAGAAGACGACTAAATGGCAGAAGAAGATGGGGAAATGCAAACTCAATGATAACTGGCTCTCGCGACTGGAATTTTCGGACTGGTTGAAACGCGTTCCCGTCGACAGTGAGGCTTACTGCATTCTCTGCAAAAGAACTCTAAAACTCGGGACCCTGGGCATTAAGGCACTGGAATCGCACACAAAGTCAAGTAAACACCAGGACTTGGCAAATGCGGTGCGAAATTCGCATGGTATAGCCCAGTTTTGTTCTGCAGCTAGCAGAAATAATACATCTACCGGTAGTACTAGTTCTAGTGCTGCGTCCAGCATTTGCGATCAATTTACCCTTCCGCAAACTCCGCCCCCCTTAGCAACGTTTGGTATATCAGTCAAGCATTCACGTTTCCCAGGTTCTCAGCATTGGTATGAATGGGGTGGCAACATGTTTTCAACCGTGTCAATTTCAGCTCTACCCAAAGAAATCATAAGCATTTTTTGGAAAAACAGCAAGATCTCAGATCGAAGCAGGCAAAAGGGTCTGCAATATGCTTATATAGGCTACAACCACGACATTACATGCCGTGTTTGTAGACAGACAAATGCTAAGGCTAACAGGTTAATTCCAGCTATGTTTATTTGTTCTATTATCTACACAGTCGCCGCTACGCAAACATGTAAGGTGGTAAAACTGAATCGTATTTTAAGCAAGGGTTTTCTCACTTTTTCGATGCAGTGGGCAGATTTTAGCGACATAGCTTCTTGGAACAAAGTAGGTGCTTCTGTTTACGTTGCTGTCATTCAGCTGATGGGGGGGGGGGTCGTCTACATTGTTTGATCCACAGCAGGCATTTCTCTCTCTGGGTCTTGGGTTTCGGGAAGGGATAAAATGTTACCCCTCCCTCCAGCCTTTTTGGATATCGACTGTCAGAATTACACACTCCATAAGCACAACGTTTCATTTTCTCTTCTCGAGCAGACGTTTCTCTCATTGACTTCCATTCATCAAAATGGCTCGCTTGACCGAGGTCCCGAGCTTAGTCACCGTTGCTATGCTATGATTGATCAGTTACCGTTTTGGGGAGTGGTCACCGAAGGGTCAATTGGGCTCAGTTGGCAGAGCAAGCAGAGGGCAAGGCTGGCAGCAAAATGGCAGAGCTCCTCTCAAAATCCAATGCTCTGAGGAGGGCTGCTAAATACAAACTCTCCCAGCTTAAGGTTCTGGAGGATGAAATTGCCACCAAAAGTGCACAGCTTAGAAGCATGTAAAATAATGGATGTATATATGTTTGTTTCATTGACAATAAATGTCAATTGACCGCAGTCTGGCTTTGATATTTCTTTTTTTGATACTCCGTGAAGGTCTTAAATTGAACCCATGATGGTCTAAAAAAGGTTGTTAAAACCTGCAGACACCCTGGTTTCAGATGGTCCATTCCGCATATTCCGTCCGTTTTCCGTTTTCGCGGAAAACTATTGGCCCTACGCATTTAACTTCCACACATTTCACAGAAGTTGATATGTGGATATGCTTTTTGGGGAAAGGCAAAAGAGACCGTTTAACCCATAAAAGTCCATGACTGAGATTATCTTGCATTTGCGTTTTACTTTAAATCCATAGAAGTGTTCTTGCCCCTCCCTTTCTCTCAAAATGTGAGAGGAGTAAGATCAAAGCTATCAGCTTATTTACACTTAATTGTATTGTGTTGTTTGTTGTGTCTGCCCTTCCTGTTGTGGTGACTGACAACCTATAATATGAGCTATTGAACTTTTACTTTTGCAAGTTTTCACACAGCCTTTCCCAAAGAAATCCGATGTGTAACTATTCTGTCCTAGCCTGGATGCCAGACCGAACTTAGCCCCGTCAATAACATTTGAGGTCTGGCAGTTCGGTTTGGCATCGCTCCGTTGGGGAGAAATTATGCCCGACCAAAAACTAGACAGCTAATCAAATTGTCAGGGCGGGCTTTATACGATGATGGACAGATGATCAACCGTAACATAATCAAACACGTCACCAAAAAGCGCTTGATTTGAAGCGTTTTCAACATGGCTGCCACTGGAGAGCTGAAATGTGGAGATTGGAGTCTGTCTAGAAAACATTGACAGGGCATTCATTTTGAAAGAGGAACAGAGAAACGCGATCAAGGCATTTGTCGATCAAAACAATGTTTTTGCCGTCCTTCGTACGGGATCCGGTAAAAGTTTAATGTATCAGCTGGCCCCAATGGTCTACGGTTGAAACACGCCCCACAATCACAGCCCAATGGAGCAGTATCAGACATACATTCTGACTAGAATTATGAGTGTGACATCGTCAGGCTAATTCTGACCAGTAACCATACTAAATATAGTATGATAAGAAACCAGCCACATGTTAAATAAACTACATGGCACACAATCAAATAGCCTTATGGGTATCAATGAAGACCCCCAGAAATATACAATGAACCGAAAAAGTAGCATTTTTCCTTAAAGCATTAAAAATCGGTCAATAAAAGAATGAAAACGACATGCATGTAAAAAATTAATCTTGCTGATGTTGGAGGCCTACACAAAGTATGACTGCAAATTGTCATCATTTCAAACCGATCACAGGAAAGTCAGTGGCCCTTTTCCCTAATGATACTAAATATAGGTCTAGTCTTTGTACCTAGCTATATGGGTTAGGCTAAACAAGAAGAGGCCTGAGGGTTGGGGTCTAGATAAGGATATGTTTATGGTGCACTATCAGGTGAGGGGTTGACTTGTTTTTCAGCTGTAGTTGTACTGACTGATTGTTATCTTCACGTGGGGAAGCTGGCATAGCCTGGTTTCTTCCATGTTCCTTGGGAACCAAGCAGATAGGCCACCCTAGAGCTCCCATCTGTACCTGCAGTGAATGCTTGAAAGGGTCCGTGACCTAATAAATGTCTGAATTTAATAGGCCAATGTCAAAAGCCAATGTCTAAAGCCTGCACCTTAACATTTTGCACTTTGCCTGCACCTTTAAATTTTGTTCAAGTTAATTCTACCGCTTCAGTGACATTGGGGGGAAAAAAGAATTGTTATTTAAATTAAAAGGATAACTCTGGGTGGGTCACAATTAGGGATGCACCGATACCGATATCTGAGGTTTAGTATCGGCCGATACCGATCCGATATCGATATAAAAAAATAACAGCGCGAATTGATGGTAACAAACTGTAAGTTTCATTGGGGGGAAAAGACTGGGATCATGAGACTTGACTTTAACATTTCTTTCTATTTAAAAAATAAATAAATAAACATATATAAATGTACTGAATTACTTTTTTATTTAATCATTTTGAACCAGTAAAACAATCTTAATGATATAAATATAGTGTGACTGGTTCAGTCAGTGCAATTAGGGATTCAAAATACAATGTAAAACTAAATAAATAATAAATAGCTCCAGATAGCAGATCCTTTCGCTCGCTCCATTTTGTAAACACTCTAAGCTCCGCACGGCGTGTTGCTTGTGTATGACGTCACTCACAGCACACAGCATAGAATTACACTGAATAGATCAGCCAGATAGATAGATAGATAAACTTTTATTAATCCCGTGAGGGAAATTGAATTATCAAAGCATCAAGGTAGTAGGAATAGGATTCAACTATATACATAAACATTAAAAAAAATAATTGCCCATTGTCACCGATACCCGATCTAGAAATGTCTTCAATATCGGTACCGATACAAATATCGGATCGGTGCATCCCTAATCACAATAATATTAAATGTTTGTTTTTTCTCTATGTTGTTGTCCATCTTTGTAACACATTTTTGTTGTTGTTGCTATGCTACATCTTACACTGACACCGTTCCTAGCAAAGGCTATAATGAGCTTATATCTTGTTTGATAGCAACTTTTTGCAGTATTATGGGGGAGGAGTTCAAATGTAACATAGTTGTGTGTGTGTGTGTGTGTGTGTGGCTTATAGACTGCATTACACAGTAGGTAAAGTGTGAAAAACAGTAATGTTTTGTTTTCAAAGACTTTTTATTTGATTAAAGTAATTTATTTTTGCCTGGTTTCGGTTAAACTTGCATGTTGGAGTCCGGTTACTGTCAGGCTTGGTCAGTGCCTTGGGTTGCGGTTTGTGCACAAAACGTTATTTCCTTTAAAACCCTGGGCTCAATAATACAAAGATCTCTTTGAATTAAGGTATGCATAGTTTTTTTTAAATCATCTCTTGTGAGTGATGGTCTTTCGGTTACCCCAGTTAGAAGTAGAATTAGACCCACACAGTTAGTCAGTAACATTGCTAGGCAAGTCAGGCTTTATTCGTTGGTTGTTGTTGACATGCTCAGGTTTCTGGTTTCTTATCATTCGCTTCTTCTACTGCAGAATGAATCTCGTGTTCTCCGTGTCAAGGTCATCGCTGGCATTGATCTGGCCAAGAAGGACATCATTGGAGCAAGGTGAGTCTGAAAGGGGTGGAGCCGTGCCATGACTACATGAAGGGGGGTAAAGCAGGTTGTGTTTAAGCCGAGTAAAACGCTCAGCAATTCTTTGGAACAGCGTCAAGAGCTTTTATATAACACCACATGTGAAGCCACGCTCACCTGTTAGACTTTAACCCCCAAAACAGATACTCTGTTTTTTTTTCTGTACAGGGACCTTGTCCCAATCAGCTCAACTATCATTTGTGATTCAGACAACAATGGCAAACTTTACCCCTTTAGTAATCTCTGAAAATGATTTCTGTAAAAACTAAAGAGGGATCAAGATTTAATATTGACTTACTGGGTAAGCAGCAGGTGAGCACGGGAGGGAAAGCTAGGTCTAAGGCCAGAGCTGTGCCATGAGGTCTGTGTGACCCTAGTCAGGCCCTTTGCACAAGGGCTGAGGCTGTAAATAAATCCAGTTTAGTGCAGAGATAAGTAACTGTGTATTTGCTGCATCGTGTGCCTTCTTGTTTAGGGTTTTACCGGGACCGTCCCGATTTTGAGTTGCGTGTCCCGCGTCCCGACAAAATCCTGCCGGGACGCTAATATGTCCCGGTTTACACCCACCACTATGAAATCGTCCCGGTTGTCAGCGATTACATAGCCGATGTGGTCTTATTATAGCCTGATCATTAACTAAACCCATGTAGAAATACTAATAAAGCGTCCAGCGTATGATTTGAACAATGTGTGCGTGTGACAGTCAATCATAGTGGTCTACGTCTGCATAACATGTGCAACCAGCGTTACAATGTATTTGTTTCTGCCTAGTAGTAACGTCTCTTCAAGACAGCCAGGATTATAGCCATGGAGTTTAGCTCAAAGTAAACAGTGCAAGGAGTGAAATTGTAAGTACAGGTAGTTACAGAATGTAGCTGTACTGTTATCTGTAGATGTTAACAATTGTTACCTGCTCAAATGTAGGTTTACTTGAGGTAAATGAAATGGAATATTGTAATGTAGTGGGCTATGTTAACTCTAAGCTAGCAAGCTAGCCAGCTATTTTGTTAGTGTGAACGAGCAAATTCGAAATACAAGAAATAATCATCGACATCTCTCTATTCTTTGCATTATCTCTCTAGTATTTCGAAACAATAATATTAGTCACTACCTATAGAATGTTGTTGTTTATAATCAGTTATTAATGCTAGTGAATCTTAATTTGACATAATTAAAGTGAATGCATTGGGTGCCTTCCATTTCAGCCCATTATACAATATTTATCATTGATAATGAAGATTTATTTCAAATGGGCACCCCAAAAAATTGCTGCGCGCTGTGCGCAAACATGCTTCTCCCCTTGGGGGGAAGATTGTTTGAGAATGAGCTTCTTTGATCTCATTCTCCTTAACAGGATGCATTCAGCTCACACAAAAACCATCCTTTTAAATTATAACTGCATTCACTTACAATGAACCAAAGCCTCCAAACCAAAATCACATACATATGGTAAAAAATATTGTATTGTTATTGATTTAGATTTCCCTGTGGGTTGTTTATGTTCAGTTATTTTATAGCTTTCCTGTTACACATACATTCATTCAGACAAATGTATTACTGCACAGCCTGGGAGATAAGGTGTCTGGCAGCAACCCTGGGCTGAAGAAGAGGAAGTTATCATAGTAATAACCACCAATAAAACATGGATTAAAGTTCTCTGGCACTGTGCCGGAATTACAGTGTAGGGCTGTTTTAATTAGATAACTAAACTGTAGGCTATGTCTGTTGAAAATATTCTTGCCTATTTGCTTTTAAACTGATGCGTATTAAGAATATATGTTTGTGTGTGTGTGTGTGTAGAGCGAGAGAAAGCGAAAACAAATAATAATATGTATATATATATATATTACGGGTGTAAAAAAACACAAATCACTCGCTGGCCTGTTGCATTTGATCTCAGTCAGAACAATGACAGCCTGTCATTGGCCAAAGCCCGCATAGCATAAACCAATCAGGCTGTATTCTCAGTATTAACGCCAAGACCTGGAGAGAATGACAGATTAACAACTCTCATTCATTTGAACGGCCAATGCTATGCTAGGTACTTCAGCCAAGGAAGATACATCGTTGTTGATTGCGTGTTTCTACAGACATCCTCTGATTTAAATAATTATAAAATAATAAATAGGAGAAAATTTCTGTCATTAACAATTATGTTTAACATTTATAGTCATGATTCCCAGACCGAGCCATAATGATAACCTAACATAAATATAAGCACTAGGGATCAGGGTTTTTCCTGGGTCAAAATGGCTCTTCGGTGTTCCCCCCCTGCGCGCAGTCTGTGTTTACCTATCAGCAGACATCAATGTTTTTTTTTTTTTTTACATTTCATAAATAATGGAGGCTATCATTTTGCTTCCACTTTAAATTAAAATAGATAGGCTAATATATTGACAATAGTCCAAGCTCCATGGTGCTATCATGTATGGTTCAAAGATTATCAAGGTTTACCTCATGCAAACTACTGAAATCTATATCAATAGAATCTAGAACAAACCAGAGGTCAGAAATGGAACACACGAATTATGAAAGTCAAGTTTATCTATATTACTATTCATGTTTATTATACAAACCTACATACCATTATTTTCACCAATGGAGGCTACGTTGGAAATCGATAATCAAACCTTTGACAGCATTTTGAGTGGAAATTTAATGTGCATTTGTACAGGTGTATTCGTGCACGTCGGGCTGGCCCTCGCAGTGGAACGACTCAACCGCACCGGTTAACGTTAATCAACGTTAATGCGTTAATCTATTATATTATTGTAGACGGGCTTAATGCGATACAATATTTTAACGCAGGTAACGCAACTTTGTTTACTTACTTTCCACGACACGAAACGTTGCCTGCAGTCATTTAGCAGGAGATAACGAAGTGGTAGTGGAAGATGGGGAGAGCTGAGTGGAAAGTTTCTACTTAAGAGGCAAAATGACGGAACAATCGACCAAACTAAAGTTGTATGGAGCATTTGAAAGCTAAATTTAGCTAGCACAGAAGCAGCTCGTCTTTAAGTGATCACCTTAATGCAAAGCACCCGACATAAAGCAGTCCCAGGTTAGATGGTCGCCAACCCACACTCCACGACTTCCCTAGGAAAATAACTAGACCAGTCTGTGGCGATATTAGCGGAGAAATTGAGAAGTTTCTTAAGCGAAAGAACTACTACCTAAACAACTAATATTCAGCGTAAATACAACCCTGATTCAATTATATTTGGTTTTGTGAATGGAGATTGAGCCCAAGCGCAGTGTGTTGAGTGCGTTTTAAAGCTGTCTGAGGCGCTCAAATCTGAATCGACATTTGGAGACGCGACATCCAGCAATCACGTACAGATGAAAGGCAGCCCGCTCCTTTTTAAAACAAGTTAGACGAGTCGACGGACTTCAGTAAAGCTGCATTTGTGCTGTTTTTTGTGCGTTATTATTGGAGTGTTATTCTCCAAGAGGACATGCCTTTCTGTGAAGAGCTACCAATTCGAACTACTGCCCAGGAAGTGCTATTTATGTTGATAATAGATTGCAGCCACAGATTTAAATAATTTTTCCAATTATTTGAATCATTGTATTGAACATTATTTGAACCTATTTGTTTGCATGTCTGAAGCATCACCTATTTTAATTAGGCCTAGCTGAGTGGTCTTGTTTGCATGTTTTATCACTTGATTTGAGTGCATGCTATCTTTTGGGTATATTCTGGTGTTATTTCCCTACTTGTTTGCTGTGCACAAATAGGCCTAGGCCTACTGCAACTAAGTTCTGTATTTGATTTTATGTTGTTTTTTGGTGCACAATACAATTTTGATGCAATATCTAGAGTTAGATTTTCTTTTATTAATTTCTAGGCTTCCACCTGTAGCAGGTGCGGATGTTCGCTTATTAATTAGAATTAATGGATTATAGATTAAATTAGCCTAATGGATTATAGATAAACTAAAATAAGCGGAGTGTCTGTTGGGCCCTGACGTGTTACAAATACGAAAAGTCGAAAAGGTTGGGAATCCCTGATCTAAATCACCTAAAATACCATGCAATTCTTTTCCACCTATCAATGTAGGCCTAAGCAAGGTCATGCCTTTCCTTTTATAATCTGTCCAAACATGTTATTCCAGGTTTTTAACATTGATCAATAGTAGTATTACTTGGTTTGGCCAACTTTTTATAGTGGTGCGCCTAGATATTTGCTGGTGCTCCCAATTTTTCTGGGTTAGGGGCACAGTGCTCCTAAGCCAAAAAGTTAGTGTCAAGCCCTGCTCAAACCTTACAAATAAATAGTAAAAGCAGAAAAACTGATAATGTTGAAGTGGTCTCTTAATTTTTTCCACGGCTGTAAATATACGTACACGTACAGTACATAAGAAGGCCTATGCTTCTTGATTAAAACAAATGAATAGGCCATTCACTTTGTTTTCATAAACATTGCAATCTTCTAGATTGGCAATCATTTATGCCACCTACACTGTTTGGGACCAACAGAGGAACAAGGTTGAATTTGATTTTTGAAAGGTGTATTCGTATTGGATGTTCTTTCTGGCTTTGAAAATTGTGTTTGGACTTGGGGGCGATTACCAGACAGGATGATAAGATAGTAGTCACACATTTCATTAAATGGATGCAATGACTTGTATTGTATTGATGTTAGAGAAAGCCAGTGGATTTTCTTGCTTTTCTGAAATGATCCTGCTTACTGCTTCTTGGGTGTGCTTCCCTCTCAAAATCTCTGAAAACCTCTCCAAGAACCACACCTTCAACTCACCCTTATCCAGTCAACCAACATTTGAGTTCTTTATTAGGTTTCCTCCGGTAGGAGGTAACCTATTGTTATCGTAGGTATTATTATTCTCCTGCCATGGGAGTCAATGGCAGTCCATAGAACCATATGGTAACTTTTTGTGAAATTTGGCACACTCATTAAGGACAGTCCCTTCTTCATTCACACCAATTTTCATGGCTCTCAATAGACCACTCTAGCGCCACCAACGGGTCAAAGTTGGACTTTTGTAACACACGCAACTTTTAAACCGTATGACCGATTTAAAAAAAATGAGGTACCATTGGATTCCCTGGATCAAGACGAATTAAATCCACCCCATGGTGTCAATTTCCGGTTATATAGATTTTCCGCTATTTACGGTTTTATCAAAAACCTTTGAAAGCCTCCTACAATTTTTGGTAAATCTTCTTCAAAATCACCAGAGATGATCTTCAGACCTAGCCTCACAAAAGTTATCGACAGAATTTTGATCCTCACAACTGTTTGTCAGGTACAGCCACTCAAATTCAGCAGAAAAGCGGCCAAACAGGAAGTGAAGTCATATGTCAGCAAATATTTGAGTGAAATTTACGCCACAGGGTGTGTTTAATTCGTCTTGATCCAGGGAATCCAATGGTACCTCAATCGGTCATACGGTTCAAAGGTTGCCAACTTTGACCCGTTGGTGGCGCTAGAGTGGTATAATGAGAGACATGAAACTTTGTATGAATAAAGAAGGGACTGTCCTTAATGATTGTGCCAAATTTCACAAAAAGTTACCATATGGTTTGTCCGGTACAGCCACTCAAATTCAGCAGAAAAGCGGTCAAACAGGAAGTGAAGTCATATCTCAGCTAATCTTTGAGATATCAACACCAAACTGGTATGTCACTTGGAAGACACTACAACATGTTCCCATGTGCAAAGCCAACTTCATATCTTGAAAAATGATTGATATAAAGCAAATTGGATACATTGTTAGTTAACGCTAAAATAATGCTTTACACATCTGCAGGTCAAAAAGTGAAACTCTGATTCAATCACAAGTTCATATGAAGACACTTGAGAATGTTTAGTACACAAATCTGAAAAAAAGTTGATTGTAAGATGAAAAGTAGATTTTTGGTGAATATTTCAAACATGCATGCTTGACTACTTGCTAGGGTGGTTCTCTATAGAATGTCTCTCTGTCTCCTCATCCGCGCTGCTCCTAAATCGCACACACGCAGTCTTCCCTTAACACACGCGCAGTCTTGGTTTTACGCACACACATTCTCACAGACACACAGCTTGGTGTCACACATACATTCTCACAGACACACAGAGTAAGCGCACACACACAACCTCCACTCAGTCTAAACTTCAAGGCAAAAGCATTGTAAATGTTGGATTTGAAATTTAATATCCCATTGGCAAGTCTGCAGCATGGATTTTTCTATACAGTGACAAATTGTAACAAAAATATATTTTTTCCTGGTTCGCAATGTTTGGAGGAGGAAACCGCCATCGCTGCTTGCAGCTATATTTAATGTTCTTCTCCAAAATGTTTGTGTTGAAAAATTGAATGCACAATAAAGCACTACGCTACCCAAAAATAGTCGATCCAAAGGCCACGAGCTAAGGCAGTAAGGCACAGCAATGCCCAGAACTCAACCCACTTCCAGACACACACGCACACGCACACGCACACGCACACGCACACGCACACGCACACGCACACACACACACACACGCACACATTATGCATTCCTATCTCGCCATAGTTACCTCAGCACATGGCTGCTCTTTAGGTAGTTGCACATTGGGTGAAAATTGACAAGGTGTGTCCCTTTGTTCACATGATGTGGCTAATGTGTAGTGGCAATAGTAGGAGCCATGACTCCTTTACATTAAATGATATAAACAGTAATCATGTAAACCAGGGGTCTTCAACGTTTTTCAGGCCAGGGACCCCCAAACTGATGGCGAGATGAGCAGGGACCCCCTACCAATGTTCCCTCTAAGCTGCGCGCGCGCAGCCGCGCAGGCCAGTCGAAGTGGCCGCGCATTAGATTTTTCAGACCACGCACATTTTTCAGACCGCACAAACGATTTTTTTTTAGGGGTTAAAAATCTGAGCATCAAAGGGGATGTAGGCTAGGTAATAAACATTCAAAATACTGACATGTCTGACAACCAAGCCGGATGTGCGTTAGAATGTTTACATACAAAGTATCCTTTAGCTCTCTTGGCGGGCTCTGCTCCAGCAGTTAGCCTATAGGCTACCATGGCGAAAAGAAAGGTAGAGCAGGTGCCGCAGAAAAAGGTCTGCCTAACGTTTAAACATGAGTGGATAGATGAAATAGTCCAAACTGAGGTAGGATAAAGTCATTTTCTGATATTGTAACCTTGGTTAGGTTATTGTTTAACCTTGGTCGCTGAAAAGTGAGCTTTTTCCAGATCTGGTAGGCTACAACTTCTTGACATTTGTGGCACATTCCAAGCATCTAGCGCTGACTGTGAACGCGGTTTCAGTCTAATAAATATAAGACAAAATCGTGAGGCGAGAGAAGATTTGAGGAAGACATTTCCAATATTTTCAATTAGACCTATTAGGTCTTATAGATCAAAGTGATCTTGATTACTGCAACAACATTTTGACATATCAAGTCAGAAAGATGTCTTCCATAGGCCTGCAGACAAGACGAGCCACACAGCCAGATAGGCCTTTGTCCCTCAATGAAATTCAAATGACTTGTTTTGTAGCCTAGTTTGTTACAAACCACTCCAGTTATTAAATTATTTATAAAGGCTACCTTTATGAAAAATTACACCATAATAACTACATTTCTTGTAAAGCACTGCATTAGCATTTTTCTTTAAATGAAGTTCCACTTAAATGTTGTACCTTCTGAGAAATGACTAAACACCTTGGATACTTTTATTTTGTATATATATATATATATAAATATATATATGTATCATTATCATTCATAACCAGTGAACCAGTCATAACCTCCCTAAACCTTATTTATTTTCAACCAAAGATCCTTTAAGTTCAACTAAACTGACTGATAAAACACCATCAATAAAATGTTCCAAAGTCCAGCCATTATAAAGGATATTGAATAAATATCAACCTTATAGACATATTGATGCATTTGCTGTCATCTCTTTGAAAACCTATTGCTAACGCTGGCTCGTGTTCATTTTCGGCAGGTCGCGTGGTTTACGAACTGCTCACAGTGCTGAAATGTGCGCTTAGAATAAAAAATATTTGCTCAGTGCTGAAAAAAAATTGAGGGAACATTGCCCCCTACTATATAAATTGCATAACATTTTGTTTATAATATACTGGGCCCAGTGCCATATAAACATAGCTACCCTGTTATTGTGCATTAAATACTAAACTATTCAAATAATACAAAGGTTAATATATTCATTAACATTTTTATTTTTTAACATTGAATTTAACCTAAAATTTTTGAACAATGAATTTAACTAATCATTTTTTAACATTGAATTTAATTCAACATTTAACAACATGAAAGGTACAGGGTGGCTGTACCACTGCCATTTATAAACCTACATCTTGCATACAACTCTGAGCTAACAATTAATGACAACTTATTAAAATAATTCACATATGTTTTTATTTCATCATAGATAAAGAATGGATAGTGAATCCTCAAGCATCTGTCGATGGCACACATCCTCCCACATTTATGAGATGTAGCTTCTTTTCAATAACTCCTGACTGACATGATCCAACGGATGATGGAGGAGGAGTCTGGCGCATGAGGTTGTGTTGACAACAGAGACGTTCTAAGCAAAAAAATGTCAAACTAACAACTTATAGGTACAAACAAGACCAGCTACGGAGTTTGGTCCGCCATCTTTTATTTTTGATCTTCGCGCTCTTTAGACTTGAGCATAAACGCAATCTGATTAGCTGTGCCTGTGTGCCTGTGCTGTCGTATTTGCATGAAAGGTGCTGTGAGTGAACCGGTGCCCAGCTTGAGAGCGCTCCTGTGGGTAGCTGAATGTGTGCATTGGACTGAAAGATAAAATCTTCTCAATCAATTTATACGTTCGCTACAATATGTTGGATTTATGTTAATGTGAATTTAAATGGAATAAATACAATTCTGATTCGGAAGACATTTCAATTTGTGGGGAAAAAAATGGGTTGAATGGAATATATACAGCCGCGGAAAAAATTAAGAGACCACTTCAAAATTATCAGTTTCTCTGGTTTTACCATTTATTGGTATGTGTTAAAGTAAAATGTACATTTTAGTTTTATTATATAACCTACTGGCAACATTCCTACCAAATTTCAAATAAAAATATTGTCATTTAGATCATTTATTTGCAGAAAAATGACAATTGGTCAAAATAGCAAAAATGATGCAGTGTCTTCAGATCTCGAATAATGCAAAGAAAACAAGCTCATATTCATTTTTAAACTACACAATACTAATGCTTTAACTTAGGAAGAGTTCAGAAATCAATATTTGGTGGAATAACCTTGATTTAAAATCACAACTTTCATGTGTCTTGGCATGCTCTCCACCAGTCTTTCACATTGCCGTTGGGTGACTTTATGCTACTCATGGCGCAAGAATTCAAGCAGCTCGGCTTCTTTTCATGGCTTGTGACCATCCATCTTCCTCTTGATCACATTTCAGAGTTTTTTTTTTGGGATTCAGGTCTCGAAATTGGGCTGGCCATGACAGGGTCCTGATCTGGTGATACTCCATCCACACCTTTACTGGCCTTGCTGTGTGGCATGGAGCATTGCCCTGCTGGAAAAAACACTTCTCAGAGTTGGGGAACATTGTCAGAGCAAAAGGAAGCAAGTTTTTCTTCCGGGACAACGTTGTACTTTGCCTGGCTGAGGTTTGTAAAAGACCATAAGGATTGAACCAAAGCCGACTGGAGGGTCTCCTAGTTCGTCTTCTCTGATGAGTCCAATTTCACAGTAGGTGCAAGACTCTGTGGCTTGTAGGCCTCTCCAGGTCTCCGTCTAACCATCAGGCGACCATGTGTTGGGCAAAGCTGAAAATTGGACTCATCAGAGAAGACGAACTAGGAGACCCTCCAGTCGGCTTTGGTTCAATCCTTATGGTCTTTTACAAACCTCAGCCAGGCAAAGTACAACGTTGTCCCGGAAGAAAAACTTGCTTCCTTTTGCTCTGACAATGTTCCCCAACTCTGAGAAGTGTTTTTTCCAGCAGGGCAATGCTCCATGCCACACAGCCAGGCAAGTAAAGGTGTGGATGGAGTATCACCAGATCAGGACCCTGTCATGGCCAGCCCAATTTCGAGACCTGAATCCCATAAAAAAAACTCTGAAATGTGATCAAGAGGAGGATGGATGGTCACAAGCCATGAAAAGAAGCCGAGCTGCTTGAATTCTGGCGCCAGGAGTAGCATAAAGTCACCCAAGGGCAATGTGAAAGACTGGTGGAGAGCATGCCAAGACACATGAAAGTTGTGATTTTAAATCAAGGTTATTCCACCAAATATTGATTTCTGAACTCTTCCTAAGTTAAAGCATTAGTATTGTGTAGTTTAAAAATGAATATGAGCTTGTTTTCTTTGCATTATTCGAGATCTGAAGACACTGCATCTTTTTTGCTATTTTGACCAATTGTCATTTTTCTGCAAATAAATGATCTAAATGACAATATTTTTATTTGACATTTGGTAGGAATGTTGCCAGTAGGTTATATAATAAAACTAAAATGTACATTTTACTTTAACACATACCAATAAATAGTAAAACCAGAGAAACTGATAATTTTGAAGTGGTCTCTTAATTTTTTCCGCGGCTGTATAAAAAAAAATCTTATCAACCAAAGATTTCGCGACCCCCCTGCAGTACCTCCACGGACCCCCTGTTGAAGACTTATGAAGAAAACAATGATCTGCTTTTTTGCCTGTATCTGCTAAATCTAGTCTTTTACAGATACACGTGCGGAAGTGTGCGACACAGTGACTAGTCATAGTATGTATGCGACACAAAACGAATATTAAACAGTAGAACTGGCAAGAGTGTCAACTCTAAATACTGCTGGTTGTTCCAGGTTAACTGTTAAACTACTAGGCTCATGTAAAACAGTTTTTGTCAATTTACCATTGATTCCTCCTATCCTGGGGAAAAATGTTTGAAGGTGGTCCTTGAAAATGTGTGTATGTGTTTGTGTGTGTGTGTGTGTGTGTGTGTGTGTGTGTGTGTGTGTGTGTGTGTGTGTGTGTGTGTGTGTGTGTGTACATTTACAATTACAAAAAGGAAGTGACTACTTTTTATATAAAATATACTTTTTTTTAAACTCCCTGATCACCACTAACAATGTCAATGGTTTTCTCAAAAGATTAAATGATTTGGTGTATACTGCTAGCCTGACGATGTCATACTCATAATTCTAGTCAGAATATGAGTCTGAGACCGAACCATTTGGCTGTGATTAAGGGGGCGTGTTTCAACGAACCAGGAAAGAAAATGCCTCTTCGCTGAATTGGATACCTAGAACCAATCAGAGCAACTTAGTATTACCATCTAATAGATTAAACTTTTACCTGATCCCGTTGGAAGGACGGCAAAAACATCTTTTCAATCGACAAATGCCTTGATCGCGTTTCTCTGTTCCTCTTTCAAAATAAATGCGCTGTCAATATCTGTTGAGATATGCCTGCTCACGTTACTTAATAAGCATCAAGGCTAGCTAGCTACAGTGTGTTTCAATGGGTTTTTGGTGTACGCGTTAGCAATGACCTAACATATGGTCTAGAGAGCTTTAGTTAAGACAAACAATACTCTGCAGCATTCGTGTTGCACATACACAACTAACCGAGTCAATGTAGACATTAAAAAGTCGTGTAGATAGCTTAACACATAAAATGTTCCCCACTAAGCTCCCTAGACGTGGCCATCTTGGTCGGAGTTCGAATCTACCGGTTAATTCAACTCAAGCGTTGGTTGATCATCTGTCCATCAACGTATAAAGCCCGCCCTTACAATTTGATTGGTTTAGATTGCTTTTTCGACTTTTTCGAAAACTTGAATCTCTCCCAACTAGCTCAAGTCCAGACTGAATCTCCCAGACCAAAGATTTTGTGGGCGGAGTTCAGGCTGGTATCCAGGCTAGTATACTGCAGGAAGTGTGGAGCTCTTACTAGTGATTACTCTTAGAGAGCCAGATTGGATCAGGGATTATGTTCTCCCAATAAGTACCTCATTGTCCACTTTGTCCCTTCACTCCTCATACTCATTGTCTCATGGCAAAATAAACCAAACGCTTCTGTTCAGCTTCTCGACAAATGGCCAGTTGCTGTGGCAACATCCTGGCAAGCAACTGGCATGGCTGTCTGTGGCACCTGAAGCTAAATTGGACACTTTCTTTGACAGGAAGTGGCATTTAATGGGCTATCTGTTGCTCTAGAGCAAGAGCTAACAGTTTGGTAGACATAAGGATTAAACTGATTATGCTCCATTTCAACAGATTATAATTACACTTTCAGTTGGTAATTCCTGGGAATGTTTGACAGACGATACAAAAATAAATCTCCCTAAATACCATTTTAACTGTGTGCGTGTGCGTGTGCACGTGCACGCGTGTGAGAGAGAGAACATAAAATAGTAGAGATCTGGAGTGACCAGGGTTGCTTCCTCTTTATCAGGAGCAGGGCCTCAGGTTATTTCCTTCTGGCAGCATTTGGAGATTGGCATCCTGGCTGGATGTACCATTTTTATACTTGGCCTTCAACATGGCAATTATAGGTAATTCTAAAGGTATCTAATTGGGTTGTTTGTGGTGAAAGGCTGCCAAAGGTGCCTCGACTAAGTACTGAGTAAGTTATGTCAATTCAGGTGCACAATAACGCACGTTCAATTTAAGAATCAGTTCACAGCTACGGACACTTTGGCGATTTAAGAACACATTTTCAGGCGTTCATGAATCTGGCGTAGATCTTTTCTTAGGTTGGTCTTTCGAAGTCTGTAAGAAGATATGAAATGTTCCAGAATGAGGCGCATTGTCCTGTTGGTAGTTGAACCTTCAACCTGATATCCTGAGTGCTCTGGACCAGGCTTTCATTACTCCTTATATCCGGTCTTAAGTTGCTTTAGTAACATTGCGCCCGGAAGAAATATTGACATGAAACAACCCAACATAGAGGGAAATGACGGTTTGCCTGCACCACATATCAATTGCTCCCTCTGTCACCAACCTAGCATGTTTCCTGTGTGCGTGTATAACAAACTGTATTTTCATCGAACAGAAACTCGTCACATTTCGCTGTTTCATAAAATCAGGAGATCTGTATTTAACACCAATAGGCTAAAGAAACATAAGACACACATACACAGCAATCATACAGTACATATACTTGTTCGTTGTTATTAGTGTGTGATTATTTATACAACAAAAAGAATGATCCGTGATCAAGTCCAAACGTGAACCAGAGTCTCGCCAGGCCGCAGTGTCGGCCTGCCTCCTCCATTGTCTTTCGAATATATCCAAAAATGTGCGTAAACGTTATCCCAAGAAGGAAAACTGTCTTGTTGCCGTTGTAAAAAAAAAAACAGGAACAAAATACCGCTTTTCCCACCAGATCCCGAGCTGGATAAATTCCTCCGTATTGCTTTAACTTGCTTTATGGATCGGTCCAGAGAATGCAGTAGGTTGAATGTATTTCAATAAACATACATATAAACAAAAAGATCGTTATTCCAAAACTGCCATTTGGCTGTCTAAGTCGTATTAAGGTTTGAACTCAGCTTGCCGCCACTTCTCCATTCAACACTCCACTGTGAGAAAAACAAACCTCCCCCTTTTGTGTGTTCACCTGCCTCCCTACAACCCAGATGCATACCTATTTAAAGTGATAGGCCTACACATAAAATCACTGAGCAAAGTCCAAGTTGCACACCATTAGTATATCAGGTGGCAGGCTGGTTTGCAGTAATGTAGTAATTGTCGTCATCTTCGCCATTGGCTCGCAAATCTGTAGTAAATTAGGGCTTCAGTGTAACCTGGGATGCTGGATGCTGTGTCTTGTTACAGGTTATCGCAATCGCAAAGATTTGCGAGCGTGTCTGACAAAATGCTTGCCTCACCCAGACATTGTCCCTGTTTAAATTGTAAAGACGCTCTGTAAGGGGTACTTCTTTACATGTGAGCAGAGGTCAGAAGCTTTTTTTGACAGAGTCTAACAAATTAATATGGAAAAACCCAGAATTGAGCTTTTTGTTGTAACATATTAACACTTCTGTCTGTCTGTCTTCCTTTCTTCATAGTGACCCCTATGTTAAACTGTCCTTGTATGTGGCAACTGAAAACAAAGAGCTTGCCTTGGTTCAGACCAAAACCATCAAAAAGGTGAGTCTGTCTTCAGTCCTTCCTGTACAATTCTTCACAAACCTTTGAATGCTTAAGGTTTTTGATAATGTTGCTAATATTAGTCATCACCACTCAGTCTGAATGCCACAAACACCAGAGGGAGCACTTTGACACCACAGCTGTTCATATATTTGAGGCATACTTTGTAAATATACATTTTCTATAACAGTTTTGGTATTGTTGTTATTATTATTATTATTATTAATATTATTATTATTATTGTTGTTGTTGTTGTAATACATTATGGTTTTATTTTAATGCCACTTAAAATAGTTGTATGAATTTAGTTGCATTATGCTTATTGCTTAAGTTTTTTTTTTTTCCATTGTTGTTTCACTTTTTTTATTTAATGTTTTGTAAGTCGCTTTAGACAAAACGTCTGCTCAATACCTTAATTATAACTATACTATAAGAGTTTCTTATGTTCTTGACAGCAAGCCCTGAGCATTGGAGTGTTTAGGTCTTTAATGGCTCTACTTCATTTTGCTTAGCAGTTTCTTTCAGAATACTGAAATAATGAACAAGGAAGTATTTTGTGTGTGTGTGTGTGTGTGTGTGTTTGTGTGTGTGTGTGTGTCTGTGTGATACAGCGCCCTCCTTGCTACTATAGGAAGCCAAATAGTTCTGATCTGCCCAGGATAAATATAGCTTTTATGTGTCTTGCCTGTGTGTGTCCAGAGGTCTCACGAGTCTTCAGTGGTTATTGCACTGGTCAGCAAACCACTGGAAAGACACACTCACACACACACACTCTCATAAACACAGACATTATTTCCTTCCTCTCTATCCAGTGTTTACAAGCAGTTTTGTCCCTAAAGGATTACTGGACCTATTCATTTCTCCTTCTTTTTTTCCCAAGGTGGAGGCTTTGTGTTGATTAGTTACAAAAAAAATCCTACGATTAATTAAAATAATTCAAGATTTACAATATTTGTTTTGTCAAGCAAATATTTTAAGTAAGGTATTATAGAACACATTGATTAGACACTTTGATCTGATTGGATCCTAAAGTGGAGTCATTATGAGTAAGTCAGCCAACATAATATGACAGATCTGTATAAGATCACCAAACCAAACTAAAAAATGACATGTGAGATTCCTGTAAGCAGGAACAGAGGCAGGGAACAGGCTTAACAATTAGTGACTACAGGGAGTGTTGGTCAGATACTTACTTTGGGCCTAGATCCCAAGCACATGTGAATAACCTTGATTCCACTATCGGGCCAGTGTGAGCTAGGGCTATCCTCGGGTCAACCGGGGCTAATGCCTTGAGGCTTCAAGCCGACACGGATAAAAAACATTTGCTTTTCTACTATCGGGCTGATAGCCCCACAGTATTGCACTAAAAACGCCCATAGCATGCCTCCTTGGTGTACGCATTATGCAGCCACCCATTTCACATGCGAGAGGGAAGTTCAAGTTGAGATATTATGCGCTAAAGTCTAAATTAGAGGCACCTATGACCTACAGCAGAATAAGAAAAAGGAATATAATTGAAACCGAAGTGGCTGTTGAAGTGTTGATCTTCGCTTTGTGGACTGTTCAGTTAACAAAGCATATCCATCATCGGTAAACAGATTTGTCTGACTCCTCTATTCCTTAGAACTGTCATGTACTGGAATAGTTCAGCAACCCATATCACAGCTAGCCCGAAGACGGGGCTCTAACATAAGCCAGCGTAGTTCACGTTAGATAGCAAGCTAGTCTCAATTGTTTACATAAGTGAAGTTAATGTTAGCCTGTGTTTAAAGCACACCATGGCTCACCATTCATGCAATAAGCTTGAACAATTAGCTTGAACAACCATAATTTAAATTTTTCGTTAATTAAATGATTAAACAACGTTCCATGGTTGGGACAGCAGTGACCTATGTGGGATAGCATATAATTGTTTCTTGCAATAAATTCAAATTAATGATAATCCAATCTGAATTTGATGGTTAAAAGAATCCTATTGTGTTAATTTAAACCAGCATTGTTTTGTGTTGAAATATGTTTGATATAGATTTCTATATATAGGTTTGATCCACTGGTGATGTGTCTATAGCCTGCCTGCGTCATGTAACACATCCAGGGCAAGTTCAAGGCCCAAGGGTATTCCGCAGGTCAAAAGGCCCTGGCCTTGAGCCCCGAGGAGGCACGATCAAGCCCCGGAAGTGACAATAGAAACGCAACTGGCGTTAGCATGCACTAGCTTGCCTAGATTTGGCCTGATAGTAGAAACATGGCTATGTCTTTTGCATCAGTAGAAGACTGATGTAGATCTCAGCTTCATGCTTCAGTTTGAATGCACTCACAGTGGGAGTGGCATAAAGATCACACCTGATCCCAAGTGGAGTTTTATATAGCATCTTTATAGGTGCAATTTTAACAGGCATGTGGAATCTTTATTAATCAGACAGGCCTCTGTTAAAGATGCATTTCATTTATCTTAAATAACTGGACTATTTTATAGGCTTTTGTCACAGAGGTGTCAGATTGATTAAACTTATCAACCACATTAAACATCGAACTTCTGTGTGTGTGCGCGTTTCTCGCTAGGTATTTTAATTGGTCAGTCAGATTATGTCAGTCATGCTGGATAATGACTCTGTCCTTTACCGTATTGCAAATCAGTAGGCCTACAGGACATGTGCAGATTGTTATTCTACTTCTGTTCGCCTTCCCTGTTTTTCCCACACTCTCCATGTACACCGATCCCATTTTAATCCCCGTCTCCTTTTTTACCTGTGGACATGTGGGCTGGGAGGCATACGTACAGCTTTATGAACATGCTTTCTTATTTATACAATGATTTATTATTTAGTAATGGAGTGATTGATGTGTGGAGTCTGATGTGAAGTTCTTGCTCTTTTTTTGCATTTCCCCCACAGACCCTGAACCCCAAATGGAACGAGGAGTTCTATTTCAGAGTGAGTACCTGCCATATGCTCCCCAGTGTTGTGTCCGGGCTGTGAATGCATGTTTCTGTGTTTTTGAGCGGTTTGTGTGTTCAGGCTTTGACTACTCTCAGGCCAATTGTAGAGAAGGCAGACAGAGGGTTTCTCAGTGACTTGGTTTTTGGGGGGATGTCACATCCACGCTGCAGTGCTGATGGGTGGAAAATAATAAGACTTCATTTCTAGCCTTGCGCCCATGTAATAAAGCACATTGCCTGTTTTTTTATGAGGTGGTTCACATTAATGTGATTTTCAGGAACTATCTTCAGAAGATCTCATGCTCTATGGAATTTGTAGCAAGCGTGTGCGATTTCATCATTATTTTCAAGCCACCTGTACATCTTCACAAATGCTGGGCTGAAATTGGTTTTTGAAGTTGTGTTATATATAATATATTGTTTTTTTTAAGGGTTGTGTTAAATATAACATTTTGTTTTTTGAAGTTGTGTTATGTATATAACATATTGGTTTTTGATGTTGTGTTGTATATAATATATTGCACTCACTGACTTCACTGTCACTTAGTGTTGGACGATTAATTTAAGCACAATTGCGATGTCAGCCTGTGCAATTAATGAAATAAAAAAAATGTGCATGTCTGTTTGTGTACAGTCTGTTCATTATCTACGGCCATAATAAAGAGATGACCAGTCTGTTCATTATCTATTCTACGCCATAATAAATAGATGACCAGTCTGTTCATTATCTACGCCCATAATAAAGAGATGACCAGTCTGTCTCTAGGCAGTGAAGCATGTGCACCTTTTGATGTGTAGACTAGGAACCTGTCCTACTAGGGGTGTAAAAAATAACCGATACGTATCGATATCCGTTTTTAGCGTGTAAGATACGACTACATCGATGCGTGAAGTCCCGTATCGGTTTTAAATTTCATGAACCGGTCTTTGCCCGATTTAAAAGATATGAATCGGTTCACAAGCGTCTGTCCCTCCGTTTTCTTAAACACAAAACACTTGCTGGCCTGTTGCATCTGATCTCAGTCAGAACAATGACAGCCTGTCATTGGCCAAAGCCTGCATAGCATAAACCAATCAGGCTGTATTCTCAGTCAAGACCTGGAGAGAATGACAGATTACAACTTTCATTCAGTTGAATGGCCAATGCTGTGCTAGCAAAGCTACTCATTTTCAATGGCCAATGCTATGCTAGCTACTTCAGCCAAGGAAGATACATCGGTGTTGATTGCGTGTTTCTACAGACATCCTCGGATTTAAATCATTATAAAATATCCCTAATCAGACGATTCACCCTAATCAGTTGTGTTTGTCCTCTGAAAAAAGCTTTTAAGGCTAGTCTGCATGGCCATGTTAGATCCTTCTCACTCAGTTTGCTCCTTGTTTATAACCGACTGTTTGCGCTCTATTTAAAATGCAGCATATGTGTTGTTTAATAGCAGCAGTGCATGTTGCTTTATAGCCCTAAATATTAGGGTTATTCTCAAATTACGATTGTGTTTCCCGGACAACGGAAACACTGCTGGGTTTACCGGTGCTTGCTTTGAAATTATTTTGATTAGTCTCTGAAGTTGCTTTCGCGTTGCCTGTGGAATGTGCACACGTTGCAATAGCATGCCCTTATAAAGAGCTTGTGGGGGTTTCTGTATGCAAGTTCAGGTGCATGAGAAAGTTCAATTTAGAACACATTTCCAGGCGTTCATGAATCTTTTCTGATGTTGGTATGAAGATATTTATTAATAAGAACCTTAAGATACTGTTCGAGAATGAGGTCCATTGTTTCCTCACAACTTAGTGTTTTCAATAATTGAACTGCATCGAATCGCATCCCATCCAATCATACTGAATCGTTTTTTATCAACGTGCATCTTTTCTTGTATCGTGTCGTGCCCATGTATAGAGACACGAATCGAAACATTTTTAGTCATGAGAGATTTACACCCCTATGTCCAACAAAGGGAGTCTAACCTGCTCAGATTTATCTCCGGGTTATCAAGGGAATTCAGGGTTTACAAACTCTCGCACATTCACCCACACAGGCTGAGTTTATAACCAATTCCTCACGCAGGAGGAATACACGGTAATAATTCATGGCTATAAAGAATTTAAATAAACACCATGGTGGCCAAATATGCCAGGGACTCTTGTTGGCAGTACATTGCTGTCGGAGTAAACTCGTAATTTGATACAGTTTTATCATAGGTCATCTGTTTTGTTTCGTTCTGTCCATATTTAACATAATTTGAGTTGTATGGAAAGGAAGAATAGTTCCCCTTAATGCTGAGGATAGACCAGGTGTGTTGCCTAGATTTCCTATGTGCCTAGCCTATCCATGTGTTCGAGGCAAGCATAGAGAAGGCTGAGGGCCAGCACCATTGTAAGCCATTGCAGACAACACAGGAAGGGCGATGATGAAGGGGTTTCAGGGGAAGTCAGTTCTCACCCTGAATGTCTACCTTTTCTTTACAGGGGAATATCATACTAATTGTTTTGATTGCCCAGTTATATAAAATATAACAATGTAGTTCACATGCCTGTCTTATGTACAGTTTAGCCCATGCAAGTAAAGTCATGATGCCCTCTGTGATTAAACAATAATCACAATAATGTCCTCAATGATCACAAAACGACTTTTACCAAATCGTGCAGCACTACAGTCACTCTGTGTATTCACATTTCAGTTTGTGTACATGGCTGTGAACATGTACGTGCTTGTATGATTCCGAGTGAGTTGTAGGCTTAGTAGTGTCTGTGTAGGTCACCATGTTGTCCAGAATTTATACTCTCTGATGTAGTGTTTTTTTTCTCTCTGCTTCCCCTCAAGGTCTGCCCTCAGAATCATCGCCTGATGCTTGAAGTGTTTGATGAGAACAGACTGGTAAGCGGCAGCAATTATGCCTGGTTCTCATGCTGCTTTTCACCCACACATTCTGGAAGCTTAGCCCTAATAATTTGCCATGCCTTACCTCCAGCTTCTGCTGATTATGCATGTATTAGAATTGCCAACCCAACCTACTTTTATAGTTTACATCTTCTGCTCAATCTACAGATGAATCCCTCGGCCCTCACAACCTCAGTGTGTAATTCATGATTCAGATATCCTATCTTTTCCTTTATGCTTTCAATAAGACAAGTCTAAAGGCCTGCAGTCCTCTTGCCCAGATCCTAGATGCAGGACTCAGTGTTCTGGTGCATCTGATACCCTCTGGTAATACTCCTTTTGGCTTAAGTCTGTGCTTAAGTTAGTTTTTCTGCAAATAGCCTTATTGTCCTCATGTTTAGTTTAATATAGAAGGTCAATGGAAGCTCTATCTAGCCTGTTTGTTTGGATCTTGCTGGTGGTGTAACTTCCTTTGCCACACAAAGGTAATTTGATTCTGCCGTGGCCTCTCAAAAGGCTGTTTCCTCACGACTCAAATACTCTATTTACCAGCTCTTATCGTTTAGATGGCTTTTTATTTCGTTATTTATTTTTTGTTTGTTTTGTCACGTCACATCAGGCTTACTGGTATGATTGTTAAAATGTAAAGTAATCTGACTCCTTTGTTGAATGTCACCTGCGAAGCTACCGGTATTCTTCTCCCTGATCTTATTTGATGAGTATGCCTAGCAATTAATAGAATAACCTCAATCTTCTTTTACATAATCTGCATTACAGTCGTCCTTACTGTGGAATGCATTCTGCACATTGTGAAGTCAAACATTTAATGAGGAACATGGAATGAGTGAGCATGTGGGCGCAAGAGAGTGACGGACAGGTCTCTTAAATATCCGTACCTGAATGTGAGGTCTTGGCAGTGTAATAGTTAATCCTAAGTAATATTCTACAAATTCAGGAATACTGGAGAAATAGAATGTTTGTTCTGGTTCGCGTGCATGTATGTTTATGTTTGTTTTAGACCACAGCTATGGAACACAAGTCGTTTCATTTTGCTGGTGAGTGGTTGGCAATTCATGTTTGGCAGGGCATTGCTGACTTGCTCTCTGTGTAGGGCTTCAGCCACTACCTTATATGTTTGTGTATAGAGATGCCTGAGTCTAGTGCCTGCTCTCTCACAGATCAACAAATGGGGCCTTCTCTCTCTCTCTCTCTCTCTACATCTCTGTCTTTATCTGAAGTTGTTCACCATAACCCACAATGTTTGAGCATTCCATTGTACACCAGCTCTTCGGATTAAAGGCAAGAACTGAAGCAAGAAATGTCAAAAAGCTAGCAGATAGTATGCTGTTTCCATTTTTAGTACATTTCTTCACTTTGCTGGTGGGGATATAGTGTGTGTCCCTTCACATATGAAAATGCTGGCTAATCTGAATCATTTTGGTTAAAGGCAAAGCAATAAAGCGTCTTTTGAATTTCTTAGACAATGAATTATAATAATAGGTAGATCTTTTGTTTTGTTGTTGCTGTTGTTTGATTGTTATAACCTCAGACCGGATCCATCATGACGACTACTTTCAATGTATTCGCTTGTCCGGTTCATCCCTTTCAACCACAATTTGTCACCCTTTAAAAAGAAAAAGCCATTTTTAACTAGCAGTACTAGTTACCCTGATGTGCACACAGGTGCATAATGTGAACATCCATTCAAGTTGATTAGCGATCCTCCATTCGGTTGAAGGCAGAATATTTCAGCTGGGATGAATGCTGCCCTGCGTTTGGTGTGAGGCCACCATGGCTTACGCCATCTGCTTACGCCACACAGTGGACAACTGTCCCACACCACCGTCCCACTATCCTATTGACAATCCTAATTATTCCCATTAATGTGTCAGGTACACACAGGACAGATAGCATATTTTCATTCCCACTAAGTATTCCATAACGGTAAAGTTTCGGGTATCATCCCATTAGACTGTATTTCATTTGTATTTTACAGAGCACGAGCCTCTGCGAAACATATAAAACCTGAGGTCTCTTGCCAGTTAACCTAGCTATGAACTGTCCTACCTATCTCTAGCTTAGGGAACAATCTTAAGAGTTGGCAGTTGCTAGAGGGTTTATATGAACTAATTAGCTGTTAAATGAAATGTATGTATTTGGAGGCCAAGCGGAAAAGCTGCATTGGGGGACCCTGAGAGTTTCTGCCATTTCCTATTTCAATTTTATAGTCAGCTACTTAACTTTCAAATGGGACTATGCTACCTAGCATAGCAACTAGGCAACCATAGCAACCTGTAAACACTGTTCCCTGCATAGCCTGAAGCAAAGTTTAAGTCCTCAAAATCGTCTCACCAATAAAAAGCAGACTTGGGTTGAAAGTGATCACAACAACTTGCAGATGTTGTTAAATGGCTTAACATAGGCATGAAACAATCCCGAGAGTAAAATTAGAACATCAATGGGACAAGGGCTTACTCTGATATCAATGTAATGAATAAAGGGAGAGTCCCCCACCCTCTCCCCCTTTGTCGTCTTGAACATGTTAATCCAATGGTTCCAATTCCCACTCGAGCCATGTCAGAAGATTATCATGAATGTCAGGGGCTTCCACTTAGCCATTTAGCTTCCATCCCCACACTACACCATGATGGTAAATTGGCCTGGATTTAAGTGTGAGTGGGAATGAAACATTAGTCTTAAAGCCTTGCAGTCTCTCCCTCACTCTCTCTCTCTCTCTCTCTCTCTCTCTCTCTCTCTCTCTCTCTCTCTCTCTCTCGCGCACACACACACATGCACCCCTTCTTCCCTTACAGACACACACACACACACACACACACACACACGTACACAACCTCCTAACCTATGCGTCATAAGACGTGGACTGCAGTCTGTTGTCTGTTGTTCCATTCTGAGGGCACAGGCATTTCCCTCACTGCCAACACAAAGCAGCCACTATGGCCACTGCACGCTTACTCAGGGCTACATCACAGTGAACTCTTTACCATTGTCAAGGAATCAAAGGGCCAGAGATCCTTACAAACACTCACACACACAAACGAGATCTGTTCCCATCCTCCCTATAGCCTGGTTGTTCAGTGGCAGCCTAAGACCTCAGACCTGTGATTTGGGGCGCTTTTTAGGGTTTGCTTCTAGCATCCCAAATACATTTAGAGTCATTAACAGTTTTAAAGATATTCCATTTGCGTTGCTTAATTATAGCTCTATTTTTAACTGTTTAATGCTCCAGCAGTTGTCCTTTTCTGATGTTGAGTTAGGTTGAGTGTGAGAAATACCTTGGACTAAAATGAACTAAAGTTATACTTAAGTTCAACTTAGAACTCATTATTAGTTAGACATATTCAGAAGTTGATCAGTAGTTTTGTTGCTTTCCATAGTAATTCCTGTAATCATACATTAATGTGTGCTGTGTTCCTCTCAGTACCAACAGCACAGTGAGCAGGGTGGCTTTCTCAAGACCACCTGGCCTGTCAGGAGTGAGTAAAGCTGAAGTATGTTTATAAAAACAGACTCTTCGGGGAGGGAGAAGAGTGAGGCGGGTTGGAAGGAGAGCGGGGGAACGAGGGAAAGCGTGAGCTCTGTGACTTGAAGTTATGTTGCCTGTGCAGATGATGGTCTCTCCTGGCCACCCTAGAGAGAGGATGGCCGTCTTAAAACAGTGCATTTCTCTCAGATCAAATGTGAGAGGAGAGACATTTGGATTAGTCTTGATCTAAGTTTCTAATGTAGGGGATGAATGTTCACATACAGATGAATGATACTTGGACTATGTATGACTCTATGTTACTCTGAGCTGAGCTTGTGTTCACTCTTTCTGTGTATCCTGCTCGCTCCCTCTCTCTGCCCCTCCCCCCTCCCCCCCACGGGCCCAGTTTCCTCTGATGGGTTTGAAGCAGCTGAGAGAGGGTGGTGGTGTGGGGGGTGATGGGTGTGTAGTATCCAGGACCTAAGTGGGTGTCATCTGTGTCACATGACTCTGTGTGCCCTACCCTAACCCCCCCCATGCAGAGCGAAGGCTGGCCTTATCCAATCATTTATGGAATGCTGTTTGTCACTCCGGCTATTTCTGCTGTCTGTCGCTATCGGGCGCGCAGTCCTAACTGTTTGGCAGATGGGAGTCTCTTTTTATTTTCCCCTTCTCTTTCTGGATCTCTCCTCCTCTCTCCCTTCCTCTAATGCTGCCCCTCCTCTCTCTCTCTATTTCTCTCACTCACTCACTCACTCACTCTCTCTCTCTCTCTCTCTCTCTCTCTCTCTCTTTCTTTCTGGAATTAGTCCTCTGAAGTTTTGGTTCGCTGGCAGTGCCTCTCCTGTTACTGTGGTGTGAGCTGTTGCTGCTGCTGCTGCTCTCATTCTTGGTCTTTTCTTTGAGTGAAGGTGGGTGAAAAATTTACAAGAGAGAAGTATAGACACCAAAAGGGGGTTAGGAAGGAGGGGAGATTCATTTGCCTCTTGAGTAGTTTAGCCGTTGGCAGCCCAGGGCTGGCTCAGAAGGCAGAAAGACGAGAGAATGTCCCACCGGCTGCGGTTGTATTTTGGCGCCGGCCGCAGTAACACAGCCCCTGAGCTGGAGGAGCCTGACGACAAAAGCATTGAGGATGGGATGGGGTGCCGCTGCACCGGTGGAGCCATGTCTTTCCAGATGCAGCCAGGGCAGGGTAGGGTGCTCTATGAGGCACAGCCTGCAGGAGACGCCTCGCTCAAGCGTAGCTCCTCCATGTTCATCCCACAGCTCCAAAGTTCTCCTGAGCCACGGCCCACCAAGAGCTCCTCTATGCAGATATCCCTCCAGCGTTCCAGCACACCTGCAGATGATGCGCTTTACCAGGACTGCCCACCTGCATACCAAGAGGAACCTGCCCCCGCCTACACAGAGCCTGCTCCTGGCTGGAATGCCCCACCTGAATACCCACAAAGGATGAGTGTGGAGCACACACACCCTTATACTGAGCCTGCACTCCCAAAGAGGAGAGTGTTTAGTGGGGGGCCTGGCGATATTCAGGATGAATATTCTTCCGGAACCTCCCCTGGGATTAGTATTGGAGGTTTCCGCATCAAGAGAAACTCCCCAGATGGATCAGAGGTCCAGCAGCTAAGGATCCTGCCCTATGGATCAGACAGTCAGACTGGTCCATGCCGCTGGTCTGTCCAGCAGAACTTGGACGGTGACTCTGGGGCACAGAGGCTTGTGTTTCAGCTTCAGCAGGACCAGCCGAGACATTCTGATGTTCAGAAGGAGGCTATCAACCTGGGTTTCATTGGATCTAAGGGAGGACGTGTTGTACGGTACCCCAGGATCCGCCTGGAACGGAGCGCCTCTCAGCCAGTTAAACCCCATGCCATCCCTCGGCGGACTGGGTCCACTCCAGATCTTTTGGGGAGCACCCCGCAGATGGATACTCAAAGTGAAGATGCTAGTGAGGATGGAGCTCAAGGCTGCACATTTAACATTCAAAAGGAGCAGAAACTCAGACAGCCCCAGTTTAAAATCTACTTTAGCCAGGCTGCAGATCACTGTCCAATGTCAGCACAGGATACAAGTTTGAGAAATGGACCAGTCAGGATAAAACCTCAGGTATGCTTAATGACATAACATATCCTTAACACCACCCTGTGTTGCGCGGTCATCGGCTTGCTTTAATGACACAGTGAGTGATCAATTCTGTCCTGCTTTTAAATCTACCATCAGCTATGAAATAATCAATAAATAAATGCTATACTCCCCTTTATATCTAACAGCACTAATCTTATTAAGTGTAGAAAAGGAAGAAACAAGTTTCAGTTGAAATCCAAACAAGATACCAGTCGTAATCTACACACCCACCGCTACTGAAATATGTAAGGTTGATTTGATTAAAGATTTTTCGATCTATAAATGTTTTTTTAAGTGTAGAAAAGGTAAGTAGCCACAATTAGGAGTAAAGGGATGTAGAGGGGAAGTCAGGAAAGGGTTAGCCACATTCTGAAAACTAAAAATGCAATGAAGGTCTGGCCAGGAGTGAGGCTTAACCACACAGGCCTTCGAATGCTGGCCACAGGCATTTGAACTTTTACACACATCGATGGCTTTTCCTGCTCCAGCAAACAGGCATACAGATCTTTCACAGTTTTATTTGAGAGAAATTCGGGCCTTTTGAATCCCGTTTAAAGAGATAGCGCTATATTTGGTCTCCTGTTGAAGTGTTGTTGTTGTTGGTTTTCAGAGTGGTCTGTCTACTTTTGGCCTGGATCGGCGTGGGTTTCTCATGACAGCTGCAGCCATGGTGATTAAGGTCTAAGATGTCAGTACTGGCAAACTGACCGTATGAAATTTAACAAGCCATCAGTAACTCAGTAACAGCAGTGTGTATATAAAAAACCCAGATCATCGTGCAGACTTCTTGAGCTTCTGAAGGCACAAACTTTTTTTCTATCAAAGGCTTTTTCTTAAGCTTACACTCTCCTGTTGCTTTTCTTTTGCATTTGCTGAGGCCAGGCAAGTTTGAAATGAGGTGTTGGACATTTTATTTACTCTTTATTCAGTCTTTTTCTTTATTCAGTATCCTCTTATGACTCCCAACCACGGTCAAAATAGGTTTACTCCTAACCAGAAGGGGTACTGAATAAACACTGTAATTGCCTGAATGTGAGTAGTGTAGACTGCATAGGATGGATGCAGTGCCATGCATGCTATTCTAAACCTTATCAGTGAGGTATACTTATCTGGGACACTTCATATAGCCCAGTGTCATTGCTGCAGAATCTCCTCTCAAATGTAGAAGACATTTTGTTTTCCAATGGTCAGCTTTCTAGTCTACTGTGTGAGAAATTCCACTGCCTCTGGAGTCCTGAAACAGGTGATGTCACTCAAAGCTCCATCTCAGGTTTTCCACAGAAGCTTAAGGAAGCATGGCTGACTATTTCCAGTACCTGTCTGAATGACATTACTGGAAGAGGAGCGGGAAGGCATCCGGATGTCTCAAATGTGCAGAACTCATCAGACCTCTACGTTGGTGTCCCACTTCTGTTTCCTGGACGTGGGTAACAGCAGATATGATGGGAATAGCTTTAGCATTAGCATAGCATAAGATACATTATTTGACAAGCTAACGCTTGATTTGTTATTACAATCCTGCAACAGTTTGAAAGGATAGCACACTCTTGAGAGAAGATGAAGGAGATCAATTATACTTGATCAGAGGCTGTTTTAATCATGTTATTATAATTTCTTCGAGTATTTGCTATAGCGTGTGAAGATGATGGAGAAATGAAAATCTCCTTATGTTACTGACCTGTGGATTACACCTTCCTTCTTTAAGAATTCCACACAAGTACAGTCAGGCGCTACTGCTTCTGTCTACTTTTTAGCCATCTGCAGTTGGCTCATGTACGTACTTGTGTGGACTTGCCAGATGTACTTGCCATTCACAAGAGAGCAGTGGTGATTGCTTTAAGACTGCACGGCTTCCCCTTCATTTTTTTTCCCTTTTAAATGCGTCAGTAGAATATCTCTCAGTATGTAAATATTTGTCACCACTGTTCATTCACATTAATATATTTCCAGAATAGACAGGTTCAGTATCTGTCAGAACAGCCGTACTATTTGTTAGTTTAATTTAACTTGCGTTCTTTTAACCACAATATGCAGTGGAAACAAAACCCATAGGACCTCATTGATGGCAAGCATCATCTCAAAGTACACTTAATTTAGAGGTAGAAAAGATCAATGTTTATTGGATATTTAGCTGTGATCTCATCATTTCGGGACAAGTTTGGACGGTCGGCTTCACTTGAAGTCTGTGAGAGGGATGTGAATGCATTTTATTCAGTTGAAAATATCTCAAGGTTAATAGGACAGTAGTCTTTCATAAATTAGTTTGGTATTGCCTGGACCCACGGCATCTCTGAAGATTGCACAAAGGGGCTGGACAAAGTACATGGCAGCATTCAGCTGTTAAATGTTTCATACAAAGATTTTTAGAATCTTTAAATACATGTTAAATATGGAGGTAGCACACTAGTTTATTCAACTGTAATATACATATATGATTAGCATGTAACACAGTCAGTTGTGTGTTTTTCACATTTACTTTGATGACTTTTTATGAAGACATACGAAGAGTTTGGTGAGCTACATTTGGTTTGCAAGTTAACTGTCAGGTAGGGTGGTGTTATGTGACTAGCTGGCTACCCGGCTTACATTGTGAAAATACAATGCTAGCTAGCTAACTCAAACGTGATTTGATTGCATCATGCTAATTTTGTTGAGTCGCCTACCTACACAGATAACATAAGTTCATGAATTTTGCTGTAAGGGCACCAGCCACCACTGCTTGTACAGACAATATTTACAGGGGGGTCTCCTAATTACTTTAGATCAGGGGTCTCAAGCTAAAATTACCCGGGGGCCGATGAGCGTCCAGTCTTGTCATTGGGGGGCCAGATTTTTACGGTAAACTTTGGGGTGGCCCTTTTTTTTTATGTGGGCCGGATAAAGTTGTTTCGGGGGCCGGAATTGGCTTGCGGGCCTGAGTTTGAGACCCCCGCTTTAGATGATGTCCATCTGCTGACATTGGTGCAGGAAACTGGCAGTGATACTGGGGTTATGTGGCATTATAACTAGGGCTGTGAAATTATTTAAATTTGTTCCGCAATCAATCCTAGCTAATTTACGTACATAGAGCAGAAGAAGAGTGAACCTCAACGCTACTAGTCACGTACTTTCATGCTGCTGACAGTTCTCAGTAAAGAGTGTTAATATCATCCTGCTTGTCGTTATTCTGAAGCTTCACTACACCACACATACCTTGGGATACCCAGGAGCAGGTTGCCCGTTCACAAAATGCTGCAAAGATTAAAATAAAAAAGTTCATAATGGCCTTTTGGGGCGTTTTGTTAAAAAAAAAAATGTGTCGCGCTAAAATCTCAGTGTACCTTGGGTCAGATCTACAAGTCCCGTATGAACACCGTTTCAACATGCTCATCACACCTCAAGGTTGTCTGACCCTCTTCTCTTAGTAGAGGTTGCTCAGGTAGGATTGGACGAGGGGCGTTCTAGGGAGGAGTTTCGCGAACGGTCAATGGTTTATTGGAAGCTCATTCGGCACATGCGTTAAATGAGTTAAAAAAATAAGGCATTAATCCTGTAAATTAATCATAACGCGTTAACGCGTTATTTTTCACAGATCTAATTATAACATAACCTTTTCAGTGATATTGGGGTTATGTGGCATTATAACATAACCTTTTCAGTGATACTGGGGTTATGTGTGATTATAATATAACCTTTTCAGTGATACTGGGGTTATGTGGCATTATAACATACCCTTTTCAGTGATACTGGGGTTACGTGGAATTATAACAACCTTTTCAGTGATAATGGGGTTATGTGTCATTATAACATAACCTTTTCAGTGATAATGGGGTTATGTGTCATTATAACATACCCTTTTCAGTGATACTGGGGTTATGTGGCATTATAACATAACCTTTTCAGTGATAATGGGGTTATGTGTCATTATAACATACCCTTTTCAGTGATACTGGGGTTATGTGGAACTATAACATACCCTTTTCAGTGATACTGGGGTTACGTGGAATTATAACAACCTTTTCAGTGATAATGGGGTTATGTGTCATTATAACATACCCTTTTCAGTGATACTGGGGTTGTGTGGCATTATAACATAACCTTTTCAGTGATACTGGGATTATGTGGACAGAGCTCTTAGATTTAACAACCAAATGGCTAAAAATAACAGCCAGCTTCCTCCATTTGGAGAGTCTCACCCATGTCTTCCGTCTCCTTTGAGCTTTTCTCCCCAGTTTCCCTTTGTTTCTTACTCCTTACCACTGATTTCCCCTTTATCCCAATAGATTTGTGTCTGTGTAATATAGACAGCTGCATATCAAGCATGGCCCCATAGAATTAGGCTGCAGGTTACGTATAGATAAGGATAACCGTATGTTTAAGGAGATATCAAAAGGCTTTATTGTTTGTTAAAATGATTCCTTAAGTACCCCACATCTCTCTGCTTCATCTGTCCTCTACACAGTGCCAGTGTTGTTCAGTATGGTGTTGGTGCTTCTGAAGAATTTGTGACTCAAAGTGCACTCGCTATTATGGACTGACTCATATAACCTTTTATTTATGAATGTCTTGGGTGTAAACTGGAAGAGAAAACAGGACTACTGTGCTAAGTGTTAGTCATGCATATGTCGGTACTGCGAGAGAGAGTCTGGAACCTTTGTTTGTGCAATGGATCTGGAGGCTCCTGAGTCAGCGGAGTCACTTACTGGAAGTTTCTAGTGACTTTGCCAAATACATATAGCTCTGGTTAGCTCTGGTAGGTTTTGTTCTAGATCTACAGTTTGTCTCTTTCTTGATGATTTCTAAGACTCCTCTTCTTTTGCATCGGCCTTAAATGAAAGGTTGTGTCAGAGTCTTGAACAAGAACCAGTCTCAGGGCAGTTTTGAGCTTTCGTTTATTGTCCCTGAATGCAAGTGTTATTTGAATTATTGAATGTATTTATTTTGAGAAGCAAATGTGTGTGATACCATTGTGATCTCATCACCCGGTCTTACCCATTTTACTTTACTACTACTATACTTATACTGTCTGCCTGTATAGGAGTTTGTGTTTGTTTCTTTTTTCACATTGTGCTGAACAGGAGTCACCAATTTTTCAACAAATATCTGGAAGCTTCTTGTTTTCCTTTTTGAGTTTGTATCTTTTTAAAACCACATTTTTGTTGTTATTGCTAAGAACATCATACCTATGATAATCTCCGGCACTCCTGCTCCTGCTTGTGGTCAGACCATAGCTATGATGTTATACTGTGATGACATAGTGCCTCTATGGTTTGAGCTTGAAGGGTTTCTACTGAATACACCTCATTGGATATTGGTTGAGACTTCTTGCTGAGCGGCCCATTGTAAGTCCATGAAGACGTGTGATGTGGCTGTGTGTGCTGCCCCTTGCTCTTCTTAAACCAGTTTGTTCCACATACAGGCACACTTTGGTCTCGGTCGCTCCAAGAATGGGCATGTCAACCCCAGACAGGTAATCCACTCCTCTAGAGTGGTTCAGTCATTTGTCAGTCACACCTGTCAGTCTCACCGTTTTGGTTCAGATGTGGGTGGCTTAACAAATGGGGGATCACCTGATCTTGCGCTCCACCCCTGGTTCTACCCCTCTCTGAGCCTCTCTGGTCCTCTCTGGGTTTCACTCCCTGCTGAAGCATTACCTCTTGGTGCACAAGCTGCTCCTGGCTGTCCATTACCCTGCCGGTCTCTCTCTCTCTCTCTCTCTCTCTCTCTCTCTCTCTCTCTCTTCTCACTCTCTTCCACTTCTGTCTCTCTCTCTCTGCATCCTGCTGATTACACACATTCCTCTGCTGGGTCACACAGGTGTATAATTCCCCTCATCATTGTGGTTTTCCCCTATCAGCCCTTCTGGCACTCAGCCATTCCACTAACTGGCAGCCAAACATTTGGATAGCGCTTCACATATTGACCTCGCTCTCTCTCTCTCTTTCTCTCTGCCTCTTTCTTTCTCCATTCTCTATATCAAAATCTTTCTGTCTCTTTTAATCTATTACTTTTTGCAGACAAGAGATGACTTTCTTGGACAGGTTGATGTACCTCTTAATCATTTGCCGGTGAGTACACATTTGTTCTGTTATGTATTGTGTGGATTTTTGCTTTCTGTCAGCTGTAAGAAGTTACAACAAGGCAGTATCAGGGAGTGAGACAACATGATGGAGAGCTTTAGGGATCATCCTCATGGTGTCGGGTAGGCAGTTGTTTGTAATTAGATGTCCCTTATGCAGGGAGCACCTCCCTGTACGGAGTGGAAAGAAGGCCAAGTGGAATGTAAACAGAGGGGCAGGTCGTAGACAGGGCTCCCTTGAGCCCAGCCGGCAATCAGACTTGCAGGCACATTTGCTCTCTCTCTCCCTAAAACAGCCACAATACAATAAAAACCCTGACCTCTGCTAAGAGGGTCATCAACTGCATTGCAACGATGCAAAGTGAATGCACCAGTACGGGAGTACATATGCAGGCATTTGAAAAGGAAACGTGCCGACTCTGGGGAAGGAGACTTCGTTAACTTAAGTTCAAAGTCAAATTAAGTACGATTAGCAATGCAATGCATCTGCTTGCATGACTTTCTAAAAATTAGGGAATTTTCACCGAAAGGATGATATTCAACTTGGTGACCATATCTTTTTGTGATACTAATTCGCTATGTTGGTGTTAATTACAGACTATGCAGACAATTATAATTGACACAGATTAGCAAAATGGACATCCATCTTGACAGTGATAGTCACTGCTTGCCCATGATTCAAACTGATGAGACATTTTTTTTTTTACTGATTACTGTTTTCTATGTCTGCAGCAAATGCTATGTGATGTAGATAATAAGTGATAAGTTTCCTCTTGTTAGACACGCTGAATCGTGTGATGTTAAAGCCACTAGAATAGATTATGCTATTCCTCACTTCCAAATAAGTCGTGCATTGACATCAAACTCGGTTGGAGTGTATGTTTTATTGTTCTCTATGCTTAACTCTGAAGTGTCACCCATTCCACTGAGGATTGTTGTCAGCAGCGGTGTGGCTATGCACATCCACAAGCCCACAGCACTGGACCAAACTTGGCTTAACACTTTGACAGATGACTGATCAGATGAGATGCTAATGCTAGGTCTAAAGCAGGAGGGATTCACACTTTGGCTGGCCTTTAAAATGGTATTTCTAAGGAAATGTTGGCCACGTCAACACCAACTAAGTAACGACCATGATGTTTTATCATGAATGTTTATGAAACGTGAAATTTCACCCCAGGTAGCTGAGGGGCACAGCATCTCTATGAAACTGTTTTTAAAGCGACTACAAATGCATCAATGAAATAAAATGAAAAGCCTTTATTGTCATTGTATTTGCGTACAACAAAATGTGTAGCGCTGCTCCTGTTGATGCCACAAGGGACAACACATGACAACACAACAATACAATACACTAAAAAGAAAATATGTAGTAATGTATTGAGTAAAATGTTTCATGGCTTTGTTTATTTTAACCTCTGTTTAATGTAAAAAAAAAAAGCATGGTTAGTGTACAAATCTTGAAATGTAAAAATTATAAAATATTTCATTTTAAAAGTACTTCAACTGATAGATTAATCAAAAACATAATCCACAGATTAATCGAATATCAAAATAATCGGTCATTACAGCTCTACACTATTGAAAGCTAGCTAACTTTTTAGCTGAATGGTAGCGTCTTCACATTCTGACATTTTCGCAGGTTTCGACCTGCAGCACAAAACGACATGATATACAGTGCCCTCCACAAATATTGGCACCCCGAGTGAATATGAGCTAAACAGGCTATAAAAAAATATGTCTTTGCTCTTTATCCTCTTGGTCTTTCACTCAAAATATTCACAAAAATCTGACCTTTTCTTTGAAGTAAAATTGTTGAAAGAAAAAAAAAACTGTTGACATTAAATCAATATTTTCCCCCAAAACATGTGTGCCACAATTATTGGCACCCCTAGAAAAATCTTTAATTCAAATATAAGTATGAAGTACAGTGAGTGTTTGACATTTTTAAGTTCACCTGTTTGATAAGGAACTCTTATGAGGTCAACCATGACTTCCAGTTCCACTAGCGTACAAATATGAAGTGACACAGGCCAAATTCCATAAGTCATTCATCACTATGGGAAAGACCCAAATAACACAGTGACGATGTGCGACGAAAAGTTGTTGAGCTGCACAAATCAAGAAATGGACACAAGAAAATCTCTAAACAGTTGAAAATACCCATTTCCACTATCATGGAAATAATTAAGAAGTTTAAAGCGACAGGAGATGTTAAGAATCAGCCTGGAAGAGGACGTGTCTGTACATTGACCCCACGCACCGTGAGGGTGATGGTTCTACTGGCAAAATAATCTCCAAGGATCACAGCTGGAGAATTGCAGAGGTTAGTTGAGTATTGGGGTCAGAAAGTCTCCAAAACTACCATCAGACGCAACCTACATCACCACAAGTTGCTTTGGAGGGTTGCCAGAAAAAAGCCTCTGCTATCAATCAACAACAAACAAAAGCGCCTACAGTTTGCCAAATGTAAGTCAGACTTTCAATGGGACCGAGTTAGATGAGTCAGATGAGACCAAAATAAAGCTTTTTGGCAACAAATATCAAAGGTGGGTTTGGCGTAGACAGAAAGCTAGCCATATAGAAAAGCACCCCATAACCAATGTGAAGTATAGTGGCGGATCTTTGATGATGTAGGGCTGTTTTTCTTCCAAAGGCCCTGGACATCTTGTTAGGATACATGGTATCATGGACTCCATCAAATACCAGCAGATAGTAAATGAAGACCTAACAGCCCCCTCCAGTAAGCCTTAAAATGGGCCGTGGTTGGACCTTCCAGCAGGACAATGATCCAATGCACACCTCAAAATCAACACAAAAATGGTTCACGGACCACAGAATAAAGGTTTTGCCATGGCCATCACAGTCCCCTGACCTAAACCCCATAGAAAATCCGTGGGAAGAACTGTAGCCAAGTCTACAAACTTTGACCTCAGATTCTGAAGGATCTGGAGAGATACTGCATGAAGGAATGGTCTCAGATCCCGTGCCATGTGTTCACCAACCTCATCACGCATTATAGGATAAGACTTAGAGTTATTATCTTGGCAAATGGAGGCTGCACAAAACATTACATTAAGGGGTGCCAATAATTGTGGCACAAATGTTTTTTGAAAAAATGTTTTTTTAAAAATGTTTTATAATTTTACTTCAATGAAAAGGTAAGATTTTTGTGTATATTTCGAGTGAAAGACTGAGAGGATAAACAGCAGACATATTTTTTCATAGCCTGTTTCGCTCTTATTCATTAGGGGCGCCAATAATTGTGGAGGGCACTGTATAGCCTGGGTGACTAGTGAAATTAAATCTCTACTTCACAACCATCAAAATGAGTTGGATGATGTTATGAAAAATAGCTACCTACAAAAACATACCTTAAACGGTTAAACTCTGCCTTGGACATTGGCAACTGAGATTGAGTCCCTCTTCTATTGAGATTAGTTTGTTCACATTAAACTATAAATGATCATTTAAAATAACTAAAAAAAACACTAACATTATAATATTAACTTGCTTCACAAAGTCAAGCACATTCATCTCTTTTTGTAGCTTCTCAGACCAATGCATGGTATTGTCTCTCCACTCTGGCAGAGCACAAAGTCCTCTGATTCCTCAGAAGCCACTAATGACAGGTCCTCCTCTGCCATGACTGTACAACCTGCGGGCAGTTAAATATGTAACAGGAGAGGGCTGTTGTGTAAGAACTCAGTGGATATGATCCAGTGGCCCACCAACCCTCGACCAGTTGGTTGTCATTTAGCTTTTATACTGTGGGGATTTGAATATCTGTTGGACTTTTAATGCTGAAGAATCTGAGGTGA